>NC_068358.1:45257084-45572084 GCF_020536995.1 Dreissena polymorpha | reverse complement strand
TTAGCATTATGACTGATTTTCATGATGTTAACCATATTCACTACATATAATTATTAAGAATGCGTAAAATATAACATTGTATATATAATTACACTTGTATTATGCGTCACTCTATATTCGGTGTCCAGTCGGTTACTATTTGATGATACATGTGTAATTTTTTGTTTCAAATTCTGAAAAATACTACAACCGAACGGACGTAGATTAACTTTCGGTCTTTGTGTTGTATCTTTTCAAGCTACTCGTCATGTTATACTAGTAGTAGAAGTAGTAGTAGTAGTAGTAGTAGTAGTAGTTTTCAAGCTACTCGTCATGTTATATTTTTTAATAATTGTTAAGCTTATAGTGAGAATCAATAAAACGGACTTAAATCTGGCCATACTTAACGGTCTCTTAAAGTCGAACAATATCGTGTGCCCTCTTGTCCCTTAAAGCAAGATGTGTGAATAGTGGATTGACGGAAATAATATCGATAAACATTCATGAGTAATTAAGTAAGTAAGTAAGTAAGTAAGTTGTTTATTATCGTGACATGTGCAATAAAACAAAACATCATATTAATATATATATATATACAAATTTGTTTTGCACCAGACCCGATGGGCCTATGAGTCACCAAAACAGCATAGTAAGTAAGAATATTTCAACATATGTACAATAGCACCACATATACTGGTGCATATGAATAATAAATAACGAATATGAATATGAAAGAAAGATTGTGTACAGTAATTAATGTCGATGGTATACTCATGACGGACTATGCATAGATTACAGTTCGTCATTTAAAATATGCTTTTACAATAAATTTAGCCAGTTTTCGCGGACATAAAGACATAAGTATATTAAGTTTACCAATAGAATTGTGGTTCGTCAGCTCAGGTGATATATCTGCCAAGTGTATGTGCCGTAAATCATTGTAAGTATCACATTCAAACAAAAAGTGTACTTCATCTTCGATACTATCAGCGTGGCACAATCTACAAGTCCTCTGTTCTAAAGGTTCTCCTACAAATCGTCCAGTTTCAACTCGTAATGGCAGTATACCCATTCTTAATTGGCACAACGTTGATCGTTCATTCTTTATTAAGTTAAGTTCAATGTATTCCTCTGTCTTGAATGTGCTCTTATAAAGTCGGTAAGTCCTTCATTTAGGAACATGCTGAATATCCTGGCTCCATTTGATGGCATAATAAAGATGAGTCTGATCTTTTGCTTGTGAGAGATTTACCACTGTTTTATTTTCGAAATTGTTTGCGAGACCGATCGTACTGAGTACTATTTTCAAGTCTTTTGCCCAGTTAATATTTTCCGTGTGACTATTATAGTCAGCAATAAACATTTTCTTGGTGATTCTGTGATCGTCCATTTGTACGAGCTTGTTCCAGTACCGTAGCATGGAAAGCCAGCGTCGGAATACACTTGGAATCCATCCGGTGTCTCCGATCATTCCGAGAACTGGCGTGAAACGGTGAACGCCGTGAAAATACCGCATGGCTTTGTGTTGGACGTTGTCAATTGGTTGATACTGTTAATATCCCCAAACTGAAGAGCAGAAATCCATTATCGGTATGACACAAGAGCTGTATAGTTTATCAAACGTTTTAAAACCCAAGTCCTTGAGAAGATTCACTTTATTAATAATTCCACCTAATGCGCGTCCAGCTGCTTTACCTAAGGTGTCACAGTTATGGGTATACTGTAGTCATTTTTCTCGTGTCTCCTATTTTGAAGGTAAACGTAGTTGTTTGTGTTCTACCTTGACAAAAATGCATGCATTTGGATTTGTTGCTGTTTATTAACACTCTCCAACGCTTACACCAATTATGCACTGTGTCAAGCATAGTTTGAAGTTTTTCTTCCGAGTCGCTCATCAGCACTATATCATCTGCATACATCAGAATTTACAGTTTAAGTTCTTCAACCTTCATACCAATGTCAAGGTCATTTACCTCTTTCACAAGGTCGTTCGCGAAAATTGCAAACAAGGTTGGCGACAGGTTGCAGCCTTGTTTTACGCCAGTTGCACAATCAAACCAGTCGGTAAGTTTATTGTTGATGCGTATAGTTGATACGGTGCTTGAGTATGTATTCTTTATAGAGTTGTATAGCTTTCCGTCGATTTTATTTAAAAGAAGTTTATAAAGTAACATATCCCGATCTATGTAATCAAAACAACGGCGAAGATCTATATAGGCTGTGAACACTTGTTTATTGTTCTTTATTATACTGATCAACGTAAACACATGATCCTCACATGACCGTTTTTTACGGAAGCCGTTTTGCTCATCAGCAAGCATGTCATTTTGTTCAAGGTATGATGTTAGTCTCATGTTCATAAACGACGTATACAGTTAACTAACGCACGATAGCAAGCTTAATCCACGATAGTTCATTGGGATTCGAGGGTCTGTAGTAGAGTCTTTAAAGATAGGGCACATAATAGCTTTCCGCCACACGCTCGGTATAATACTTGTATCAAAAATCAATTGAAATAAATGTTGAAGGGCCTGGTGAATTAGTGGGTTTTTCATCACATCGTACGGTATTTCGTCAAATCCCACCGCCGATCCGGTTTTTGCTTTTTTTAACGATAACGGTTATTTCCTCGAGCGTAATAATGGAGTTCAATACAGGGTTTGGCTCGTATAAATGGTCCTCCATATTATTATTTCAATTAGCAGTTTATGTGCTCTTGCACGGTCATACACAATTTTATCGAAATCAGAAGTGTCATCACAGTTATACAAATAATGAAAGTCCCTTTTCCACTTTTCAAAGACCAAGTTTTCGTCTCACACAGTTGACCCACTCTCATTTACAATTTCAATAGGAATCGTCTTTGAATTCCGCGGTCCTAACTTTTTTATTTTCCGCCAAAATTCATTCGGGTTTGATGTTGACATATCTTCTATTTCAAATGCAAATGCACGTTTATATGAGCGTTCACTTTTTTTAGCAACTTATCGAAGTTATTTCTCGCTAGTATATATTCGACACTCAGTCTCGTTTTCGTGCTACGTCCCTCCTTGCACTTAAACAATGCATTTTCTTTGTCGCTCATCGCATTCCATAGATTTTGAAGAGCGTCATCCCAATATGTTGTGTTTGTGTTTAGAACGCTTTTGCGTATTTTTCGTAGAGCCTATAACTGGCAGTTTCGCGCGCATTTCTGTTGTGATAATCGAACACAGATCACAATAGATAGAGTCTACACTTGTCTTATTTTCTCTAGTGGCTTCTATAGTTGTTATTAAGTTTGCAATCGCTCGCCGAGATAAGTCACCGGTCATAAAATCAGAAGGTATTTTGCTCAGGTCCTTGATGGGGGTCGTCTCTGTCGTTGGTCGATAATCATTATAGCCCGTCGCATATTCCGTTATCAAAACAGAATGATCAGGGAGCCGTGACCCATCGCCGATTAACCCGTGCAATTGAAATAAATCAACCACTGATTGCATAGTCAGCACTTTAAATGCTTTGCAAGAGTCATATATATATCATGTGGAACACAAATATAATCAACCACCGCCTTTCCTTTCCTGGATGTCGATGTGAAATTATCAAGTTCGGTATTAAGTCTACCATTTAAACAACAAAATTTAGCTTTATTCAAAAAGTCAATTAATTCATGACCATGCTGGTTAATAGACTTATCAATAATGATGCGTGTAAGTATCATATCACATTCATACAAAATATCTGACTAGTTTCCAATTCTAGCATTAAAATCAGCGGCAATGAACATAGCATCACAATTACTGAGACTATATATTTGTGCGAGTAAATGAGCATAAAAAGATTGAGCATCACGGCCTCTGTTTGAGTTTTCTGGAGGCAAACAACACGTAAATACAATAAAATCCGAACCTGTAATTTTGTGACAGAATTTTACACATAGAATACCATCAAAAGACTTTTCAACAATATGGATATCATTAAAGTCGCACAGTTTTGATTTTACAAGTAAGCCAACTCCACCGGAAGCCTTTGGAGCATTCATATGGATATCAGCACTGTTATAACCAAACCATATATAATCGTTGATTTTTATCACATTTTGATCACTTAAGTGGGTTTCACAGTTAGATGTTATATCAGCGTCTATCGCTCGTATGATATTTCCCGTAGTGCACTATTACTCTGGGTCCATCCGCATACGTTAAGATGTGCTAATATTATGGACCCCACGGGCTGGGAGGGATCCTAGTGTTGATCCTGTCGCTGGCGCCGGGGTTCTGTCTCGGGCTGTCGCTGTTGCTGATCCTGGCGATCTGCATTTTCTCGTGGGCGAATGCGACCGTTAGCGTCTACTGGGAAATCATTTCCTTGCGGTAGTTGATTAAGTAGGGTACGTGCATTAAGTTCGATCAACCGTTCAGCATGAGACTTACTGCTTTTAATGTAGACATTCTTGTACGGAGCCTTTGCTTTAAGTAAAATTCTTGTTGCGTAACACGAGTATCTTTTCTTCAACATTCCCGAAGCTGATCTTTATCAGGGGTGGGCGGTCATGAATGTACGACCGTAAACGTGTTGCTCCCGTGATTTGCTCACTGGTTAAGACGTCGTTACCTAGGGCCTTTATGATGTCGTTTGCCTTCGTAAGGGTATCCTCTCCGTCCTGTCGCACGATTCCGCTCACAGTCACACAGACATGAGTAGTTTATTGGTGCTCTTGTTTTGATATTTGCTAACATTGATAGTAGTATCATATCTAAACGTCGTCGTGTTTTGTAGTTATTTCAAGCACATCGACTTTTTCATTTTTAGTATAAACGTTTAGAAAGAAAATACGATTTGTTTATTCCATAAAATGCTTAAAAAAATTAACAAAATTAAGGTTTGGGTATTACTACTTGCGTAAGACCTATCATGTAAGCCATGCACATAATGACATTCTCGTTGCTTGCCTATACTTATTTATAAGACTTATTTGTCCATTTCTATTTTCACAGAATCATCAGAAGAACGACTGTGAACATTTTAAACAAATATTTTGCAAACATTTTATTCTGTACCGATTTCATACGTTACGATTATTATGTAAATACTAATTTACTTATTGAATTTTAGTATATAGTTTTATTTATCGAAAAATACTATGCGCATTTTGACAAAGCATAATTCTTGTTCCGCCGGTGGTATATGGGTAGTATTGAGTCACGAGTTTGTGTTAAGAGTTATATATTTATAAATTAGCTCCAGACATATTTAATGGTATGTTTGATACAATTATAAAACTTAAACAGTTGAAGACAGTAAAAAATGCCGGTTGGGCATATGCCACATCATTCTGCGTCAGTCCGCAGACCAGATGCAATATTTTGAGAACGCAACCCAACGCTTACAATTTTAGCAGTATGCACGGGCACCGTGAGGCAGCGCGATCAACTTGAGTCAACGCACGTTTGTTTATTTTCAAAACTTCTTAAATTGATCTGCGAGTGATGCGTTTGACGAAAGTGTTGTGTACGCCAGACGCATGCCGGAAAACATTCCTTCGTACGTTATTTGTGCGATGTCATACACTCCAAGGTTTTCGCACGTCTGACGCAAGTTTGATGCAGCGTGTTCGTTAGTTCTTCGAAGCGATATAGGCATACGCTTATGTAAAAGCACTATGCATCACTATTGTTATTCTATGAATGAAATGCGTCGTTTTTAAAATTAATTTCACTACCATTTTGGTGTTTTAGTATTGCTTCTCTTGAAAACACTATACGACCTCAATGACAATTAATGCGTCTCAAAAAAGAGGTGGAGCGCGTGATTAATGGCCGTGTTATAACTTTTCAAGCATAAAATTCATTTAATACGAATTGTTTTAATTCAAAGTGTGGTAAATTGATATTAACAGTTGCTAGTATCAGGATGCTGTTTTAATAATGTGCTTGATTTTACGAATACAGCCCTATTGCTCCGGAAGTGGTATCTTTAAATTTTTTGCACAGCTTTTACCTTTTAAACATCGACATTGTCAATCAAATATACTTATAAATATATTTTAAGTGCATTCACATTCTAAGTCCTATCAACGTTGGCAATACAATTATTTTATTTTATTTTCTAAATAAAATATATTAGCGTATGTTAAATAAATAAATAAACATTTGAAAACATTTTTCTTTTTATCCGTAGCATGCTGTAAAGTTACGCTTTAAATGTACTAGTAATCAAAACATACTTAACGGTTTCTAGTTCAGCCGTAAGTCGATCAATGTACTGTGTGCTATGGTACCTGAAAGCAAACTTTGTGTCAAGTTTATTGATAAAAACATAATATGAAAAACATAATGCAAGGTTTCACAATAATTCATTTATTTTAGTATATAATGTCTGATATTTCATATCTAAATTTTAATTCTACTTTGGATGTGGCAAGACTAAAGTTATGCATTCCATTTTATGCCATATTTTTTACTTTTAAATAAATGTTTGTTACTATTAATTAATTTCTTTGAACAAAAACTCACGCATACTTACAATGCTTTTTCTAATGTTGCACATTTCACAGAATCTGCATCAGAAGAAGAACGCCTGGAAAACATAATTTAAAAATCATTTGCATACTTTACATTTGAAATGTGTGGTTTTTACTCACTAGTGCTTATTTAACACAGCACAGTTTATTGATCTATGTATCTTGTTCTAAACGAAACACAATGTACACTAAGTCTCATGATGCAATTTTAATATACATGTAAGCTTTTCAGTGGAATATGGAATTTTGTTAGTGAAAATAAATCAATTTCAGTGAAAATATCGGATCGCAAATGTCTTCACTGAGTGAGAGTATAAAACATTTCGTATTTTATATCGGTTTTAAACTGTTAGTTAATTTTTCAGTAGGGTTTATATGCGATTAGAATATTCATAAACGTTTTAAGCTACATCGACGCACAGATGACAATTACCGCCATTGTCTCTTAGGACGTTGGTTAACAAATATGTTTATGACTTTACTAGAAACTCTGTCGGTGCAAGTACTGTTGACTATGTGATCGTTAACTACAATGTGCACACGAGTATAAGCACTATGCATGCACTTGATTTGACTGAATTGTCTGATCACAGCCCGATTGAATTTACTTTACTCTGTGATAAATGTACATCAACAAATCAAGGGCACAGCTTTTATAAAGATAGATTGCAAACAATATAATAATAGAGTTTTTAAAACATACTTCAGAAGATTAAGGATACATTTTCGATGGAATAACACATAAAATGCTATCGGACGATTGACAGTATTGACTGTATAGATGCTTTGTCGAATACTATTTTTCATATTTCCTTTCAGCTTAACGGTAAAACTGTACACGCAGACGGTAATCAGCGCTAAAATTAATGTGAAGAAATTATTGTGGTTCAACGAAGAATATTAAATATAGAAAAACGATTTATATGAACGTAAAATAATTTATAAACGTTATTCTTGTGACGCTAACAAGATTAGATTTTGTTTACAAATGATTTTAAAGATTGTATATTAAATGTTCAAAATTTGCAAATGATTATTTGCATTTTCTATCTGTTTTTATGCTGTTATTTCCTGATGATATTGTATTATTTACTTCTAACCCAGTAAGCCTTCAGAACCAACTTAGCAATGTCTACCTTCACTCTTCTAAATGGGGTCTTTAAATAAATGTCAATTAAACGAAAAAATACATATTTGAAAAATGGAAAAGCAGGTTCAACTACACGTGGTCAATTAAACGAATAGTGCCTTGAAATTGTCGACAGTTTAGTATGTCTGTGTATAAAGTGTCCTTACACCGGAAATATGTTTAATACTGATTAAATATTAAATGAACATATAATCATCTTATGTCTATTTTTGGTCGTGTAAAGTTAGGTGGCAAAACCAAACTAGCTCTATTCGATTCGTTAGTAGCACCATACTGTATGGTTTCGAAGTCTGGTGAACTTAAGATGACCATGATAGTGATACATTAAACTACAAATTTTGTAAAAATATTCTTCGTCTAAAACAATACTTCTAACTATTCTTTTTTAGTTAATTTTGGTTGATTCCCTCAAGTAATTGTATTATTAGTTACACCGTTAGTAACTGACAGTGTATCGGATATACACCCTCAGTAATATCATACCATACGAGAGCATGAAATTACTGAGGGTGTATATCCCATACGCTGTCAGTTACTAACGGTGTTAAGTTACCGGTACACCGTTAGTAACTGACTGTGTATGGGTTATACACCCTCAGTAATTTCATACCAAATAAGCCCTCGTATGGTATGAAATTACTGAGAGTGTATATCCCATACACAGTCGGTTACTAACGGTGTAACGATTATATCTCAACCGACTACTCGATTACTCGGTGGGTATGGAAATTACTCGGGGTGTATGGAAAATACTCAATGGGCACGTGACCGCTCTAAGCCAATCGGATTAGGTCATTTTTGTAGGAGGTGAGATATATAAATTAGAGCTTTGCGTTATTGGATGAAAGTTGTAAATAACCAAAAATCTTTATTTTACCAAGTTTTTATAGAACAGATTAATGTTTTAACAAATTTCAATTGTACGAAAAATAATCTATGGTGTCATGCTTTGAAGTTAACTTTAGACAACATTGACTTGGATTATATGCTTTATGCAACTGATTTCACGTTCGACATATCTTACATTGTAAACCAACTAATTAAAGACATTTTTTCAAGAGTGGAGCGATACTTTAGCTTCACAGTCCAAAAGGGAACTCTAATTTACATTTTAAAAACGCTTCGAATATGAAAGATACCTGGATTACATATCGAATGAAAAGTTATTAAGAATCCAAATGAGCCAATTTCGATTAAGTTCCTATTATCCTAAAATATAAGTTGGTAGATATATTAGATTGCCCCGAGTAGAACCCAAGTGTTAACTCTTTAACCAAATGTATGTGCATCTGAGTATCACTTTTAACTGTGTTGCCCATTATATAACGATAAACGTATAAAATATAACATCCGAACGCCATGACCATAAGTAAAAACATATCAATGAAGCCTTCTACTTATGTATTTAATCTGATTCTCAAAAACATTTCAAACTATTTGGTCGAAGCGTGCAAACTCAGAGGCGAAATTTTAATTAGTCTAGCTGTTGTATACTTATATGCTAACAAACATTATTGTATTTAATAGTCACACATATTTTTGTTGTTATTGTGTTATTTGCTGATCTTTTATTTGTATTATTGTTGAAATCCTGTCTTTGCCATATTTCTTTCGTATATACGTACTTGGCCAAAGGCAGAATGTCGGATTGCCAATTAACGTTGACACTTTGAAACTATACACAAACACCTCACACGTTAAAGGTTTTTTTACTTAACTATTTAAGTGGGAATGTTTTTTATTCTTATCTCTACGTTCGACTGGTACCATAATTACTGTCAAGCTATTAGCCGCAATAGACAAATACTGGTACTGGTACTGTATGTCAGAATCCATATTAAAATGACTTGGCAATTGATTATTTTCAACAAACAATCAATTATATTCACAGGAGAAATTGTATTCTAAGTAAGAAATATTCAATGGACTTAACACGAAAGAAAAAAAGTTCAATTTGCAATTAATGTTATGAAAATTGTTTAAAACCGTACGATTTAAGTTGATTCTCCAAGACCTCGACCCGGTCTTTCAGCGCCTTGATTTGTCGGTCATTTTCTTTTTCATCCATCTGAGCTTTAAATTTGCTTTCTTTTCTTCCTTGTACTTGATCAGGGGTTGGAACTAGCCTTGTACTAATTTTTTTTCTACCTGGTACTTGATCAGGGGTATCCATTCGAATAGTCTCTGTAATAATTGGCAAACATGTTGACCGTATGGTTTAATGAGTTATATTTTTGTATCAAATGCCTACTTTGCAAAAACTTCTGGAAAGTCACAGATTTGCAAAATGACGAAAATAAAAAGTTACAAATCCACGAAAACAAGATGTTATGAAATAGAAAGTGATTAAAGTAAACCATGAAATCTTGAACATTCTGCAAATAGATGAAAACAGTGATACAATTTCGATATTTACATTTGGACGTCATAATTCTGAAAATACTCAGTTTATGTGATACACCTTGATATGTTACAGAAGTGTCATCGCTCTCAAGATGTATTTACATAACATTATACATACACTGGGGAATTTAAATAGAAACATAATATCTCTGAGCAGATTATGGAGACCACTTTAGATTTCGCACACATATTCAATGTAAATTTTCAGTAAGTATTCAGCCATTTTATTGTAAACCTACAACACTTCATTCATTATTTCAAGGAATTAAACGTATTAGATCAAAACGATATAATAATGAAAGTCTTACTGCTTGTGAATTTCTCTTTAATTTAGGAACAGTGTCAGCCCCAGGTATATATTTTAACCAATTATTGCAACACAAACCGATATAAATGTTCTTTAAGTTTCGTTTTCCGATCCCGTTATTAACACGGGTTGATATAAACAACCTTTAAACTTCCTTAGTTACGTCTCATAAACGCTTGAATTGATTCGCACTTTTTGTCATGCTGTATCAGTAATGGGATGTATTGAGTAAATAGCGTAATAAAAGAAGGGTAAGTAACCGCGATAAGAGGTTTAAAATTGTTCTTGAGTTCGCCCCCTTCGTATAAGGAATGCTTGTTAAACTGGATTTAAGCACATTGTCTTATATTCTTCATATAATCCGTATGGCTGTGTAGATTGCTGTTCATTCAGCGTGCATAAAAGTATAGTTGTATTTCTCAGCCCTGCGTGTTTATGTACTTTCCATATTGGCGTGTATGCTTAATATGAACAAGAGTGTTTTAAGGGTTCGGTTTCAAGCCTCGCAACATGTTTTTTTATATTTCATACAGCCCATATGTATCTACATGTTTCATTGTGCACCACCAACAAATATTTCAGGGCAATATCCGTTATTTGTGTAACAGTATCGAAACCTCCGTTCTTTTGCTGTCACGGTGGACTGGCTTTGGCGACAGTATTTGTCGTGAGATTCTGAAATCAGAATACACTTTACAGACTACGCAAACAAATGTGATTGGTGAAATTCTCATGGAACACACTTCAAGCACCCAGATCGCCTTTGCACTGTGGAAAATTAAAACTGTTAGAACTAGTGTGGACAAACGATAAACGCTACATTTATGGACGGAATTTCATTTAAAGCCAAATAAATACTCAAAATCAACGAATATTTCGTAAAATAAAGTTAACCCATGAACATCAGTGTTTTTATAGCAATAACCAAAATTTCAACGCTGTAGCTATGTGGTCTGGTTACATACATATAACGAAACACAAAATGCTCGTTTTAATTTTTTGTGTAACAATATATTCCATGTGAATTTCCCGCGAAGATATCCGAATATTTACGAGCGAATGCGAAATCTTTGGCTATTGCTACAAAGAACACTGATTTTGTATGGTTTAACTTACTTTAACGAACCCATTTTTATGTTACGAAATATTCGTATATTTTGAGTATGTATGTGGCTTTAAACGTGTGCATGAAAGACTATCGGTGATCAAGTCCAAGCAATGAAATGCGTTGGATTTTGGTACTGGAGAGAAATGTAAGCTTATGGTATGTAGGGGCCATCTCATCTCATTACGCTTAACACTTCGGAAAAGTTATTTGAAAATCCATCCATTGTCGACAAAATTATGCTCTCAGCAAAATGATTTGCATCATTATCTTTTACTTGATTTCTTTAGCGAGAATTTTGACCTTGAAATTTGACATTGGTTCGCTTTTTTTTCTTACGCGTGACACGGTTTATTATGCCAGTTAATTTCAAAATGCATTCATGCTCTACCAATTCATACTGTACACAAAGGTCTAGGCCAGATTTCATTTATTGTACATTTAGCCTTGAATTGTTATCTTGACATTGGACCTTATTTCCGAGATCTTTCTTACGAAACCGTATTTATTCTTATTAAACCGAGCGATTATTAATGCTTGACTACGGTAAGCACCTGAATAAAGGTTAAAAGCGGGGCCGTTTCATAAACGATCGTATGACAATTGTAACTTACAAGAGAATTTTGTAATCTTAAGAAGTAGACGAACTAGCTCGCCAAGCTCGTCAAATATATACGGCGCTTGGGATTCCTTTATCTGAAATTTCAATTGGTTGTAAATTTGACCTTGAGTCTATGGGCCTGGATATTGCGACACATCATGTTATCATTGTGATTACGTTTGCAAAGTTAAGTGAAAATCCATCCATGCTTAACAAAATTATGCTCCCGACAAAATACTTTGAATGGAATAGCCTCTGTTACAACATGAAGTGAAGAAGTCACCCAGCGTTATTTACATTTAAGCTATAAATGTCTAATTTGTGGCTTTATACATGTTTATATTTCGCAATAATTTGAAATTGATTTGAATCAAACAAAAAATGATTTTGCATATTTCCACGTTAAAGTGTTTATTTAAGTGACTTAACTTTTTATGCAACGTGAAAGTGTGTGTGAAAAGAAAACAATTATACGACTTAGGTGTTGTCTATAACACATTTTATTATACGTTATAAATATACATTAAAAATAGTACATGTAAATAATACCAAACTAAAATAATGACTAGATTAAATGCATATGTATAAACTTGTCATCTTGTCACATTATGTCAACGTTGAAATTTGATATTTTGGTCGTCAATGTACCTTTTCATGAATCAAATACATTAAAGACATACATTCTTGCTATATCGTGTCAAATCTTACAAGAAACGTACACAATGCATTTCAATACGAACCATGTTATTCTTTATTAGCGAATTAATAGAGTATCGTTAACATTTAACAATTCATGTAAAGTCTGCATTGAATATCGGTAAAAGCATATTACCACTATAATCAATACCATAATGTTACAATCTTAACATAAGCCCCATGAGTGTCTGTTGCGGCGATAGTTACTACATGTATTTCCATAACTGTAATACATATTGTAGTTTAGGGTGACTCCATAACGTTCAAAATATATACATGCAATCCTTAATATAAAATCCTGGCAATCGAATTAATAAAGTAATTTAATTCTTAACTAGCTTCTCGTGCGGTGGGTCTTGTCTTCTTCTAGGAAGTTAACAAATATACATCAGAAAAGCATCGTTTTTTTTGTATTTATGTATTTTTTTCCTGACCCCATTCGCCATTTGCATCCAAAACAAAGTTCTATTTTTAAAAATCACTTATATTGAGCATTCATCCTTTTAATCTCCACGCATGTTTCCATATATTCGCAAGACAAACAGTCGAATGAAACCGGAACATGATTGCCAATGGCAGAGAAACGTGCGTGATCACGTTCCACGTCACGTGCCCGTAGAAGTTCGCTTGCAGCGGATTAGCCTCGGCTCGCTGCACTTCAAACACGCTCATGCCCCACAGGGCAACGTTGCTAAGCAATAGGAACGTGACAAACTCGCGCCCGGATTTATTCTCCGCTTGGCCCTGACGCCAGACGCGGCGTCTCAGCGTGTTAAGTAGGTAGGCCGTCTGCAGACTCGCCTGGAACGCTCGAAGGCAGTTAGACAGGATAACCAGATGACTGGAGCGCGCGTCGGTCGCCAGCACCGCCGCGAGAACGTTAGAGACGCACAGTACATAGACGCCGAGAAGCGACAGCACCAGCAAAGCGTCCTCAAACCCCGGACCGGTTTCCTGGTCGCTGTACCTAAGACCGAACGTCCGGTAGAAGACCAGAATCACCGCTACTATTGTGACCACGTACAGGGCGACGTCACCGAGGTGGTCCAGACGCACGGCAGTGTTTATGTACTGGTCCGTCTGCACTAACACGAAAAACGTGATCAAGATAATCACCGCCGCGACGAATATGATGATTCCCAGAAACAAGCCTCTACTGGAGCTGGAACAGTCGACGTTCGAGCGCTCAGATGATTTAGATGATTGTTGGTCCCCGGCTTCAGATGTGTTGATCTTGTCGTTTAGTCGAAGCCACATAACGAACAGTACGGCTGAAAATCGAGGATACATGTTGAATACAATGTATATATATATATATATATATATATATATATATATATATATATATATATATATATATATATATATATATATATATATACGAAAGACCGCATAATTAATTATTCAATTAATTGATTGACGTTAACGTGCGTGAATATTACTTCCCCACCGCCTTATTAACTATGATCAGGAGAAAATAACTAAGTGTGCGGGAGAAAAACAGTGTTTTGCCTTGATTTTAATAAACAAGAGTGACGTGTTTGTACGATTTATTTAATTTTATAATTACTGCATTGAACATGTATAATTCATGGTGATGGCATTTGTGAAGTTTAAATGTAATCGCTTTAGAAATACGTAAGAAGTTTGAAGAACACATTTTTAATAGACACAAACCGACTGAACGACCGATATACTTTAAATTAATCAAATATACCCACTCTCAAACTTCGTTAGCGGGGGAATAAAACTTGTAATAAATCACGTTCCACAATTGACACTATGTCTGGTACACATATACTAGCTATTGGGGATGACAACCTAAGTAACAAGACATTATGTGTCATCCTTCGTCAATATGGTTATATGGTCTGGCGAATTATCTAAATATTGTACATATAACACGCCTATGTGACCTTGATATTGTCAAATGCATCAAAAAGATGTAATAGGGCTTTTACACCCCGCATTACGGTTTCTTCAAGATATTTATAACGATCATCTTGGATGTGTACAATACTATGCAAACTTCTTGCAAAAAAAAGGAATTTAATTTATGTAAGTATTCACTTTATTTATTCTTGCCTCGAAGAGTTGTGATTCTGTTGCTTCAAAGCAAATATTAAACCGTTGCGTAATTATACTGCAATTAAATCGAGTTTAAATGCTATTTAAAGGCTTTTTAATTTGAATAACAAGGCTATGACATAAATTTATATTTACACACTATATACGATTACTTCTATGCTAAGTGTGAGGTAAAACGCATCATTCAATCGGTTTCAACTAATTTTTTTTTTCATTTACCATTCCAAAGTAACCACAAGCCAAATTGAATATACGTTTATCAAAGAATTCTCAAGATATGCTGAAAGACTGAAACCAATTCTCTCTAACAAGCGCGTCTGACCTTCACCTTCGACATGTTGACCTCAAAATCGATAGGTGACCTTCTTTCCTCCCAAGTGACAATCAATTTTCATGGTTGTTTATCAAAGCATTCTTTCGATATCGCGCGGAAACAAATGGTCTATGGACCGACCGACCAAAGGACAGGTGCAAAACAATATAAACCGCTTCTTTAAAGAGGGCATCGTAACTACTCACCGGCGCATATGAGGCTGTACATGACGCTGCAGGGGTACAGGTATGGGCTGGAGGTCACCACCACGTCCCCCATCAGGGAGTCACCTTGGCAAGTGGGGCCGGTCAAGGGCTGTGACACTGTGGGGACAAAAGAGAGGTTTACATTGTGGTATAATAACAGACACAATAATAATAATTATGTAATTGCAAAGCGCATTTCCTCGCAAATAATTCAGTCACTTTGACGCTGGAATGGGGGTACAACTATTACATAGCAACATCTAGTGCACAGTAATCGAATAAGGCGGGCTACCGGTACTGGTATATGAATATGGATATTTAGAATGCAGAATGGTTGAATATGAGATGTAATGCGCCAACGACCAACGGGATAAGTTTGATGGTGTCGGGTCAAAACGGCCCAGTCCGCTCCCGAACTGCTACGTTTACAGCCCAGTTTGAACAGCACAAAAAATAAGAAACCATTAACATCTTCTATAGATCTTGATATGGAAGACAATGGTGAGAAAAAAATGTATATCATACATTCGCGGTAAAGCGGTAAGTGACTTTTAACTAAGACTATATCTATTGACCATGACCCGCTCTACATTAAAATGTTTAGTAGGCCTTGAACATTTTGCGGTGCTAGTTCAGATGAGATCATAATTATCTGCTTTGCTATTTTATCCACATGTTCCATATAAAATGAAAAACAAATACACACCGTGAATAATGCTTTTTTCATGTACCAATCTGGTAAGCATAATGCATTTATTAAATTACATAAAATACTAAAAACCCTATTGAGTTGTATAAATTATGCACTATGGACGTTTTTGAAAATAAAGCCATTAACGACGGGGCCGATTACGAGCTCAACCGTTATGACCCGCATTATGTTTGAGTGGTATTTCATATTTTTGGTCAAGGTCGTTGTAAAAAAATAGCTGAAAGCCTGTAAAAGCGGTGTTAGAGACCATTGAAATAGAAAGAAAAACAAAATGTTTCTTTAAACCGTGCCCGCATTGTCAGAGTGTGCCTGAAATCGAGGTGTGGTGTAACATTTACCATTTATAATTGTACCTTGGTCGTAACTTGCGCCACTGTCATTACGATAATTGTTCCACGAGCCACCTGAGCGCCCGAGCTCCCTGAGCGTCTCGCGTACCACTTCTTGTAGCCAGACGGCTACGTTGGTCGCCACCATATGCATCAGGCCGAACCTTGCGAGGTATCCGTAGCATCTGGTCATCATCTGAAGCAACGCGCAAACTCAATAAAACTTTAGCTTGTCACAGTAGTGGGTATAAATCCTACCCAAACGTTGCATATAGTAATATGTAGCACATTGTAACAATGAAATTAAGAAGGTACGTGCAATAGCAAACATTTTAATTATTACATGCAAATGGTGTATTTTGAACGATGTAGCCTAGTGATACCAGTGAATTAGGCTTTGTACTCAAAAATACTTTTTTATATAAAAATAATGGATCAAAGAAACTACATCAGATTGACGTAAATTTTCCTTTTTCTTGCAGAATTAAACTTCAGTTAGAGTTGTTGATGCATTGTCTTAATCAGATATCGGCAGAGATTATGCATCTGGTCAGCATTCATTGTATTTGCTGTGATGTTACTGTCTACCAATGTATTAATGATGACCGATCTGGGTGGTTGCTAGAATAAACGTTTGACTCAAGCTTAACATACAAGAGTAAATGTTACCGGGGGTAGATTAACAAAATACATAGTGGTTTACATTGTAGTCCATGTATTTATACATAATTTACCAAACGTCAACATTTCCTACTTAAAATTAAAAAAAAAAACTCGTAGAATACGATAACTACTTTGCTGAGGTTTTGGTATATATGAACAAACGAAGAACAGCTTTTATGATGATTATGTTCACTTCCATTAATTTTATATGGGTAAAATTGTGAAATAAAGCCAATTATAAGCTGTATTTTTTCCTGTTTTCGAGACCCGATAATATGTATTCCGTTTCCACGACATTATAAATGTCAAAAATATAACGGAATCGAGCGACGATCATACTGTTTATTACAGATAAATAGCTCGATTAGAATATAACCATTTGGACTCCGCTACTTGAAATATTGGTCCTGTCAATTTTAACGTACAGCGATTTTATGACAACCACCTCGTATTTACCTGTGAATTGAGGAAGACAAAATAGAGCTGTGCAAACGTGAAGCATAGGTGCACGATGGGACGGATGCCATATAACACATGATCACAGTTCCGCGATGACGTCATCTCGAAATACTCTCCGAAATGAAGGCCGCTTTTGATCATGCTCGTTATCCCAAACACTTAAAAAGATCGCATTGATCAAATTTACACAGTGTTGTCCAGGAGGAAATAAGCATGGTGCATGATGAGTCGGAAATGCTGCCCCCTACCCCCCCCCCCTACATGTAGCAGGGTTCGGTATAAGGGGAACTTATACTGCCTTGCTATATGAGCTAGCTTTTATAGCGACGCGGTAGATTGTCTGCCTGATTTGGAACCGGGAGGTCCCGGGTTCGATCCCCATGGCGGTCGGGGAATTTTTCTGGCTGGGTTACATTGGCGCCCAACGTAAAAAACCCACCATGTGTGTCAGACGTCCCACAGATGTCATGGCAATGAGAAATTCATGGAAGAATTTCATAATTAGAGGGGGTGTATGTAGCAAGGTTCGGTATAAGGGGAACTTATACTGCCTTGCTATATGAGCTAGCTTTTATAGCGACGCGGTAGAGTGTCTGCCTGATTTGGAACCCGGAGGTCCCGGGTTCGATCCCCATGGCGGTCGGGGAATTTTTCTGGCTGGGTTACATACACTTGACAAGTTTTATTTGTTCAGTCACACTCAACTATTAAAAATAAAATCTCTGTGATGTTATGTCATGTGACCTGATGGATTTCAGTTTGCAGTATGTTATGAGTTGCCACATGTTACTTACGTGCGTAAATTGTTCTTTTTTTAAGCAATGTGTTTTGTTCTTTATAGTTTAGCAAATTTTAGCAAAAACGTCGTCCCTTGTTAAGCGTTAATGTATGTTTTGTTGTTTTCTCAAGTCATACCTACTGCACCGAGTCGCAGATAAAAGCTTCCAGTTTGTCTACCAGCGTTAGCAACTGTGCCGCGTTTCCTAGCAACGGGAACAGACGACACGATCGTGCGGCTGTGCATCTTCCGGGGCATAGTGCGCATGCGCAGTACGTAACTGTAGACGTAGGCGAGGAATGATATGCTGACCACGTACATGTATATGTAATAACCCTATTAAAAATGTAAAATATAAACCTTTTACAACAAATACATGTAGCAAATATATAATAGCAAGTAAGTATTTGTGTTATTATATAATAGACGTTGCATGCATCTGTTGGTATACTTAGTGTAACGTCACATCATTGACCGCGTGTTTTGTTTGTTTGCTGTTGTTTATTTTTGTTTTTGTTTTCATATTTCATTGCGTGTCTTTGCATTAAGTAACAGTAAGCATGCAGTTCAATAAAGTAGAATGTATTTTAATGCAGACTGATATATACGTACTTGAATCCAGTTTACATTACAAATTAGTATATACTATTTACAGTTGTTGCATGCTCATCAATATATAGCAAACGTAACTGGAAATGTGTATATGTACTATGTTTCACCACGTTATTAATAACACATTTTGCGTGTAGCAAACCTTTCTTTTTAAACGTATAAAAACAGTTCTCGCTAATTGCAAGTGCGAAAAGTGTCGTATCGCGCCAGTCCGTAAAGGCTTATATAGGACACAAATTTCCGCTTGTATGGATTTTTAAAGGTTTGTGAAAGACACCTTTAAACGAAAATCCAGGTTAATGCGGAAAAGTTCGTCCCTGATTAGCGTGCGCGGGCTGTTAAACGCCAATCTGCAACGACACGTTATGCAAATGCATTGAGCCCCGTGTATGTATTTTCAGCCCTTTTTCTTCACAATGCGTTCGGGTGAGCTATAACGGAACATTTACACCTGACGACATCCCCAAAATACCTTCATATTCTCAAGCATAATTTAAGATCACGAAAAGTTTGACTCACTTCAAAAAGCACCGGGACCGCCTCGCCGACGAATATCTCCGCTATAGGCACCATAAGGCCGACGACGACGACGCATACCATGTAGAGGGCGCTCCACAGAACACACATCGTCTCGCAGAAGCTGGGAACAGGAAAGAAATGTTCGCACATTAAACAGCGGCAGCACAATACTGTGTTCACCTACTGCTTGTCATTGGTCGTCGTATGATTAATGGGAGGTAGTGTCGCTTCGCTACGAATATTCTCCTTGAACATATATCATTGACAATAAATATAAAAATGTATAGCTGGATTAGTTTTGTTAAAATACTTATGTATTCAACTTTGTACAAAATAAACAAGTTTTTAACAGAAAATATATAACTCAGCACATAATAAAGTAGGTTTTCTGAACGTCTAATAAACAGTTATACATTCAACATTGAATGGCAAGTACACTAATATTGTAATATTGAATATTGTCTTACACCAATATAAACCACTCTTGTCATGTATGGTTTTTATGTAACACATTTTAAGCAATCTTATGTGGCAACATACTTTTCATACGTACCTCATGCGTGTGAATACCAATGGTTGCTGAAACCGCGGTGCTGTTCCTGACTGCGCATGCGCGGAGCTTAACGTCCCGATCACCACGTGCTCCTCGCCACCGCTCGTGCCGCGTTCGTCCTCCTGACTGAGCCCTGAAACATAAGTAGCAAAACATATCGACAACACAAAATAATTTTGAACGGCTCATTATTTACATATTATTTTCACTCGTTTTTATGATTATTTGATAAAACAATTAACACTATATACCCAGCTTGAATACCTGCGTACATGTCCTCGCCGATAACAATAGCCATGAGTTCGAACGTTAATGTTTCACTGCTCGATGTATATTATATCCGATAATGAAGCAAACTTCCAAACAAACATAATTTAACTATATCCAAGAATCAATTCAAGCCAGCCCAGAAAGAAGCTGGCAATATATTTTCCTGGACTGAATGAATAATTATCGTGTAAATGTCAGATCTCAAACCAAACTCACTAGAGTACCCGTCTTCTGTTCGAATCTATTTAAAATGTTATTTTCGGACGGTATTTTAGTAATTACATCGCGCTCTATCTACAAACCAGCCCTCATTCGCTCAGAAGTTGAAACGGTGGTGATTATTACCTAAATCATGAGAGTCGTGTGGAGCGATGAAGTTCAGAGCGAGGTAGTCTAACGTTAGCCAAGAGGTCATACGCACATTGTCGTACCGGCATGTAGTCAGCAAATCCATCAATGTTCAAGGAATACGAAAATCATGAATGGACTAACATAGAATATATATGGGCCGTGCTCTGTAAAAAGGGGGTTTAATGCATGTGCGTAAAGTGTCGTCCCAGATTAGACTTTGCAGTCCGCAGAGGCTAATCAGGGACGACAATTTCCGCCTAAACTTGTTTTTTGCTAAGAAGAGACTTTCTTTTAACGAAATATCACAAAACCGAGAAGTGTCGTCCCTGATCAGCCTGTGCGGACTGCACAGGCTAATCTGGGACGACACTTTACGCACATGCATTTAATCCCCCTTTCACGGAGCAAGGCTTATATAGAGTAAGCCGGTGTGTAGCTTGTTTAATTACCATAAAATACATTTGATTTCCGTAAGAATTTCTTTACCAACATGGAGATTGCATAATCATGTCATGGTGGAGAAGTTTAAATTTCCGACCCTCAACATGACACATTACATTGACCAACTTATCTGGACCGTAAACGGAAAACAAAATGCGTAGTGCCTGATTGTTGACTTCGCTAGCGTAAAAAAACAACTACACAAAATTCAACGCAAAATACGACAATGCCCGTAGACGCAATAAAATTGTCCACGACAATCAAGACTTAATCGCGCAAATTTAAAGACATTGTCGCCCGTCGACCTAAACACGCGACATTTAACGCGGCCAAACACTTTAACGACAATTTACAATGACACGAAATAATTATTTGTTCCATAGACTCTCGTACTTCATTGGTAAACGAGGTGAGTTTTGTATCACTGAATTATTTAGTAATGTGAGTATTGTTTTTATTTTGTGTTTTCGATGACAAAAAGCGCAATAGCTAACAATTATAGGACTAAACGTTGTGATGCTTTACGAGCTTATGAAATTTAATTCGTGTGCAGTGCTAGAAATATCGTAGCTATATTTTTTAACCATCATCGATAGGTACTGCGGCGTTATAGTACGTCTAAGTGAATAAGAATATTGATTCATTCGGTGGAAAAAAAGAGTTTACACATTTCTTAACAAATTGCCGTAAGTTTTCTAAAACAATATGCTGGATAACATATCCGGTTGAAGATAGCATTTACTGTTATCAAACTTTTTGTGGGAAAGAAATCTTTATCAAAGAGCTGTTGATAATACAAAAGCTGTTGGCGCATACAGAAATGGTACGAAATCGTGAGTCACTAGAAATCTGTATTGATGTTTCTACATCTAGTTGAGTTTCTAATTCATGAAATGAGTCAAAACTAACTACAAAATGAAATTCCCGTTAATTTACAACACATAAATATACGTTTTAAAATCTGTTACTTTATTTTATCCTCATGGATCCAGAAATTAAACTAATCATAGAAACAACTGTGACTCCAGAACTAGTCCTTTTGGGTCTATTGAAGAACATAATTATTCGAAAACTGTGGATTAATTGCATACCCTTTTTGATCCATTTGACCACAGACGTGCCTCTTCCTTACTACTTTAAGCATAAATATGCGTAAATAACTGTACATCTCTACCCCGGGTGGGATCGGGGGATAAAAATAAATGTTTAGATGTTGAAATTGTAACTCATCGAAGACACAATCATAGTGTAGACACAATGCTAGGCTAGCTCTCTGATATGCGGGCTAGTTAAGCTGGTAAGTAAACAACGTGTCAAAGGAACTCGTAAATGTTTACATCCGTCCAGCAGCTTAATTAGCTGGCTGGCGGGGGGTTGATTAGCACGACGTGTCAGGCATTGATTTAATACATAATCTTGCTCAAAATTCAGTACACAGGTCCACGGACATGCCTGAAAAGCTTTAAAACGAAAATATTTAACTGGTTCTTCTTACCTATACTTAAATTCATTCACAGTTAATGAATTTTCGAATAAAAGATTCGGTCCGTTTTAGCACTGTATACATAAAAGAATTGGGACGTTTACTAAAAACACTACATGGAAATAGTAGCGTCATGACACGGCCCCTTCGTGTTGACCCGGCTAAGGTATTAAAACACATTATTTTTAGACTCTGATATCCGGGGAGAATTTCTACGGGCAGGCAAGAGAACATTAGGCTTCGAACCTGTGTCTTTTCGAGTGCAGAGATATATTTAGTTTCAGAAGTAAAACAAGACCATGAATATATCCGCAACTGAGGAGTGTATATCGCTCAACAGTTTTGACAAATCAAACGCACATGGATCGACCTTAACCAAGTAAAACCGTTACAAACCTAACGTCTGTGGATTTTTACGATACTATATGAAGTTCTGAGAGATGTTGCCCTGGCGGCACGTGCTCACTACACCTGGCACGTGCATTAAAGCGCTGAGTTTTAGTTGCTCATTACCGAATAAATATCGTTTCATGTTACTGATAGCAAGCGTAGATAAACCATCAGGTCGTAAGCTTCAGCCGTTAATTTCGCATATTATGAACGTATACATGTTATCAGGGGTTTTTTAGTTTCAAGATTGTGTTAGATTGCGATAAATCTTGCTCATTACACACGAACAACGCAAGAACTTTTAGAAGCAAAAGGGGCGCGTTCTGAGAAACTGTGCATAATGCATGTGCGTTAAGTGCAGTCCGCACAGGCTAATCAGGGACGACACTTTCCGCCTAAATTGGCTTCTTGCTAAAAAGAGACTTCATTTTAACAAAAATGTGGTAAAAGCGAAAAGGGTCGTCCCTGATTAGCCTGTGCGGACTGCACAGGCTAATCTGGGACGACCCTTTACGCACATGCATTATGCCCAGTTTTCTCATAACGCGACACATATCATTACGTCGAATTCGAGGAAAAGCTAAGTGGTATGACCCTCGCTAAATGGATGAAAAGTCTAGTCCAGTTCACTTCTTACGTTGAACAGTTACGATTTTATAAATTTTAATAACATGTTCTCTTAAACAAAAAAAACAACAGAGACAACATTCATGTGTAACGGTATTACTATTTATATTGTAAGAGGTAATGTTATTATAATACGAATACACATGCAATTCCGTGTACTAAGCCTACACGCCGAACTCCCTTAATTACTATGATAAGCCGACCGGAGTATGTTGCTGACTATACTATATCGCTATTTCCTTGTCACTGACATACCCGGATCTCCATTTGGCACGTTCCGGATGTCAAGTGTGATGGTTCCGGTCGCTTCGTCGTGTCGAAGGAGGCCAACTGCGCTCATCTGTTTCGTAGGCGACATCCGCTTCTGTACGCCAGACGACTAAAGCAGAAAAAATGCTGTATGGGTTAGATTTTGAACTTTTTGTTCATAATGTACATGTATATCGAAGATTTTAAAGTAAATGTCATTTCAGCAGGGACATGATTACAATAGATGTATAAATTTCAAAAAATAAATAGGTATTTGTGTAACTTTACTAGGCTGATTTCTGAACATAATATTGTGTCGGTGGTATTTTTATTAAACATGTATACTAGTATTTGTTTATTTTCGGGTAAGTAAATCAGAAATGTATACCGGTAAATGGTTTAAAGCTTTCGCGTTTCGAAAATCGTATACACCAAAGCGAAAATGTCAAAGGGGGAAAAGCGTTTCTTAGGTAGCCACTGTATGATTCCTAGCTTTTATTCTGATGCAAATGGTGCATACAATGTGAGCGATAGCATTATGCAAATGTAGACGTTAACCCATTTATGGCTAGTGGACTCTCCCATCCTTCTAAATTGGATCAATTTATTTCCAAAATTAGGGATGTCTAGTATATTTATTTCTATATTTAAAATATTTCTTACAGAAATTCCTTTAAGCAAACAGCGCATCATGCGGCGTCTCATCTGGGTCTACGCTGTTTGCCAATGCCTTTTTTCTAGACGCTAGGCATAAATGGGTGAATATGTCCCGTACTGGACTGTTTGAGCATTGCTTTCATAACAATGTTCTTTAAAATAAGAATACTCCGTCAAAATGTTAACTTGTGGAAGAGAGAAGAGAGAATTTGTTGTACAATAAGTCAATGTATGTATTATTCTTTTCCTCGAGCTAAAAGTCGGACAGTTGTCAGTTACGGAATTCTATTCACAGAGTACTGTTAAAGAGTTTACCCAGGAAATGTGTAATTAGGTAACTTGAATTATAGGTGAAATGTTGCTGAAAACGACAAAATATCCAAACAAACTATTCTAAACAAGGATGCTCGTGTGACACAATTTTAAACACAAATTTGCCTATAGAGGCCAGCGATTTTTTTGCCTGAAACTTGTTCTGTTAGGTTTTACCCATTTATGCCTATAGTCTAGAAAAAAAGCCTTGGAAAACAGCGTAGACCCTGATGAGATGCCGCATGATGCGGCGTCTCATCAGGGTCTGCGCTGTTTGCAGAAAGGAAATTCTGTAAGAAATATTCTAAATATAGAAATTAATATACTAGACATCCCTAATTTTGGAAATAAATTGATCCACTTAAGAAGGATGGGAGAGTCCACTAGGCTTAAATGGGTTAACATTATTATACCGACCAGATATGTATCCGTTGAGTATCCTGTAATTGTCAAAGGCATGTTTACCAAAGCCTCTAATGGCTAATTATCTACCTGTAGGTTCGCCTGTAAAGTATGCCACGAGTCCCTCGAGTCCCGCCTTGCGCAGTCACTGGAGCCCGCCCGTCCCGAGCGCGATCCTTTCCGGCCGGAGACCCTCTCAAGCGCCGCGCTGGCGATGTACGGGAGACTGCCGGTACCAAGCGGACCTGGCAATTGGTCAAGTTTCAGATATGATGCTTTAGTATAGGATGTGTCTTTAGTGGTTAGGCGGTTGCATTTTAACAACCATTGTAAACTGAATAGAATGCCCAAGCCAAGTTCCATTGATTTGAATGTATCAAGATACGTAACCAAATATGTATCAAAAACCATGTATATGATCAGATCTTTCGAGCAATTAATAATAGGAGAAAATTTCGTTACAATGCAAAAATGCACATTGCCTTAGGAAGTAAAGTTTAATGTTAAAGTAAGTTGAAATAAAGTAACGGACGCACTACACTGTTGTATCACAAATTTAAAAAAACGAACCTGGACTGCTTGCCTTCTGCAAATAGCTCTGCGGGCGACTACCATCACTTCCGTTCGACGAGGTACCGCTTGCAGGCGGAGTTGTGGTGTCCGCTAGTTGGCGCGCCGACGACCGCTTGCTTACTGGAACCCAGCTGTAAGGCATGGAGGCGGCACTTTGGTACTCCGATATTAGTGGACAATTTGATGTTTAAAAAAACGGAGACCTAATGGCATTGCTTATTATGTAATACACTATATTTTCTTTTTTGCTCATACACTTACATATACTTAAGATAAGTACTTATAGCGCCCCATATATCGGAACGCTTAATATGTGCTCCATTAAAAAAATTGTATCCTTTGCATAGATAGGTCATGTTCTTCGATATTAAAGACGGCAACTTTAGTTCCGGTGTTAAACATGTAAACTGGCTGAACAAAATATTAATTTACAAGCAATCTTGAACATATACATGTACAAAAGCCTTTAAAGTGCCCGTACATTAAAATTCAATTTAGCTCAAGCCATGGATCGCCCGAGATCTAGCAAATTATCTTTCCCGCTGACATTGTAAGTGGAAATTGCCTCCTATAATTTACATTATATCTATCTAAATAAATACGCCGTTCTCAGACCGGAAGTAGTATTGCTCAGTTAAAGACGCACGGTTGGTATGTTTGAGTGGAGATTACCGCATACTAACTGAAGTTTACCTTTGCAGAGTACATATATTTGTATAATATCTAAAACCAGAAGAACCCTTGCAGAGACACCTTGTTGGACAACGTACCGGTCATTTAGCTCTTATATACTTGTGGGCGATGTATTTTACCAGAAGTACTGTTGCTAAGCAAAGTTTTTATTGAGTTGTATAGAGTCGTTATTTCTCAACTTGATGATAAATTATCTTTCTTATATTATTGAGTATTCCATACGTTTTATTATGAAAAATATGCCAATAATTAATCGATGTTTTGAGCTACCAAGGAACGTGGGTTTCCTTGGTTGTACATGTAAACATGAAACTCATGGGCACTTCATGACCGCAACTCGTCGCGCATGGTTTCCAACGCAACATCAGAAGCGAGTTCCGCAGAGTTGAACTGAGCGC
Source organism: Dreissena polymorpha (assembly GCF_020536995.1). NCBI lineage: Eukaryota > Metazoa > Mollusca > Bivalvia > Myida > Dreissenidae > Dreissena > Dreissena polymorpha. The sequence goes on along the minus strand of NC_068358.1, from coordinate 45,545,260 downwards.
ATTTGAGTGATAAATTACGATGCAGATAGTGCTGATGTTGATTTTCATTCTGTGGGTGGTGCAGTCAATGCGTACATTTTTTGTGTTGGCCATGTTTTACTTAGTTGTTTTCTGCTTAGGTATATTTGAGTCGCGTTCTGTGAACACTGGGCTTAATGCATGAGAGTAATGTGTTGTCTCTTTTTTGCCTATACAGTCGGCACAGGCTTACAAGGGGTGATCGTCTTCGCTTTATGGTATTTTTCGATTAAAGGAAGTCTCTTCATAGCGAAAATCCAGTTTCAGCGGAAAAGTTTCGCCTACGATAAGACTGTGCGGACTGCATCGGGTTATCTTAGACGACACTTTATGCATATGCATTAAGCCCCGTTTTCTCAGAGCGCGTCTCATTTGTAAGGAGAGAATGAGATCGAAACAACGCATGTGTTGAGAACAAAAATTGGCGCAAGTTTCTTGTGAATATATCCTACGGAACTCGCTTATTTCGATGTCAATTTATCGGTTCATTGTGTGAATTCTACGTGATATTTAAGAGTTTCAGTCTTGTGTATAAAATAATTAAATCGTTTGAAACAATTTTACCCCCGTCAAAAAAAAAACTGCTATTTAAATAAATAATCGAAAAACACAATATTTCTTAATAAATTTACAGTGTATCTCAGCGAAACGCTTTAACCTTTATTGTGACCAGCCCTTTGTTAAAGAAACATTTAATAAAGCCCGCTCTTCATATCGCATTTCTAAATGTCAGCGGAAGTTCAACTCCGCGGATCCCTATTGTACCACAGAACTGGCATTTCCCATCGCATAACGTGAAAATGCTGGGGTTATATCTGACAGTAAACTCTCATTATTCCCGATAAAGATCAAGGGCACTGGGGTTGGATTTCACTTTCAGGGACTCATAAACGGCATATGCGCCCAAGGTCGTGACTTCAAGGGTGGTTAATTTGATTAGTGCATGTCATGAATGTCAGATGGTTTGCTTCACCGTTCGCTGTAAGGCATGAGTTGTTTGCAGCTAAACCAACTAACTTTCTTGTTCCTAAAATAAACAGCACCGCAGCTTAATTAGGGAAAATGCAGTACTAGTTCGAACGCTCCAGGAATCCAATAACAAAAATCAATCAATAAATAACGTTAGTGAACAGATCTATAAACAAATGTTTTCCCTATTTTTAGACCTCGTTAAAATCGTCATCGGTAGAGCGCATGCCCGTACATTTTTGTAGATTTCATTAATAATGATTTTAGTACTGCAACTGATTGTACGCTGCCCGCTTAATGTCACGGAGTACACAGTCCATAATCATATATTATATTTTTTGCTTAGCATTGATCAGCTATATGCACATTTTTCGAAGCCTTTTTTAATGATCATAATTATAAGATATGCCTCTTTCGAGTCAGACTCACACTAATCTCAGCCATGCAACTAGCAATACCAGTAACAATTTCAGTATCAAGATTAAACAAGAGGACCATGGTGGCCCTGGTCGCTCACCTGAGAAGTATAAATGATAAGTAAGGGTTGTAACTTCTAGAGTGTTAACAAGGTTTTACTATAGCCATATAAGGAAAACTGCCCCGCCCCCTGGCAGCCATGTTTTTCAACAGACCAGAACCATTTTCAAACTCATCCAAGATATCGTTAGAAAAAATGTTCTGACTAAGTTTCATGAAGATTTGACAATAAATGTGACTTCTAGAGTGTTAACGAGGTTTTACTATACACTAAAGCCATATAAGGTAAACTGCCACGCCCCCTGGCGGCCATGTTTTTCATTCAACTGGAACCATTTTCGAACTCTTCCAAGATATTATTGGGACACATGTTCTGACCAATTTTCATGAAGATTGGACTAAAAATGTGACTTCTAGAGAGTTAACAAGGTTTTACTATAGCCATATTAGGAAACTGCCACGCCCCCTGGCAGCCATGTTTTTCAACCAACCAGAACCATTTTCGAACTCGTTCAAGATATCATTATAACACATGTTCTGACTAAGTTTCATGAAGATTCGACAATAAATGTGACTTCTAGTGTGTTAACAATTTTTTACTATAGCCATATTAGGAAAACTGCCCCGCCCCCCTGGTGGCCATGTTTTTCATCCAACCGGAACAATTTTTTAACTTGTCCAAGATTTTATTGGGTCACATGTTCCCACCAAGTTTCATGCAGATTGGACTAAAAATGTGACTTCTAGAGTGTTAACAAGGTTTTACTATAGCCATTTAAGGAAAACTGCCACGCCCCTGGCAGCCATGTTTTTCAACCAACCGGAACCATTTTCGAACTCGTCCAAGATATTATTGAGACACATGTTCTAACCAAGTTTCATGAAGATTGGACAATAAATGTGACCTTTAGAGTGTTAACAAGGTAAATGATGACGACGCACAACGCACGACGGACAAAAGGCGATCACAATAGCTCACCATGAGCACGTTGTGCTCAGGTGATTAAAAAAACTCTTAGAGACGTATACAATGTTGACAAAATATTTGAACATTCTAGTGAATAATTAGCACCTTTGTTAAAGTCACCAAAATCCCCGGGGCCGTGTCGCGCAGCCTCGGGACATGTTAAACACTTGTCTAGATCAATTTAAGGAACTATTATTCGCTCGCCGCCGCTATAGGCCGATCTTTTGTACAATACAAAAATATTCACACATTGTATCATCAATAAGGTTAAGCAGGACAACCAACTGCGAAGAGAGTAGCGCCAAATTGAATGCGATTGAAATGCGATCACAGAAGCAGGTTGACCTTATCAATCCCCATACGGCGCATACCGTGGTGTGAAACATCTGGCGGCCTGAGATGGAGGTCAAAGGTCGCTCGTTGGTGTGAAAGCAACAATAATGAGGGTGGCCCAATAATGACCAACACCTCACCAGCATCGCAGTATGGTAATCAGCGAGCAACATAAATCGACGTCTATCGGCACTAAGGGTATAGGCCACGTTTACAGAAGTACGGGCATTGTGTTTGCACGTAGTCTTTTAGGGAATAAGTCGAATACAAGTTAAGGGAACAAGACCAACCTTAAAGGCGTTCTTAATGAAGTAATAAGTCAATTGTACACATCAAAGAGGATCCTTAACATAGAATGCATGCAGTTTTATAACCATATACCTTCATTACTCAAAATATGAAAGATATTATTTTTTATAGTTCATTAAATAACGCATCTGGTTTATCTTGGTAATCGTGTTTAACAGCCAGTAACTGTTGTTGCTAGTCATTTTGATTTAGAATACCTAGTTTATCAGAAAGTCTTAACCCATTTATGCCTAGCGTCTAGAAAAAAAGCCTTGGCAAACAGCGTAGACCCAGATGAGACGCCGCATGATGTGGCGTCTCATCAGGGTCTGCGCTTTTTGCTTAAAGGAATTTCTGTAAGAAATATTTTAAATACAGAAATAAATATCCTAGATATCCCTAATTTTGGAAATAAATTGATCCAATTCAGAAGGATGGGAGAGTCCACTATGCATAAATGGGTTAATTAAGCAAGTGTCACGCTGTGGGTAAAAGAGAAGAGATGTCTGAAACTGAATACGATGAACTTGATGAATATATAGTTATTGTTAGCACTTGATAAATATGAAGTTATGTTTTAGACACAGACATCGTGTTCTGCATACTCACGTTTTTAGTTTAAAACTTAGTTTCGGGTGCATGATTATTTTTTACTTGACTTTATAGAGATCCTTTCTTATAAATCTCTACATGTTTATATATACAAAAGTTTGTATAAATGGTAACTGTAAAAAAAATCACGTTGCATTTACTTTAAATAATAATTTAGCATATTGAGTTATGAAAGATGACATAAAATTATGCCATTATTCTGCGAAAATCAAATGGATCTTAAAATGCGTAAATTACAAAAAGTTAATGACTGCATGTGAGTCATGGCAAAAATGTGTCAAGTGTTGAGACACTTACTGAGATATTTCGCCGTTTCAAGACAAAACGGGGTTCACTTCATGTAACCGGCGATTTTATTAATCTTATACACTTCCAAGTTCGTCTTTAGCGCCGTTTCTCAAATCAAATATGCACGTTGTCACAGAGATGTAACAATGACACCATTTATTTTTGTAAATGGGCGAACGGATTCATCTAAGAATGTGTGCTACTCGATCAATACTTACATCTGGGTTTCCTCGGACTCCGATGTACTGGTTGCGGTTGTCGTGTCGTCTGTCGCCGCGTCCGGCACTGTCGTCTGTTCGCTCTCGGTGCAGCTGTCCGAATCGCTGCTGACACCCCGAGCAGATTTAGCCCCGGGATCCAAAACTCCCGGCGGCTTCGTCGGGAATGGATCGCGGTTGGTCCCACCGTTAAGAAGCTTGCTTCTTACACTAGTCGCCGGCGAGCCGCTTCCGACGGCGTCCAAATTTTTCCCAACATCATGAACGACATTTGGGATAATGCTCGAGGCAACGTCCATATCGTCGTCTTCATCCTGTGTGAGACATACGTCAGTTTCGAAATTGTCATAATGCCGGTAGGTCGGCTCCGACTCTTCGCCGCTATCGCCGGTGTCGGACTCCTGGATACCTGGTCGGAGGCAGCTTCCCGGCCTCGACGATTTCTCCTTATGACCGCTATCCATGACAGTTACAATATTATATACTCTCACATGAGGTGCATATAGCAACAATGTAAGTAACACTGATGGTAAATAACTACATTTACGTACATATGTATTATTTTCCCTCAGAACGTCGGGTCTCTAATTCCATACAATTTTAGTTGATACGATATATATTTTTGAAGCAGCAAATAAAACTAGGGCACGTGCTGCTATTTATTATTTCCGAAATTTCATAATAAATATAATAGTTATGATGAAAGATGTGTTGAGATTTGTATTCCAGGTTAAAAAAAAGAAGGCACTCTTTGTTGATTCACTATACGATAAAAAAATCACGAGAAGAGTTTCGCGATTAGAATCTAATTTGGCACTGAACTCGTGTTTTATTATATACCGTATCCATCATTTCATCTGGTGCGTTATCATCTGAGAATCTATACAACAATGATTCACTTGGCAGGCTGAAATTTCAATAAAGCCGAATATCTACATAGAGCCAAAATTCCTCACTTTCTGATTTCTGAGCTCGGCAGATCCGCACATTAATTCAACAAGAAAGACGCTTTATCACGGCAATTATTCCAATGCAAAAATGCCTCCATAGTAATGCAAAACCTTAGCCCTTAAAATCGCACACCCACACATTAACAAAATATGATTAACTGGCTCCCACAAACACGTTTATGAAGTATGGTTACAAACTCGAAACAGATTTTCAGCGAGTGCAGAACAAAGGCCCGCGCTACTGTAACATGACACGCGTTTACAATGAAATTGTAAGGCAGGTCACCCGGAGCGCAAGTCCCACGAGGCCGAGATGTCAGGGGCGTAGCAACCTCCACGCAGAGATGTGACAGGTTCCGAACATCGCTCTAGCGTATCCCAGCCGCCCTAAAGCATCGCGCGATTGATGATGTTTGAATGAAAATAGTATTGTTTATTTATATTTGATGCTTAAGTATTTACTTGTATCGATTGTTCCTCTTTTAACTGTAACCCTCAAATGCAATTTTCCAATTATGTAAAGATCAAATACACTTTTCCAGACAAGTAGGCGAAATTATAAACTAGAAAGCGTTCAATATCTTGACGGATTTCGCTTGTGAATGCCTTGACTACAGTTTTACGGGAAGGTAATGGCTGCGGGGAGTGTTGGGACCGTATAAGAGAGTATACAGAGAAGAGAGTGTTCGTGTGTGTATTTCGAAGTTCATGAGGTTTCTTCGCGCCCAAGGCTGCATTATGTGTAGACCCGTAGTGTGTCCTACATACTTATTTTACAAGATTCACGAAAGTTGGGTCGAATCATCTTAATTTATAGCTGCAATGTCCTTATTAAAATCATCCTGATTTTTCTTTTGTGTATACATTTTTTTTACCAAGCACATATGTACAATGCTTGCGAATCTGAGGTTTCGCATGACAGTAACAGAAAACTATCGTAATGAAAGTCAGGGACGTTATCTTCGTCTCTGTGAAAGGTAAAATTGGTAAGATGAAACAAGGACACAACAATTGATTTGTCGACCTGTAAATGTCATCCAGCAACACATTTGTTTTCAGGGGATATACCTACTCGAAGAGGATAGGTCCGATAGGGAACGTGCGCCACCTCCAAACCGAGCTGACCTTAAAGCTTATATAATGCATATACACTGTATATTACTTATAAATGTTAAATTTACCGAAGTTTGTTAAATATTGCTTTTTCAAGACTTACGCCTAAATGCACCGCATGCTTGCAGCTGATACCTAACGGTAATCGCATGTTTGGTACCCGTTATCTGATCATCATAATCGCTTCTCTTTAGGAGTGCTCATTTACGGCGGGTAATATGGCGTCATATGGCGAACTACAGTTCAAAACATTGAGGGCACCATTAGATAACAGGTTTCATTTGACACAACGCGGATCTTTAACGCGCATTCATAACGCAGATTTAGGAATCCAGTAGCACTTCCCTATTCATGATGCGTCCAGGTCCAGTCGGCACTTAAATATGTTACGTTGAAGCTTCGTAAAAATCTTACCATATGTAAAGTCATAATCATCAAACGTGTTACAGACCACATTTTTATTTGGATAAATATATTAATAAATAAAAGAGGAATTGAACGTTTTTTTTGCTATATCGAGAAGTCGTCTATTTCACTTCATATATCATTCTGATTCAAATGCTTTCGGCGATCGGAAATCGAGGTTGGCACATGTATTGCCCAATCTTTACGAAACTTGCAACTGGTGTCTCGATTGAGATCGAGGCTGGATTGCATGGGGTCAGAATTTAGGTCACAAGGTCAAATTTAAAAGCCTTGTGAAATCTCCAGGGGTCACATTTAATGATCCCATCTTCTTGCCCATTGGTCAGAACTTTTGGCACATCTACATCTAGACTGAAATAAAGACTGGGTTATGGGGGGGGGGGGGTCACATGATAAATTAAAATTAAAGCGTATTTCTTCGGGACACTTGTTCAGAGATATTGATCTCACTTATTTCTTGGTCGCGTGCGCAACAAGTTCACGGTGGGTCAAAAACTTGGTCACGTGACAAATCTAAGAAAATGCGTGTGAACTAGCTGCATGCATCATTTATTGCCAAATATTCATTAAACTTGGTTGGAACATTTGGCACAACGACATCCTGATTGAGTTTGAAACTGGGTTATTTGGAAGTCATAATATAGGCCACATGTTAAAATATAAATCAGAAAGCTTATAAACACGTTGAAGGCTATTTATTGCTAATTCTTTGTGAAACTTGGTCAGAGATTGATCTAACTGATACTTGACACAGTGGGTCAACAATTGGGTTACGAGGACAATTAAAGAACATGCTTGTGAACGATCTAGAGGCATCATTTATTGTCATATCTTCTTGAAACTTGGTTTCAACATTTCACTCCATGACATCTTGATCTAGTCTGAAACTGGTTAGTGTGGGGGTCATATGACAAAAAGATGATCGCAGGAAGCAGTAATAAGCTCTACAGCACCCGCAAGACTCTTACGAGGAACAGTCAGCCCAAGTCAAGTGTCATATCAGACGCTAACGAGAATCTCCTTACCGAAAGTGCCGCAGTCCTTAACAGGTGGACTGAATACTGCAGTTACCTCTACAACTACCTGCTTCAACCAGACTCCAGTCTCCTTCAGAACGATCCCAGAAGAACGTCCGCCCATACTTAAGGCAGAGGTGGAGGAGGCAGTGCGTAGTCTTAAGGCAGGAAAATCTCCGAGAGTGGACAACGTCCCTTCCAAGCTGATTAAGCACGGAGGAAAGGAAACGACCGCAGCAATGACGGCACTATGCCAAAAGATCTGGGAGGAGAAGTGGCCTGAGCAGTGGACACAGGTGACTTGTCATACACCTTCCGAAAAAGGGCAAACTCAAGTGGTGCGAGAATTACCGCACCATCAGTCATTCCAGCAGCCATGCTACGCATCACCCTTAATCGAACGAAAAGTAAGGCCGAGGAACTGCTGGCCGAGAAGCAGGCTGGAAAAGAGCTAGGCGGAGCGCAGTGGAACAGATTTTCAGCTACAGAATCATCATTGAGAAACACCTGCAACATCAACGCAAGCTCTTACACAACTTCATTGACTTTAAGAAAGCTTTTGACCGCATGTGGCAAGAGGGCACATGGCATGTTATGAGATGAATCAACATTGATGAAGGACTGGTGCACGTCATTCAAGAACTCTAAGAACACCAACAGGGCAGTATTTCTCAACGAAAAGAAGGGGGACTTTTCAGGACATCAGTGGGTGTCCGTCAGGGTTGTCTGCTCTCTCCCATCCTGTTCAACCTTTTCTTTGAGAAGATAATGCAGGAGACGGTCATTGAGACCGTCACACCTCTATCTCGCTGGAAGACCCATCTCCAACTTGAGATTCGCGGATGCCATTGGCCTCGTGGGTGACTACAGCAGTGAACTTTAAGATCTCACCCACAGATTATAAAAGTGCATGAGCATACAGGATGGAGGTCAGCATGGAGGAATTGAAGATCATGGTAAACATGACCCAGACCAGTGCACCATGAACGATATGAAGCTAGAAGAAGTGACCAGCTGCACATACTTGGGTGCCAACCTGTCCAATGATGGAACCAGTACCCCTGAGGTCGGAATAAGAATTGCCATGGCAATGACAGCGATGGCCAGACTAAGTAGGTTGTTGACAACCAGTTCCATCAGCTTCCCCACCAAGTACAGGCTCTACAAATCCCTCGTAGTCTCCATCCTACTCTTTGACTGCGAGACCTGGACCCTTCATGTGGACACAGAACGCAGGATACAGGCATTTGAACATAAATGTCTCCGAATACTGCTTTGCATCTCCTACATGGAGAACAAGACCAACGAGTACATCCAGAATATGACTGCAACACTTGTTGGTCCACAAAAGCCCCTACTGGCGACCGTCAAATGACAAAAGCTGGCTTGTTGTGGACATGTTGCCAGGCACTCCTCTCTGTTGTGGACATGTTGCCAGGCACTCCTCTCTGTGTAAGACTGTTCTTCAGGGCACGCTAAAGGGAGGTCGACGTCAAGGCCGTCAGAAGAAAAGCTGATGGCCAATGTGAAAGAGTGGACATTCCTTCCCATGGATGAATTACAGGTACTCTTAGCAACACACAACAGACCTCACTGGAGGAGGATTTTATATCAATGTCACTCATTTCCCCCAAAGGCCAACCGGTCAAGGGATTGATGATGATGATGATGATGATTATGATGATGATATGTGGGGGTAAAAATATAGTTCACATTTAAAATTAAAGAGAAAGCTTATGAACATTTTATAGTTAATACTACATGAAACTTTGTCAGAAGATAGATTATATCTCGGATGTTACGTAACTGGTTCACGTTTGGTAAAAAACTGGGTTACAAGGGAAAAATTGGAGAAAATGCTTGTAAACACTCAAGAGGCATTATTTATTACCCAATGTTCATGCAACATAGTCAGAGAATATGTCCTAATGATATCTAAACTGAGTTTGCAACTGTGTCACATGGGGTGAAACACTATGTCAAGAAGTAATATTAAAGAAAAAGCCTATGCACATTCTTAAGGCCACATTGATCCCAATGATATCTCCGCTTAGTTTGAAACTGGATCAAGTGAGATCACACCATTATGGCATATTTAAAAAAAAGTTCAAAACCACGACACACATGATACAAGAGGGCCAAGATGGCCCTATTTTGCTCACCTGAGAGGAGTTGTTCATTTAATCTTTACCAAACGTCAAACTTGACCTAGATATAGTCCAGACAAACATCCTGGTCAAGTTTCATCATTATTGAACCAAAACTCTGGCGTATGGAGTGTTTTTGTTTTTGTAAGATTTTACCTGGTGACCTATATTTTGAGTTGACCCCCCATACCAAACATCAAACTTTGCTTACAAAAATAAATACATGTGTATTTTGACCAAGATTCATAAAATCTGAAACAAAATTGTGACCTCTAGTGTTTATAAGGATTTTGTATAATATAATGAAAATTTTGGAAATCTAAGGGCAATAATTATGGCATTGATTATGTGATTTTGTTCATTATCAAACTTGACTGAGATCGTTCAGCAACTTTCATAAAGAATGCTTGAGAAGTGTGAATGCTAGAGTGTTTACAAACCAAATGTGGACGAACGGACGGCAGACAAAGACCAATTCTAAAACCTCACCTGAGCAATCAGGTGAGCTTAAAAGTGTGTTTCACACTTCTAGAGTGTTCACATGTTTTCACTATATACATATAGAGAAAAATGCCCCGCCCACTGGCGGCCATGTTTTTCACCAATCTGGACCATTTTCCAACTTGTCCGAGAAATCAATAAAACCAATGTATTGACCAAGTTTCACGATGATTAGGCAAAAAATGAGACTTCTATAGTGTTCGATCACAAGGTATCTCTCTAGTCACATAAGGAAAACTGCACCCCCCCTGGCGGCCATGTTTTTTCACCGATCGGGACCATTTGCGAACTCATCTGATATATATATAAAACCAATCATTTCACCAAATTTCATGATGATTGGGCAAACAATGTGACTTCTACAGTGTTCACAAGCTTTTTTTACTATATAAATATAAGAAAACTACCCCCCCCCAGCAGCCATGTTACTCAACTGACCAGAACCATTTTTTAACTCAACTCTCGTACCAAGGAAACAAATGTTCTGACCAAATTTCATGAAAATTGGGCCAAAAATGTGACTTCTAGAGTGTTCACATGTTTTCACTATATACAAATAGAGAAAAATGCCCCGCCCACTGGCGGCCATGTTTTTCACCAATCTAGACCATTTTCAAACTCATCCGAGATATCAATAAAACCAATGTTTAGTCCAACTTTCATGATGATTGGGCAAAAATTGTGACTTCTAGTGTGATTACATGGTTTCTCTATAGCGAAATAAGGAAAACTGCCCCGCCCACTGGCGGCCATGTTTTTCAACAGGCCGGAACCACTTTTGAGCTCAACCAACATATCATTAAGACAAACATTTTGACAAAGTTTCATGAAGATTGGGCATGAAATGTGACTTCTACAGTGTTTACAAGGTTTTTCTTTTTTTTGACCCAGTGACCTAGTTTTTTACCCGGCACGACCCAGTTTCAAACTCGACCGAGATTTCATTGGGACGAAGCTTCTGACCAAGTTTCATGAAGATCGGACAATAAATGTGACCTCTAGAGTGTTTACGAACAAATGTGGATGGACGGACAGACGACGGACAAAGACCGGTTACAAAAGCTCACCTGAGCAATCAGGTGAGCTATTAAAAAAACTACATGCAGGTCATTGAGTCAAGTAAACTGAGAACACTTGATAATAATATATGTTCTGATAATATCTTAGCCACGTTCTGAAATGGTTCTTGAAAAAGGATCAAAACTGTTCATTTTATTTGGGTTTAAGGTGAGCGACACGGGGCCTTTTGACTTCATCTTTTACAAAAAAAGGTCATACAAATACCCAGAATGGCAGAATTATATTGCTATTATTGTCAAGACATTATTGTATGACTATGAAAAGAACACAGTCGAAACCTGAACCAAACACTGAAGACGTAAAGTCAGCAATGGCGGCGATACATATAATTAAATTAATTCATATAATTAATTCATTAACTCAGATACAAATAATTCCATTAATTCATATAATTAATTCATTAATTCAGATACATATAATTCAATTAATTCATTAATTAATTCAGATACATATAATTCAATTAATTCATATAATTGATTCATATACAGAGAATTCAATTAATACATATAATTAATTCAGATACATATAATTCAATTAATTCATATAATTTATTAATTAATTCAGATACATATAATTCAATTAATTCATATAATTAATTCATTAATTCAGATACATATAATTCAATTAATTCATATAATTAATTCAGATTCAGAGTGCAGAGGCTCACGACATCTACCAAGTAGATTTAATTTAAAAATACATTTCTTGACATCAATTCATCAAATCATCAAAACCACACAAACTGACAACATGTCATTCTTAAAAGACTTATGAATAATTATCTAACAATGTGCACATTTCTGTTATTATACTCAAAATATTGAGAAGAATTGTGAAATTCCGTACAGCTTCAATGTCCAGCTATAACATGTTTACTGTTGGGCCGCGTTCTGGAAAAAATGGACTTAATGCATGTTTGTTAAAGGGGCCTTTTCACAGATTTTGACATGTATTGAAGCTTGTCTATAAATGCTTTATGTTGATAAATGTAAACGTTGGATCTAAAAAGCTACAGTAAAAACAAGAATAACATTAAAAAAAGAAAAAAAAGTAACACATAACTGGGCTCAAACCACTGACCCCTGGAGTAAAAGTCTATCGCTTAGACCACTCCGCTATCCGTGCTCATACAATGAGTGATGTATTTTATACTTTATATAAGCAATCCCATTAGTATCACAAAATATAACGACAATAACAGAACTCTCCAAATTATTAAATTGTTTCGCATTGCAACGCTTTATAATTTTCAGGTTTTTTATATCATCAAACAATGCATATAATGGATATTTTAGAGCATGCTAACTGTTCAGTATTACTGTTTCCTCACAAATATCAAAACTGCAACAAAAATTTGCAACTCCGAACCAATTTTTTTCAATTTTGTCAATTTACCAAAACGTGACAAGGCCCCTTTAAAGTCATCCCTGATTAGCCTTTGCAGGCTGCACAGCTTCATTTTTTTTAAATGAAAAAGACAAAACTTGATGATGCAAAATGTGATTTATTGTTTAATTCATTTTAATAAAAATAAAGAATGCACAATTCTGAATATACTAAGCTCTTACTATGGATATTTGATATATAAATCAATAATATAACTATGGATATTTGATATATAAATCAATAATATAACATAATGTTATCATTTTATTATCACCAGAAATCTGTACAATTTAAAAAGTAGATTAAAGGCAAAAAGCAAGTGAACACTGTTTGTGCTACAAGATAAATTATTATAATTATTATTAATATTAATGTTATTATTATTATTATTATTATTATAAATGTTGTAATTATTATTAATCAAACATGAGAATAAAAATGTAAATGTTAAGAAAAGCAAGCAGAGAAGATTATTATAATAATTATTATTAGTTGTATAACAGTTACTATTATTATTATTATTATTATTATTATTATTATTATTAAACATATGAAAATACATGTAAATGTTAATAATTATAAGGGGAGAGGATTGAACAAGTATTATCATTACTATTATTCAAACATGTGAATATACAATAAAACTATCAAAAGTTTCAGCCTACTAATTGTTTATTGGCTTACTTTGTTTTATCAATTATTTTAGAATCAAGGCTTAAAAAAGCTTGCAATACGTTGCTTTAAATTAAAAAATTAACAGACATTAACCTAACTGCAATTTTATGCTTGATGCTAGCATAAATATGTAATATGACTTGGATAAGTAGCAAACAAAGTCATTAGTTCAGTACGTGAAACATATCTAAACACTAAAGAAAACTTGCTTGCTATGACATGTATTACCGGTAGATCATAAATTTTGACTAGTAAAGAATGAAAAACATGCCATCTGTTTTCTTTTTAAGTCCCTAGATGAAATATACCAATGAAAACAATTACAAAATGGGTTAAAACAACAGCTATTCTCAGAAAAGGCTATTACTAGTACCTTGACCGAAGATCTATAAATAAACATGTTTCTTTATAGATCTTTGCCTATACACTTGACCGTCAATGAATAGAAATAAGTTATGTTAATATTACAAGATTATGTATACATATGTGAGTGTAATAATTCACTGGCCATCTAACACATTAACATTTACTAACAAAAACTGTTTACAATGTGCCTGAAAAGCATCTTTTACAATATATGTGACAGGTAACATATAAATTGTGCATGACATATAACGTTGAAACTGTGGGAGAATATAAAGTTGAAACTTTGGGTGACATATAACGTTGGAAATGTGTGTTACACAGACTAATACTGGACATGGAAGTTTTCTTGGTTCATTGTTCAATGATACATTTATTAACAAGATTTGTCAGGTTATCGTCTCGGACAAGATCAGAGAGGTCCAACTGTCGCACTAGACTCAAAGTAACATTATATAACATTGGTAATGCTAAATTTGACATTTGACAGAAACATACATAAGTAAACAAGCCATAACATGGATACAAATATTAATAAAAGAACCCTCACTGTACAGGGATATGAACTTAAATAAAAACTTCCCTGTTTATCTAAAAATTGCATTAGGAGTAAAAACCCTGTAAACAATATAGACAAATGAAGGTAAAATAAATTCTACAATATTGCATGGAGTAAGCATTTTGTTATCACTCAAAGATTACAAGCACTTCAAACATGAAATGTCTCAGAACAGCACTCTTGAAATTTCTTGTACATGACCACAGTCTGGCATTCTCTTAATAAAACAAACTGTGGTTATAGAATACACAAATTAAGTTATGGTAGCTATCAAGACTTCAGCTTACAAATTCTTGTAATTATTAAACAACTTGTACCATGTAGATGTTTGACCTTTGGCCTTAAGCGTGACCTCGACTTTTGCCCTAGCTGCAATTTTGCAGGATGAATGTTAAAGTTTAAGTCCAGAAAAGCTTGGAAACACACACGCTCACACACACATACATTCGACCATTATAACTGTCATATCAAGCTTTCTGCATGCAGGCTGCTATGAACTGACAATAATTAGCATTTTAAAGGGGATGAAATCAGATTGTAAAGTAATCTCAAACACAATGTCTCATAAAAAGCATGCACGTGACTGTGTAAACTGATATAGACATCACCGAAACAGACAACCAGTGTATAAAAGATAACTGATAGTAGAAGGCTTTCACACCAATAAGAAAATCAGAATATCATGACTTTGAACAACTCTATCTAAGGATTCTTTTCCTATTTAAGGATTATTTAGTCACTTTAAGCTTTATAAAAAATATCTATATTTTAGCACAAAATATATTTGAAATGAATACAAGATAAACTAACAAAGAGGTAACAATAAATGAAAGAATAGAATTTAATAAAAATAATCATACAATATATGACATAAAAACTACAAAACAACTAACTATTGAGTAGGTAACCGGGTATGTTCACTTACAGTACCACAGAATTGCACCAATAACGGCTTTTAGAGCATACACACTGCTCTTTCTCTAGACAGCCTCATCCAATATTTACATCACTTTGTATACAATTTAAATGAGGCAAATAGGAAGCAATCCCTCTGGGAAAAATGGTCTAATGCATGTGCGTAAAGTGTCAGGTCTGTATAGACTAATTAGAAAACACTTTCCACTTTTATTGTCTTTTTTGTTAAAAGGGAGTCTCTTTTAAGCTTAAATCCAGTTTAGTCTCTGATGAGTCTGTGTAGACTGCGCTGGCTAATCTTGGATGATACTTAACCCTTTCAGTGCTGGAACCGAATTTTGAAGGCCTTTGCAAACAGTTTGGATCCAGATGAGACGCCACAGAACATGGCATCTCATCTGGATCCAAACTGTTTGCTGTTCTGATAGTATTCTTTGAAAAAAATCTAAGAAAATGCTAATTTAAGAATTTCAGCAGACAACATTTTAGCAGACGAAAAATTTCCCAGCATGCAAAGGGTTAACGCACATGAATTAAGTCCCATTTTCCCAGAGCATGGCTCGATAATATTGTATTAACACAACTGTAGCAGACATGTTTGGCCTTAAGCCACACTGCAGTAAATTAACACTTTAATAATGTCAACAAAGCATATGGGTGAGCCTTATGAAAACAAGATATAATTTGTGGATTTGTGAATATTAACAGCAGGTGTTTAATTATTAACTATAGCTAAAGATCAATTGGTCATTGTTGGCTCAGGTACTACTAACATGTTCCCCGGGTACTCTTAAGTATACTTACATGTACCCCAGGTACAGCAAATATACTTAATCGTACCCGGTCGATATTAGACTGTACCCAAGTTGTAGTCACGCCCAAAATCCGATGCCGTAAAACGCGCTACCGATAATCTTAAACAAACTTCTCTTTAGAAAAAAACTGCATCAACATGTTTTTTGAGTACGAATTTCGATAATATAAAGGCCCTTTTACAGAAAAATGACATAAATGTGAATATAATTAATTTAACAAGAGGGCCAAGATGGCCCTAGTTCGCTCACCTGAGAGGAGTCAATTCGTTCAATCTTTACCAAATGTCAAACTTGACCTAAATATCGTCAAGACAGACATCCTGGTTAAGTTTCATCATTATTTCATCTGCGAGTCATGATCAATGTACCTATGAAGTTTCATGACCCTAGGCGTAAGCATTCTTGAGTTATCATCCGGAAACCATTTTTCTAAGTTGAGTCACCGTGACCTTGACAGCCATTGTGTGAATACGTTTTTTGGCACTGTGACCTTTGACCTAGTGACCTGATAATCAATAGGGGTCATCTGCGAGTAATGATCAATAAACCTATGAAGATTCATGAACCTAGGCATAAGCGTTCTTGAGTTATCATCCAGAAAACATTTTACTATTTCAATTGACCGTGACCTTGACCTTTGACCTAGTGACCTGAAAATCAATAGGGGTCATCTGCGAGTCATGATCATTGTACCAATGAAGTTTCATGATCCTAGGCATAAGCGTTCTTGAGTCATCATCTAGAAACTATTTTACTATTACAGTTCACCGTGACCTTGACCTGAAAATCATTAGGGGTCATCTTAGAGTCATGATCAATGTACCTATGAAGTTTCATGATCCTAGGCATAAGCGTTTTTGAGTTATCATCTGGAAACCATTTTACTATTTCAGGTCACCGTGACCTTGACCTTTGACCTAGTGACCCGAAAATCGATAGGGGTCATCTACGAGTCATGATCAATGTACCTATGAAGTTTCATGATCCTAGGCCTAAGCGTTCTTGAGTTATCATCCGAAAACCATTTTACTATTTCGGGTCATCGTGACCTTGACCTTTGACCTAGTGACCTGAAAATCAATAGGGGTCATCTACGACTTATGATCAATGTACCTATGAAGTTTCATGATCCTAGGCCTAAGCGTTCTTGAGTTATCATCCGGAAACAATTTTACTATTTCGGGTCATCGTGACCTTGACCTTTGACCTAGTGACCTGAAAATCAAAAGGAGTTATCTCAAGTCATGATAAATGTATCTATGAAGTTTCATGATCCTAGGCATAAGCGTTCTTGAGTTATCATCCGGAAACCATTTTTCTGCTTTGGGTCACCGTGACCTTGACCTTTGACCAAGTGACCTGAAAATCAATAAGGGTCATCTGCGAGTCATGATCAATGTATTTATGAAGTTTCATGATCCTAGGCATAAGTGTTCTTGAGTTATTATCCGGAAACCATTAAACTATTTCGGGTCATTGTGACCATGACCTTTGACCTAGTGACCTGAAAATCAATAGGGGTCATCTGCGAGTCATGATCAATGTACCTATGAAGTTTCATGATCCTTGGCATAAGCGCTCTTGAGTTATCATCTGGAAACCATCTGGTGGACGGACGGACTGACATGAGCAAAACAATATACCCCCTCTTCTTCGAAAGGGGGGGGGGGGGGGGGGCATAATGAGAAAACTGCCCCCCTCCCAGCAGCCATGTTATTCAACTGACTGGAACCATTTTTGAACTCAACTCATGTATCAAGGAAACAAATGTTTTGAGCAAATTTCATGAAAATTGGGCCAAAAATGTGACTCCTACTGTGTTCACATGTTTTAACTATATACATATAGAGAAAAATGCACCGCCCACTGGCGGCCATGTTTTTTTACCGATCCCGACCATTTCAAACTCGTCCGAGATATCAATAAAACCAATGTTTTGACCAACTTTCATGATGATTGGGCAAAAATTTTGACTTCTAGAGTGTTAACAAGGTTTCTGTTTAGCCAAATAGGGAAAACTGCCACTATATACATATAGAGAAAAATGCCCCACCCACTGGCGGCCATTTTTTTTTCACCGATCTCGACCATTTTTGAACTCGTCCGAGACATCAATTAAAACAATGTTTTGACCAACTTTCATGATGATTGAGCCAAAAATTGTGACTTCTAGAGTGTTTACAAGGTTTCTCTATAGCAAAGTAAGGAAAACTGCCCCGCCCACTGGCGACCATGTTTTTCAACGGATCGGAACCACTTTTTAACTCAACCAAGATATCATTAAGACAAACATTTTGACAAAGTTTTTCTTTTTTTTTACCTAGTTTTTGACCCGGCACAAGAAATGTGGTCTCTAGAGTGTTAACGAGCAAATGTTATTGGACGGACATATGACGGACAAAGACCGGTCACAAAAGCTCACCTGAGCAATCAGGTGTGCTAAAAAAAATAAGCTGACAACGACCAATTTAACGTTAAATTTCCTGGGTACGTTTTAGTATATTTACCGTACCCAGGGTACATGTAAGAATACTTTAGAGTACCTGGGGTACATGTAAGTAGTACCCGAGCCGACAATGACCAATCGAGCACAAGTTACCATAAATATGGCCTTTTATAAGTTATATAATTATTGTGTGCAAAATCAACTGTTCTTCCAACATTCTACCACTACCTCTGATTGGAGTATGTTTCTTATAACTGGTTAACCCTTTAACACTTAGATACATATTTTGACGCATGTGTAGTCCCATAGAACGTTAAATTTACTTAAATACCTTTCTTACTAAATTCAAGTTTTAAAGGCTTCATTTCCTACCCTGAGATACTGATGAGCAGCAAACAGCACACAACCCGAACAGACTGCGAGTGACTCGCAGGCTGTTGTAGTTTTATGCTGGTTGCAAAAGCCATTTTCACTTTGCGTCTTATGGACAAAAGGGTTAACCAGCTTACCCAGGAACACCATGAGTTGGATAACAGCAGTGTGCCAGCAGTGCTTTGGCTTAAATACTAGCCAAAAATCCATAACAAAAGAGTCAACAACGATAAAAAACAATTGTGAACATATGCTCTCTAATATTGCATCAATAAACATGAGTTTAATTTAGTGAATTTCTTGCACATTATTTTGGCAGACATTCTGGTTTTGTCACTGGTGTAAATTTTAATTAAAATTAAGTAACTATCTAGCCCACTACACTAAATTTAATATCAAATATAGAACACAGTAAAAGCCTCATAACATCCAAGTAGGATCAACTAAGAACAAAAGCTGTCAGAGGACAGCGCGCTCGACTATTCGAGTGCTTGACTGTATAACGGAAGCCATCATGTGGAAATTGTTCAAATTATTCAATGAGGTCAAGGTAATAGTTCAGGTATATTTTCCACAATCTATTGAACATTTGTAAAGACATAAAAAAAACTAATTACATTTATTTTAAGTTTGATAGCAATAACTTGGGTGGGAAGTTTGGACAGTCCTTCAAAAATAAAGTAAATAAATATTTGTTTGTTAGCTTTTAACCATGTTTCAAAGAAAAACATATTGTTTTTGGGTTGGGTAGGGGGGAGGGTGAGAGGGGGGTATAATGTGGGGTAGGGTCATTTATTAGACGATCTTTCAAAATAAAAAAAGGAAAAAATATATATAAAACAATTTGGGGGGGTGCAGGGATTCTGGGTTGGGGCGTGGGGTATTGTTTGGGTAGAATCCATTGTGGTATTCAGGTAAGTGTTGTTTTGTCAAAGTATTAATAAAATCTGATCATAAATAAAGAAGTTATGGCAATTTAACAAAAATCTATTCTCTTGACCTTGAGAGTCAAGGTCATCCAAATGTCAAGGTCAAATTGAACTTGCCAGGTACAGTACACTAATGATAGTAAGAAAATATTTGAAGTTTGAAAGCAATAGCTTTGATACATGTACTTTAGAAGTTAAGTGGATCTAAACACAAAATTTAACAAAATATTCAGTTACTAAGACAAAAAGGGCCATAATTCTTACAAAATGCTTGATAAGTTGTCTGCTCTTGTTTATAGATTGGGGTCATGTTGGTAAAGAAGTTTGCAAAATATGAAAGCAATATGTCAAGGGACATTGACAATATTTGAGGTGGTACTTAAACTTTAACATAGATTTATCAATAATATGCATATTCTAAATGGAAAAAGGGCCATAATTCTTACAAAATGCTTGAAACAGTTGTCTGCTCTTGTTTATAGGTTGGGGTCATGTTGGTAAAGAAGTATGAAAAAAAAATTAAAGCAATATGTCAAGGGACATAGGAAATATTTGGGGTGGTACACAAACTTTAACATTTGCACGCTCACGCCGACGCCGGGGTGAGTAGGATAGCTCCA
Source organism: Dreissena polymorpha (assembly GCF_020536995.1). Taxonomy (NCBI): domain Eukaryota; kingdom Metazoa; phylum Mollusca; class Bivalvia; order Myida; family Dreissenidae; genus Dreissena; species Dreissena polymorpha. Next base: position 45,524,777 of record NC_068358.1, on the reverse strand, counting down.
CTATATATATTTCATATATAATAGTCGAGCTAAAAATGCTGTTGACAAATTTCCAATTGCTGTCTATTTTTAGATTGCCACACTTTGATGAGCTTCCCGTCACACACACTGATGCACGTCTCTTCATCAACTGGGGAAAACGCAACGCCATTTGTTACCGTGGTTTCCGGTTCGCTCTCACTGTCACAGGGTGGGTGTTCACCGTGGGCCAACCTCTGCAGCAGGTGCTGGTAGTGGCGGTCATAGATGTACACATGGTTGTCTTCACTGCAGCTGAATAGGATACATGCATAGATCAAATGAGCCTTGCTCTGAGAAAACAGAGCTTAACCCTTTGCATGCTGGGAAATTTGTCGTCTGCTAAAATGTTGTCTGCTGAATTTCTTAAATTAGCATTTTCTTAAAATTTTTGTCAAAGAATACTATCAGAATAGCAAACAGTTTGGATCCTGATGAGACGCCACATGCTGTGGCGTCTCATCTGGATCAAACTGTTTGCAAAGGCCTTCAAAATCCGGTTCCAGCGCTCAAAGGGTTAATGCTAGCAATCTGCACAGGCTAATCAGGGATGACACTTTCAGCTTTAATAGGCTTTTTATGTCTAACTGCAGTTGGGACTACACTTTACACACATGCATTTAGCCCAGTTCTCCCAGTAGGAGGCCTAACTGGTTAAAATACCATGTTAAATTCATTAATAACCACCAAAACTTATAACCAACACAAAATGTACGTGTTCAGAACCTTGAAGACAATTTAGAATCCATAAATTTCTAAAAAAACTATTTTTCACATGCGCAGTGCATGCAGATAATGCCTCAAATGGGAGAATCAACTGTGAATAGGAAAATTATTTGTTTGAAGTACTTGTATTTATTGTAACTACCGGTAATCTTTCATTTATAAGATGGAGGCTACCACCTACCGCCTAAAAACTAGCTGGATTGAGGTATCCTAGAACTATTAAATTACCTTGCCACGAAATTGTTACTGACATCCAGGCAAATATACCAGGCCGGAAAACCAGAGTAGCCAATGTGACCCTTGTACATGACACCCTCAATTTTGCTCATTGTTGCCAGATCCACACAACCAAGTTTCAAATACTGGTTGTACTTAACCTCAAATGCAGCCAGCTCCTCGCCATCTACAGGCTGGTTGAGTGGGTTGTCTGGATCCCACTCCCGTAAGTTCACGTATAGCAGTCTGGAAGTGGACATGAACATTCGAATAAAGGGCCCAGTTGTTGATTAATGAGTAAATGTTTATTAAATAAACATATTTCATAGTACTATGTAGGAGTTTCATACAGTTAAAAAGCCGGATTATTACCATAAAAAATGAGGAGTGGAAACATTGATCTTGACCTTTTACAAAAAAACATTGGAGTTGTACATGACACATTATGTAGCAAAATGGAAATTTTAATATGTGAAAACTGTACTAAAATACAACTGACAACTAATTGTGACCATGACCTTTCACTATGAAGAATGGAAGGTATACATGACACATGATGACATCATCAACTCATGTGCAATGACAATTTTAAGTAAAACGAGCTTGTCACAGTAGTGCCAAATCCCCGCCAAATGTGTTTGCTTGTATGACAACATTTGTTTTAGAGAGAAGAATAATATTTGTAACAAATGGCACCTGTGTTATCTATTTATATTTCAATGATCAATTGGTTATATAGTGTTGGAGTTATGCTGTAAAGAATAAAATATATGGACGTGAAAGAAAGGGACTTAATTGCAAAAGAAGACTATAAACAGTTACTGTTCTTGATCACTGCATTTTTCCTTAAACTCATCTATTCATTTTACAGTGAATACTTCAGTGTTCAAATTAAAATATTATTGTAAAATTAGATAAAGGGAGATATTAAAAATTGAAAAGCTGAAATATTTACTATGAAATTAGACATGAAAGAAAGGGAGGTAATTGCAAAGGAAGACTATAAACAGTTACTATTCTTGATCACTGTATTTTTCCTTAAATTCATCTATTCATTTTACAGTGAATACTTCAGTGTTCAAATTAAAATATTATTGTAAAATTAGATAAAGGGAAATATTAACAAGAGCACCGCATAACAGGTGCCACGCTCGGCTGGGGGTGCAGTTTTGAATAAATGAAAGCTTGACAGAACTTTTTTTTTTTTAGGTCACAGTGACCTTGACCTTTGACCTAGTGACCCAAAAATGGGTGTGGCGAGTAGAACTCATCAAGGTGCATCTACATATGAAGTTTCAAAATTGTACGTTGAAGCACTTTGATTTTAGAGCCAATGTTCAAAACCTTAACAAACCTTGAGACGGACGGCGGACACGACAAGCTGGCTATGACAATACCTCGGGTTTTCTCCGAAAACAGCCGAGCTAAAAATTGAAAAGCTAAAATATTTACTATGAAATTAAATTGAATATAATTCAAAATTATAAATAAATAAAATATAAATAAAAAAAATATATATAAAGGGAGATAATTAAAAAACTATGGCCAAAAGAGTTATGGTTCATGTTCACTGCACTTCTCCTAGTTGCCATCTGTTTATATTTGTAGTTTCAAGTAAATCCCTTCAGTAGATTTACAGTTATGCTCCCGACAAAAATTTACTTTGAAATTAAATAAAGGGAGATAATTCAAAAACTAAGGTAGATAGATATAAAAAAAATATATAAAGGGATATAATTCAAAAACTATGGCAGAAAGAGTTATGGTTCTTAGTCACTGCACTTCTCCTACTTGCCATCTGTTATATTTCAAGTTTCAAGTAAATCCCTTCAGTAGATTTAGAGTTATGCTCCGGACAAAAATTTACTGTGAAATTAAATAAAGGGAGATAATTAAAAAACTAAGGTAGATAGAATTATGGTTCCTAGTCACTGCACTTCTCCTACTTGCTACTGTTTATATTTTCAGTTTCAAGTAAATCCTTTCAGTAGATTTAGAGTTATTCTCTGGACAAAAAGTTACTTTGAAATTATATACAAGGGGAGATAATTCAAAAACTAAGGTAGATAGAGTTATGGTTCTTGGTCACTGCACTTTTCCTAGTTGCCATCTGTTTATATTCAAAGTTTAAAGTAAATCCATTGAATAGATTTGGAATTATGCTCTTGACAAAGTTTCAGACGCTCGCACAGATGGACAGACGGGACCAATTACTAAATCCCCTCCGATTTTTTTTCGGCTGGGATATTTTAAATCTTCTGAAGCTTTTAAATGTAACAGAACAGAAATGAAAATCTGGATGGAAACGCAGCCTATCCGCTGGACAGACAGTGTATATGCCCTCTTTTTAGGTGAATAAAAAGTTAACAAAAACAGTAGGATCATAAAGTGTAACCAAATAAATAGACAATACCTATGGTCTCTGGACAAGGCTATGCCAGTAATATAGCTGTTCTTGTAGTGAAGAACGTGATCTGGTGCGTCCACGTGTCTGTTGGCAGGCCGCTTGCAGACGTCAAACTGCTGCATCAGGAGATCAGTGACGTCATGAACATGAATTTCATCGTGTTGCCCAGAAACAAAAATCACAAAGTGTCTCAAACTAACATCACTGGACCAAGCACCCATTAAATCTTCAAATTGATCAGAATTCATTTGTTTATGAATTCCAACACCCGTTATTAAGTAATGCCGATGCTGATCAGTACCATTTTCCAGATTCATCGGATTGCACAAGTCAGTTTGACCGTCATCAGGACTTTCAGACAAAATGGGGTTAACTTGCCCCTGACTGTGGTCTCTTGCTGAATATGAATCCATCACTAAAGGAACACTTTCACTATCCATCATTTGACAACTTTCTGAACCAAATCTTTCTAAATCCTTGATGTTGGCATCAACATCCTTGAAGTTTGTAAAACACTTTAGCACACTGCTTTCAGCATCACAAGAAGATTGGGATGCAATAACTTTCTGGTTGTTAGGCAACCCTGCATGGGCAACAAGAAGGTTCATCAAGTGCCATCGTATGCCGCTGATCTTAAGAAATGGTATCGAATGGATGTACTTAAGACAGCAGATATCTCTGACACTGGACTGAACCATATCCTCTGTAATCTTGAACAAAAAGAAAACACAATCAGATTTTATTGACTTCCCATATTATAGTATTTGAACACCTTGGTTGTTTAAGGTTGTATTTTTCTGAATGAAAATGCGGCTTCCAAATAAACAATAAATTATAAAATTTCTGGCTGAAAAGGAATAGGTATAAATTAATACAGAGTTTAACATTAAATACAATTTAATACCAACCCATTTGTAACATTCAAATTATCACTTATAATTTAGTCTACAGACAATTGTGAAAATAAAGCTTTTTTTACAATATAGCCACAAATGACACAGGTAAAGGAGAAATTCTGAGCAAAAACAAGAAACAAAAGGTAAAATGATTTAAAATTGTTCAGATAAGTAATATATGAATATGATAATGTTTGTAGAAGTTTTCTTTTTATTTGATCGTTCAGGTTAAAACTTGTGTTACACAACACGCATTACCCGATGAAAATGACCCAAATTCCCTTTGTATCAAACATACTATCTGGAACTTAAATGCTAAACAATCATTCTGTAGCAATTTGAATTTCTCTGATACACCACATATATATGTTTTTAGAAACACATACAGTTTGCTAGACCATGACATCAATGTATGAGGGTTATGCTTATCATCACAACTTATCCAATATATATATATATATATATATATATATATATATATATATATATATATATATATATATACCAGTATATATACCCCCATCACCAATTTACTTTGACAATTTTTACTTTGACAATTATACAATTATAATAAAAAATGATGTCTTTCACTGTTAAGTTATCAAAATAAATGTACTAACAACTAAGAATTGGAAACATATCCAAATATGAAACATTGAATTATGAAATTCATTTACTTCAGGTGTGAAATGTCTAACACAAATGAAAAATCATGTTTGTTACTTTATTGAACAAGAGATGTGTTTGTCAGAAACACAATGCCCCCTACTGCGCCACTTTGATTTATTTACTAGTATTTTTTTTTCATTCGGCAGGTACAGATAATTATCTCCCTTTAAAGCTTATTACTTCCCTTGGATTTGTTTTTTGAACTTTGAACTTGAAGGATGACCTTGACCTTTCACCACTTAAATGTGCAGCTCCACGAGATACACATGCATGCCAAATATCAAGTTGCTATCTTCAATATAGCAAAAGTAATTGCAAAAGTTTAACCAAGGTTAAATTTTGTGACAGACACAGTGAATGACAGACAGACAGACAGACCGGCCAAAACAATAAACCCCTGATCAATTGATCCGGGGGCATAAAAAATTATCTACTGAACATATAATGCCTCCATAGCCAATCTCAGCTTCCACATCGTAGGCCTCGTTAGCAACCCCTACAATACTCAATGTCGGGAATGTAAAAATGGACTGTTTTAAATATGGATGTTTTTACTATTTCATTAACATCAGAAAAGATTTTGTTTATGGACAGATAGACAACAAAAATTAAGTAAGCATCACCAAATTTGTATGAAAAACACACTTTTTTAGCTAAATATACAAATTCTTTAAGTTGCTTTCACTGATGATTTCAATTGAATGAAAAATTTTGATGTCTGAATTCAATTAGCATTGTACCTGTGCATATAGCTGTCTGTGTTGCTTTACCTTATAGACAATAAGAAGAGTGGTATCTTCTGTGTCTTGGCAAGGCAGACCCCCAATGATCATGTTCTCAGTCACCCAGGCACTGAAAAGGGTGGGCGGCTCTAGACGCACGGAGCACACATACTTCATCTCTGAAATAGAAGTAGAGGACGCTACATACACTACATAACATGTCCAGCATGGCAAGTCTTAATGCTAATGTTTGAGGCATGTCACGCAAAAATGGGTCTTAAAGAATGTGTGTAATGACTCTGCCTGAAACAGAATGTTCAGTATATACAGGCTGAATATACATGTACATAGAAATATATATGTAGCTTTCAGTTCACAGAGGATAGTTGCTGATAAGGGATTTCCTTAAAAAAGGCAATACCATACAAACCAATATTGTCATACTGCATTAGCCTGTGTGAACTCGACAGACTGACCAAGGATGACATTTGTGTAAGTGTATATGCATTTAACTAGCTTTCCAACGACAAGCATCGTATAATTCAAAATTGTTACTTGGGTACCAGAAATGCAAACTGCCCGAATAAACATGTAAGCTTGGGATAATTTCTACAACTAAGAATTACTTCTAAATGATCTCCACATGAAGGAATTAAAAAAATGTATCTGATTTTGAGGAGTTTACTATTAGTCTTCCCTAAGAAGCTTTTGTGAATACTAATACATTATTGTGATGATTTCTATGTGCTCAACACAATTTTTTTTAAAGCTCTACAGCACATTTTATAAATCTTATTTTGAATCCCAAACCCATTCTTCCTCTTTTTCTTAATTTGATGCCCATTATAAATAATTGTGTGTAGAACAACATTTTATGGTATTAAGTTCTATGCATTTTCAAAATTTATAAGTTCAAATTTCCCACTGTATTGGCTGAGCACCTAATTAATGACACTTCCACCAATGGATGTTACCTGGCACAGTAAAGATGGTGCAGACACCAACAGTGACAATCAAGGCATTGTCAAAATCCTCTGACAGCTGGAGGTTCTGCTCTGTGCCACACACAAGCAGCAGCGTGTCCGAGCTGTTGAAGGCAGACAGCTGACACAGGTCCCACTGCACGCAGCCCTGGTTCATGTTACGATCCACCAGCAGCGAGCAAGGGTTACCAATCTGCCAGAGCTGGGGGCAATTATATATAAATATATATATAAGAAATAATGGACATAATTGCATACAACTTTTTTCATGTACTGTAAAATTATTATTATTAATGGAACATCATTTTGTGTTGATTTCCTTGGTTGGCTATAAGCAGAAAAATGAAAGACCGGTAGACAACACATCTATTATTATGTTAGTATCCGAAATTCACCTAAGTTTAAGGGCACACAACTATGCAAGGAATGGACTCGACAAAGAATATCACAAATACTCATAGTATAACAAATATATATTTATAAAGTTACATTGAAAACTGAGAGATAAAATCACGATACAATTTACACGTGCTCAATCTTGAAAGTATCACATTTTCCATAGTTCAAGGGCATATAACTCTGCATAGAATATTGCATCATACACAAAATTAAGTCTTGAACTTGTATAACATTTCATATTGATAGGTAGACAATCAGGAGACTAATTGGCAAAACAAGGTACGGGTACACATGAGCAGCGTGACAGACCAACATAAGCACCTTGACAGGCAAACATGTGCAATATAAATGACAGACCGCCCAACCAAACGACAGGATAATACCCAACAAATAGTGTTAGCAGGGATATAATTATTGTCTAACAAGAAAGCGAATAAAACCATGAACCAAACTGCTTATTTTCCCCTTGTAAAAACTTAAAAACAACAATATTTGTATTCCTTACTATAACATGTGCATCCTTTGAAGAGGTACAAAACAGGTCCCCTCTGTTGGAGAAGGACACATCAAGCACCTGATGCTTGTGTTGGCATATGGTTGCCATGCATACAGACGGAACATGCCATGTCATTCGCTTTACCTCCTCTCTCCAGCTTGCAGTACCTGGCTTCCTTGGTCCTACAACAGCATGCAATAGCATTAGCTAAATAGACACTACATCTACTGTTTTGGTAAAACTTAAATTTAAAAATTATAACATTTGTCAACATGTTTATACTAAATTTATAGTAAACTTAAAATAAGCTTACCAGGAGTGAGCTAAATTGTTGGGTACAATAGTTTCACAATCTTTAAATTCCTCCAAATGTATAGATTGTATGGTTATGTCAATGGCAAACCAGATGGCTGGTCACTGATGTTATGTTTACCAATTATGAGATAAACTACTTATATTCATTGCAAACCAAGTTTTTGGCTTAGACAATTAAAATATCTTCCAATATATTATAACATTTCAATTCATTCAAGCAATGAAACTTTTTATTATACAAAATCATTATAACTATTACAACTCTTTCATTAAACATTTTATTTTATTTACAAACCTTTAATTTTCCATTTCCATCTTGCCAAAGAATGCCATAGTGCATCATCTAGGGCAACACGGTACCATTTTTGACACACTTGTGCTGCTACACCCAAGTCATGACTGTCCATGAATGAAAATATGTGCAGCAACAAACTGTCAGGAAGAGCATCTTGCCAAAGGTCTGGCATTCTGAATCGCCAAAACTATAGAGAAAAGAAAACATTTATAAGGAATTAATTTGCATACATTTTGAATAGATTTTGGTAAGATACCTCTTACCAAAACAGTAATACCTCTAGAGAGTCATAGTTTGACAAGAAAATCTAGACATTGACATATTCTTTCACCTTTTAGTCAGTTTAGTCATTGATTATTCCAATTCCAAAAATGCGTTTTATTATTTATATTTCAATCTTATTCAGAATGCCAAACCATTTTGATTTCACACAAACACACATAACTTACATATACTTGTGAAATCAAAATTATTAGACCAACTGATTGAGTTCAGTGAATTGAAGTTATTTCATAGTACTATTTTCAATCACCATTCGTATAAGCCAACATCCGAGGACATGCTTTTAATTAACAAAAGTGGAGAAACTTACTAAAGTCCAAATTTACAATAATTAGCTTGTTGTTGTTGTATATATTGTTGTTGTTGTATACGTTGTTGTTGTTGTTTCGGAAAGAGAACCGGTGAAGATAAGGAAGTAATATTTTGCAAAAAAATGTGTAACTATGACTTAAATCATCTTGTGTTTAAGGTTTTATGTCAATTATGTGTATTTGATTGAAAATAATTGCAAAGAGGGTATGATCAAAAAGAATTTTACTCAATAGCTTAGTTGCAGAGTGATACATGTCCTTCTTTCCTATAGTTTCATCCATTCCTATAGATTCATCCACCCCCTTATTTTGATCATTAAGACATATTCCTGATAAAACTTAAGTTAGTTATGCTTATTTAGAAAAATCTATAACATAGATGTTGTATTTTGGTTAAACACATGTGAATTTTGATTTTTTTTAGGGAACAATTAAATTTTGGTAAAAATTATGTAAAATCTGCTACCCATGCTGTGTAAATACCAATAATTCTGCAAATATTCACGTTTTAACAGTATTTTTGTGTTTATTAGTCTATAAGAATATTAATTTAGTGATTTATATCCAAATTACTTAAAACGTTTTTATGTTTTTCTATAAAAATGATGACTGAACAGATTGATATGAAAGACACCAACACATCAGGGTTGCTAGGGTGCACACCTAGAATTGGCCTGTTACTAAGGAAATACCTGCCTTGTAAATTATTTTGCCATACTTTTGTGGGGAAGATATAAAATGTTTAATTAAATGTCTCACTTGCACTGAAAATCTTTTCATTCAGTAGAAAAAGTCAATTTCACTCTTAAGTGGCCGAATATACAGGAAAAGTTTGAGTAGATAGTCCTATGAGAGTGATAACTTCAAAGTTATTATTACTTATTATTTTTTAGAAAAGATACTCTATTTGGTTCGATGTCATCCTGCTCCATACTTATAAGTTATGATAAGGTGTTTCATGCCTTGATCTTAGGGCCATAATTTTAGCAGTTTAGCTATCCTGTCCATTCAGATTATTGACTTCTTGTAGATTTTCTAAAACATATGAGAATACTAATTTATTGTATAGTGCGCTTAATATAATTGTTAAAAAATTGTTTGTTCCAGTTTTCATGTTTTAGTTGGGTTTTGAAAAGGCAGAGACATGTTATCTACGTCTCTGGAAAAGGTTAACATCTAGTCAATACAAATTGCCGCCATAGAGTCTTTTGATGATTTTTGCTATGGCAGACTCTTATTCTGAACGCGAATTATTTCAGCTAGTTAACATCGTGATCATCTGATGAAATAGTTCATTCGTTTAGACCGTTCCAAAATAAAATAGCTTTAATGTAAAAATAATTAATTCTGATATTCTTTTTGCTCTTTAATGTCTGGAGTTTCCAAGAATAACCATGCAAATCTTTTTGTGACAACCAAAACAGTTTGTCCCATTTCAGATGGTCAATATTGTGCATGCATTTGAACAATCATAATATCTGCTCTTCACCATAGATTATTAATATTGTATAAACCATGTTCATTTAGCTATTGTAGCTAAGAAATATTAACATGACACTCAGTAATGCTATTATCATTCATAAGGCATAAATAAATTGTGTATATTTTTGTGTGTACCCATTTTCTTTGTTTTTATGCCCCCAGTAGGGTGGCATATAGCAGTTGAACAGTCTGTCAGTATGTTAGTATGTGTGTATGTCAGTCTGTCCGTCCGTCAGAAAAAAATCCTTTAACGTTGGCCATAACTTTTGCATTATTGAATATAGAAACTTGATATTTGGCATGCATGTGTATCTCATGAAGCTGCACATTTTGAGTGGTGGAAGTTCAAGGTCAAGGTCATCCTTCAAGGTCAAAGGTAAAAAAAAAATGTTCAAAGCGGCGTTCTCATGAAGCTGCACATTTTGAGTGGTGGAAGTTCAAGGTCAAGGTCATCCTTCAAGGTCAAAGGTCAACAAAAATTATTTTTTTGCAAAGCGGCATTCTCATGAAGCTGCACATTTTGAGTGGTGGAAGTTCAAGGTCAAGGTCATCCTTCAAGGTCAAAGGTCAAAAAAAAAATTCAAAGCGGCGCAATAGGGGGCATTGTGTTTCTGACGAACACATCTCTTGTTTCTATTTATATCATTCATTAGCAGGGGTATAAAATTCCAGTCGCCCGCTCGCATTGGTGACTTACTATTAGCATCCGGGGAATTCAATTCTGAAACACTCGCCCGATCGGATGACCGCATTTTCATCAACATAAAGTTCCTTTCTATGAATAAATCCTGAAATCCTGTTCAATCCCATTTTTCGCACCTTCTCTGTGTCTTCACTCATAGAGCAACAAGCATACTGGCCAAATGCTCAACACCCTGGAATTGTAACAGTCTCACGTCAGTAGCTTATAGCACGTACTTCCCATGGAAACGTCTTCACTGTGGCATTAGGAATCAAGTGATGTACTTTTTTCCTTACACACGAAATACATGCATTGTCTGAATTTTACATCAGCTAATTTCACGTCATCATGTGTCTTGTGTGTAGAAAAAATTGGGTACACTTTTGGGACTTAACATTGTTACCTGTTCGTATAACCCATAATTGCTATGAGATATTTATTTAACTTAATTAGTTTGATAATTTAACGCAGATGTAATTCATTTAAATGGGTAAGCCAATAGAGTTGTTTAAATAAATTATATTAAACAAATGATGTGCTATACATGTGCATCGCAAGTTATATCGCGATCATGATCCATGGATCTGCAGTGTAGTAAAGTGAACAACTGATTACTTAAAACATAGAATCATTATCATTTTACTGTAAAAAATTCGGCGCAACCACAAAATAAGTATGGGTGACCTAATTTTGTACTCTGGTGGCCCTGCAGGGCGACTTGCTTTTAGCAAAATTTTACACCACTGATTAGGCATAAATAAATTGTGTTTATTTTTTGTGTACTCGTTTACTTGTGTTTAATATTACCATAACACTACTAACATTATTTTTCATAAGCTTCATTATGTTTATTTTACAGCACCTAAGTTGTCGTCAGATATGAGAGCAGTAGAAGCCCTTGTCCTGCTAGTGTTGCAGTTTCTGTCATTGACAGCAGCGCTTGATAATGGACTGGCCAGGACACCCCCTATGGGTTGGATGCAATGGCAGAGGTTCCGATGTAATCTGAACTGCAAAGATGATCCAGACAATTGTATCAGGTAGTTAGTTCATTATAAGACCATGGATTTGCATTTGACATCGAATAATATATTCAAAGTAGTTTGAGCATGACCAATATTTAGGACCAATACTTTCAATATTTTTATTTTATATAAATACATTTTACAATGAAAATTAATTGTTATGTAAAGTCAAGTTGACCATTAACAGCCTTTATTTGTTACATCACAGAGCATTAAATGATTGTTCAAACTTTATTTATTACTATTTACAAGCACTTGTGTGCATTGTCTTCAGTGAGCGGCTGTTCATGCAGATAGCAGACGCAATGGCAAGCAATGGATACAGAGATGCTGGGTACCAGTACGTATCAATTGATGACTGCTGGATGCTCCCAGAACGGGGACCGGACGGTCGTCTGCAGCCTGATCCAGCCAGGTTTCCCAGTGGCATCAAAGCACTGGCTGATTATGTAAGAAGTCTTGCATGTAGATCTGCACATGTTTTTTCCTTTTACTGCTTGTATTATTTACCGACCTCAGTATGAAGGGCTTCTTTTTTATTCATCATCGTTCATTGAAGGAAAGATTTTTAAAAATCCGTTATATTTATTATGTGTTTTTACTTTTTTCAGAAACAAGGTTATGGTTTTTCTGAGACAATTATAATATTTAAACATACCATTATGTTGATCTACCTGATACAAAGGTGCCTGATATAATTTTGAGGTATATGGTAGGTGTTTATTTCAGTCAGTTTTTAGAAGTTTGTCATATTACTCAGAATCAACTGCAAAGTCAGCATTTTTGGTAAAAATGAATCAGGTTCAAGAAAACAAGCAATTTGATACAAGAATGTAGTACATTTGAGACACTAGAAGAAAGAATAACAGCAACGCATTAATTTTACAAATATTTAAAAAATAAAAACAGGTCTGAAATCTCAACATAATGTCATTCAACAGGTAAATTAACGTTAAAGAGTATTTGCTTTCATTATTTCTGTAAAACAATGAAGGTTAGTATTAAAATAAACAGAAAAAACTCCCATCAGGCTCTGCACAAGTAAAAAAATGCCATTATTTTATTCTAGGCCTCACCTGATACAAAACTAGAGTAACCTGTTAGTTTTTTTGTAATTTTTTAATACTGAGTCTGTAAAAGGTATAAATTGTTCATGAATTTGAGTATGTAGATTAGGCAATTTCTTTGAAAAGCCTCCCTGAGTGTAAATGTCTGTTCATTTAAATATTATTGTAGCAGGGTTCTTTATAATGAGAACTTATACTGCCTTGCTGAGCTAGCTTTTATAGTGACGAGGTAGGTAGAGTGTCTGCCTGATTTGGAACCTGAAGGCCTAGGGTTCAATCTCCATTGTGGGGATTTTTCATAGTTGGGTTATATTGGCACCCATCGAAAAAAAACAATGTGTGTGTCAGACATCCCAAAGATGTCATGGCAGTAGAAAATTTGTGGAAGAATTTTGCAAATGGAGGGGGTTTATGTACATGTAGTAAGGTCAGTATAAGGGGAACTTATACTGCCTTTCTATATGAGCTAGCTTTTATAGCAGGGCGGTACAGTGTCTGTCTGATTTTGAAGCGGTAAGTCCCGGTTTCAATCTCAATTGTGGTCGGGGCTTTTTCAGGCTAGGGTACATAATTTATATCAAAAGCAGCTAAATATTTCTGAGTCTCTAGCGGTAAGCAGACAAGTTGTTGATATGGTAAACTATATTTTGTGTGTGGTTTAACCTTTCCATATATTTTTCTAATTGATAAAGGGTGTTTGGTAAGCATTGCATTAACTTCATGTTTCTTATGTGAGGCTATGAAACTGATTTGTGAATACTACGGTATACAATATATATTCATTACTCGATTATGCTTTTTAAATCATGTAAATCTATTGAAAATATATAATTATAATTATATAACATATTTGTCATATTTATAAATACTTCTTTTTCTTTATTTGATACCCTAGTAATAAATTGTCATGATAATAAATGAGAAACATAAAGTTCTAATAATAGCAACAAAAATTAATAATTCAATATTTAAAAGATAGGCTGTCATCCAATCCATAAGGCTGCACTAAATGGACTTGATAACATATATATATCTTTAATCTTCAGATCCATTCCAAAGGTTTGAGACTTGGCATCTATGCTGACATGGGTCTTCACACATGCAAGCTCTACCCTGGCAGCAAGTTCTACCTACAGACAGATGCTGAGACCTTTGCCAGCTGGGGCGTAGACATGCTGAAACTTGACTGCTGCTGGGCAGGTGGACTGGAGGACTTAGAAACAGGTTTCAATTTTAATTTAGGCTTGTTTTGGGAAAACTGGTCTTAGCCTGTTTAGTCCGCATGGGCAGCGGCTAATCAGGGACAACACTTTCTGCTTTATAATGTACTAGTAAAGCTTGAGGTGTAATATCTAAATATTACTGATTATACTAACGCTACCATAATTGATTGAAACTTTACACTTGTGTTAGGGGTTATATTGTGACATCACTTACCAAGTTTCTATAACTCTGACCTGCAATTATAATAGCATAGTAACTCGCAGTCTGTTCAGGTTTTATGTCCTTTGCTGCTCATCAGTATATAAGGATTGGAAATGTAGCCTTTAAAACTTGAATTTAGTAAGAAAGGTCTTTAACTAAATGTAACTTTCTAAAGGACTACAAATGTGTAAATATACATATCTAAGTGGTAACGGGTTTAACATTAAATCTTTAAGAATCTTCTCCTTAAACACATAGGTAAGGGGTCGAATATTTGTTGTGTGATAAAGTAATTACTTCTATACATGTAGTAATAATTAAACATTCTTATTTTCTGAAACATCAAGAGTTTGGATTTAATATTTGTTGTGTAATATTGTACAACGACCCTCTTCTGAGTTTGTTACAATTATTTCATTGGAGTCAAAAATAGGCCACACTGCAGGGTTCACATGATTAAAAAAAATTATATCCTCCGAAACCACAACAATCAGCGCTTTTATACTTAGAATATTACTGCTGATTGATAATGTCCCAGGGTTCAAAACTGGCCATGACTTAAGGATCGCATATACATACCATAAGCCTGCGGGGACTGCACAGGCTAATCAGGACAGACACATTTTGCACATTCATTAAGCCCCATTTTCTCCCGGAGGGAGGCTTATTATCAGTGATTGCTCCATTGTTTAGGCTACCAGGTGATGGAGTTTTTCCTGTTCGTTGTTCATATCAGTGATTGCTCCATTGTTTAGGCTACCAGGTGATGGAGTTTTTCCTGTTCGTTGTTCATATCAGTGATTGCTCCATTGTTTAGGCTACCAGGCGATGGAGTTTTTCCTGTTCGTTGTTCATATCAGTGATTGCTCCATTGTTTAGGCTACCAGGCGATGGAGTTTTTCCTGTTCGTTGTTCATATCAGTGATTGCTCCATTGTTTAGGCTACCAGGCGATGGAGTTTTTCCTGTTCGTTGTTCATATCAGTGATTGCTCCATTGTTTAGGCTACCAGGCGATGGAGTTTTTCCTGTTCAATGTTCATATCAGTGATTGCTCCATTGTTTAGGCTACCAGGCGATGGAGTTTTTCCTGTTCGTTGTTCATATCAGTGATTGCTCCATTGTTTAGGCTACCAGGCGATGGAGTTTTTCCTGTTCGTTGTTCATATCAGTGATTGCTCCATTGTTTAGGCTACCAGGCGATGGAGTTTTTCCTGTTCGTTGTTCATATCAGTGATTTCTCCATTATTCAGGCTACCAGGTGATGGAGTTTTTCCTGAATCAGAGCACTCGGGTCACAAACCGGCCCATACTGTATGCGTGCAGCTGGCCGGCATGTTCAGGATCGCAGGTCGGTGCGTTTAAGTTTGACTGTAATTGAAAGGACTTCTCAGATGGGCAAATCGACAAATTCAAACTGTATGTGTTACAGAATCAAAAACGAATGTATGTGTCATAATCAAACTAGCCAAATTACACTAATCACTTAGAAAAATATTAAATTAAAACTATTAATTTTTTTTTTACAAATAATTATCAATTGAAATACATGTACATAAATAATAAAAAAGTGTTTGAAATGCTTTTGAATGATAATTTGGAAAGTGTGTGCATAACTAGGGCCTTTTCTCCGATAAGCCCCGAATATGAATCAACTTAAATTTGAATAGGAATGAATAAAAACCTGTTAAACCTTTTGGCCATGAAGTTAAAGTTATTTTAGATTATTTTTAATATTATAGTTCTGTTTGCACAGGCTTATTTGGGAAGACATTTTCCGCATAGACTGGACTTTTGTTTTGAAGAGACTTCCTTTACAGAAAACATTTCATGGAAGCAGAAAGTGTTGTCCCTTATAAGCCAGTGCAGATAGCACAGGCTTATCTAAGATGATAATTTTTTGCACATCCATTAAGTCTTATACAAAAATTCTTATAAATTCAGACAAAATACAAGCTGGTGGCCCAACACTGTAACATGTGGAGAAACTTTGTGGACATTAGAGATGACTGGAGCTATGGTAAGACTATCATGTTGTTAGATTGTCCTCCTTGTTATACCTGTACCCCTACACATGCACTTTGATAAGGGGAATATTAGAATCACTGTGTGACATGTTACCCTATCAGCATAAAATGTTATACATTTCTGGAGCCAACAACTCCTACATATATCCAGTGACTATATAGAGTCTACACATATGTGATCACCATGTAGTGTAGACATTCAAGACCAGTTTCTTGCACTACAATCTAAACAAGTGTGATGTATTTACTCTTGATCGTAGCGCACGACTGGTGCAGGGGTATTAGTAATGTTTGTGACAAAGCTAAATGTTTAAAACTCTGACAGGTTATAAGATCTCATCAAATCCTTAAATAATATAATTACACTTTGCTTTATTATAAAACACATTTTCTAAGCATTTTTATTTAAAAAATGACAAAGTATTATATCAATAGGCTTGCGATTGAAATAAAGATCATTGCACACTGTAATAGATACTCGCACTGATATGAATTGTGCTGTATGTTATTAATTAAAGATTAAATTTTTCAGAACTTCATTTAAGTGTACCAAGAAGTGTACAAACAGTAGTGTATATTGCATGTACATGTATGGATGACACAGTCAATAATCAATGTTTAATTCTGGCAATAACTCATTTCAGTGTACAACACAATCGATTTCTATGGCAACAACACCTACGGTTTCCGAGAGGTAGCAGGACCAGGTAACTGGAATGACCCTGACGAGGTGAGCATCTGGGCCTTGTTGTATCCAGGGTGTCCCCTGGGAATAGTTGAAGAGATGTCGGATAACGCCTAGTAGAGGTGTTCTCTCTTATCGTATCAGGAAAATGCACAATTAAGCAACCTAAAATCGGAAGTTTAGGTACTTTTCAAGTTGGAAATCAATAACCAAACTATAATGAAGTGGAAAAAAAACTGGCTTTTTTTTTAATATACTGTTCTAAGGAAGTGGGTCTACTTCCATTTAATTTTCGTCCTGACATTTTGATAAATGGCACACGCCAATATCTGTTTTTCTGTGCTTCCGCTTACAGTTTTTACATAGAAATACATTTACTGGGTGCTAATATATTAGTTACGGGCATAGTTATAGCCGCTTGCAACCATATAGTTAACTAGACATATGAAGTTGAAATTTTTCTGCACATGAACCTTAATTAATTCTTTGTGTCCATTATTATAACCACTTGCATCAATGTAGTTAAATAAATAGACAAATAAAGTTGAAATTTGGCACATCTTCATAATAAGGATGCTCCTTTATGACAGTGCTATTATTAGCTCGACTATTATATATGAAATATATACATGTATAGTGGAGCTATCCTACTCACCCCGGCGTCGGCATCTGCGTCTGCGTCTTCGTCTGCGTGCAAATGTTAAAGTTTTCGTACTACCCCAAATATTTTCTTTGTCCCTTGACATATTGCTTTCATATTTTGCATACTTGTTTACCAACATGACCCCAACCTATAAACAAGAGCAGACAACTCTATCAAGCATTTTGTCATAATTATGGCCCCTTTTCCACTTAGAATATGCAGCGAATGTTAAAGTTTTCGTACTACCCCATTTATTTTGTTTGTCCCTTGACATATTGCTTTCATATTTTGCATACTTGTTTACCAACATGACCCGAACCTACAAACAAGAGCAGACAACTCTATCAAGCATTTTGTCTTAACTATGGCCCCTTTTCCACTAAGAATATGCAGCAAATGTTAAAGTTTTCGTACTACCCCAAATATTTTCTTTGTCCCTTGACATATTGCTTTCATATTTTGCATACTTGTTTACCAACATGACCCCAACCTATAAACAAGAGCAGACAACTCTATCAAGCATTTTGTCATAATTATGGCCCCTTTTCCACTTAGAATATGCAGCAAATGTTAAAGTTTTCGTACTACCCCATTTATTTTCATTGTCCCTTGACATATTGCTTTTGTATTTTGCATACTTGTTAACCAACCTATAAACAAGAGCAGACAACTCTATCAAGCATTTTGTCATAATTATTGCCCCTTTTATACTAAGAATATGCATATTATTGATAAATCTATGTCAAAGTTTGCGTACTACCCCAAATATTTCCTATATCCTTTGACATATTGCTTTTATATGTGGCATACTTGTTTACCAACATGACCCCAACCTATAAACAAGAGCAGACCACTGTATCAAGCATTTTGACATAATTATGGCCCCTTTAACACTTAGATAATTGAACCTTTTGCTTTAATTGCCATAACTTCTTTATTTATGATCACATTTTATTATTACTTTGACAAAACAACACTTACCTGAATACCACAATGGATTCCAAACCCCACATTATACCCCCCTCTCACCCCCCACCCCCTTACCCCCCACCCCCCCAACATTTTTTTTTAAACATCGTCTTATAAATTACCACACCCCACATTATACCCCCCTCTCAACCTCCCAACCCCCCCCCCCCCCCCCCCCCGAAAAAAAAAAATTTTTTTTTTCCTTTTGTTATTTTTGAAAGATCGTCTAATAAATTATTGAATATGAACAATTTCCCCATGATGGGTTACGTTATACTGTCAAGCACTCGAATAGTCGAGCGCGCTGTCCTCTGACAGCTCTTGTTTTTACATTACTAATAACCAAACACTCCAAAATGATGGCGTCTGCGTTATGCTCTGATTAAGATGAACTTGCAACATCTTCATGTCACTATCTAGACATGCATTCATTAGAAGATTATGTTCAGGGTCATTGTGTTAGGTTGCTGACCAAGTTCCATTACTTTCAATTGAGCATAATTTGTACCCCTTTTGTACTGAATCATTGCTGTTGTTAACATTTGCAGGCAATTACTCCATAAATATGTATCTACCTTTGATATTAAAATAAAACTTGACTTGTGACTTCAGGGACTTTATGACCAATACCTATAACTTTGATGAGCTTTTTAGTAGGATAAGGTCTCCTTTTGTACTTATAAAAGTTCTGTTAAGGTTTGCATGCAAGATGAAATTTAGGCCAATTTTTGCATGCAACAAGTACCTATCTCTTTAACCACTAGGGATATTCAATTGATACTTCACTCATGTCTTCGTGATCATCATGGGAGATCACTTACCAAGACCCATAACTGTGACATGCATTCAGCAGAATTAGGCCATTTGGGTACTTAGATATTCAGGGAAACGTTTGAGTGTGACAATTCCATATCTATTTCTGGTGTTGGTATGAAACTTAAAATATGGTTTTAAGGTCTATATTAATAGTCACCCACCAAGTCCTATAACTTATACCAGCCTTTTAATTGGATTATGATCTCTCTGTTTTAACTTAGAAACAGTTAGGGTTTGAATGCCTGCTGAAATGCAGGTAAAAGATTGTGTGCAACAAGAACAAATCTCTGTCATTACTAGAGACATTCAATTCAAACTTGACCTTTGGATCATCATGTAAAAGTTTGCCTGCAACGACTCCATATCCTTATATCCACAACAGATATTCAAATATCTGGACTGAACAGGCTAATCAGGGACAACACTTTACTCACATGCCTTAAGCTTGGTTTTCCTGTAGCGAAACTCATATATCAAATTATACATGTATTACCATATTAATTGCAGCTTTCCATTGGTAACTTTGGTCTCAGCGAAGACCAAGAGAGGGCCCACTTCGGGATGTGGTGCATGATGGCCTCACCGATGTTCATGTCCAACGACGTCCGTCACATACGCAAGTCATCACAGCAGCTGCTGCTCAATAAAAACCTCATCGCTATCAACCAGGATCCCCTGGGCATACAGGCATATAGGCTGTCCAAGGTAGACTTTTTAACCAGGATCGCCTGGGTATACAGGCATATAGGCTGTCCAACATAAACTTTTTAACCAGGATCCCCTGGGTATACAGGCCTAAAGGCTGTCCAAGGTAGACTTTTTAACCAGGATCCCCTGGGTATACAGGCATATAGGCTGTCCAACGTAGACTTTTAACCAGGATCCCCTGGGCATACAGGCATATAGGTTGTCCAAGGTAGACTTTTTAACCTGGACCCCTAGGTATACAGGCATATAGGCTGCCCAATGTTGACTTTTTAACCAGGATCCCCTGGACATACAGGCATATAGGCTGTCCAAGGTAGACTTTTTAACCAGGATTCCCTGGGTATACAGGCATATAGGCTGTCCAAGGTAGACTTTTCAACCAGGATCCCCTGGGTATACAGGCATATAGGCTGTCCATGGTAGACTTTTTAACCAGGATCCCCTGGGTATACAGACATATAGGCTGTCCAAGGTAGACTTTTACCAGGATCCCCTGGGTATACAGGCATATAGGCTGTCAATGGTAGTCTTTTTAACCAGGATCCCCTGGGTATACAGGCATATAGGCTGTCCATGGTAGACTTTTCAACCAGGATCCCCTGGGTATACAGACATATAGGCTGTCCAAGGTAGAATTTTCAACCAGGATCCCCTGGGTATACAGGCATATAGGCTGTCCATTGTAGACTTTTCAACCAGGATCCCCTGGGTATACCGACATATAGGCTGTCCAAGGTAGACTTTTACCAGGATCCCCTGGGTATACAGGCATATAGGCTGTCAATGGTAGTCTTTTCAACCAGGATCCCCTGGGTATACAGGCATACAGGCTGTCCAAGGTAGACTTTTCAACCAGGATCCCCTGGGTATACAGACATATAGGCTGTCCAATGTAGACCTTTTAACCAGGATCCCCTGGGTATACAGGCATATAGGCTGTCCATGGTAGACTTTTCAACCAGGATCCCCTGGGTATACAGACATATAGGCTGTCCAAGGTAGACTTTTACCAGGATCCCCTGGGTATACAGGCATATAGGCTGTCAATGGTAGTCTATTCAACCAGGATCCCCTGGGTATACAGGCATATAGGCTGTCCAAGGTAGACTTTTTAACCAGGATCCCCTGGGTATACAGGCATTTAGGCTGTTCATGGTAGACTTTTCAACCAGGATCCCCTGGGTATACAGACATATAGGCTGTCCAAGGTAGACTTTTACCAGGATCCCCTGGGTATACAGGCATATAGGCTGTCAATGGTAGTCTTTTCAACCAGGATACCCTGGGTATACAGGCATATAGGCTGTCCAAGGTAGACTTTTCAACCAGGATCCCCTGGGTATACAGACATATAGGCTGTCCAAGGTAGACTTTTCAACCAGGATCCCTGGGTATACAGGCATATAGGCTGTCCATGGTAGACTTTTCAACCAGGATCCCCTGGGTATACAGACATATAGGCTGTCCAAGGTAGACTTTTACCAGGATCCCCTGGGTATACAGGCATATAGGCTGTCAATGGTAGTCTTTTCAACCAGGATCCCCTGGGTATATAGGTATATAGGCTGTCCAAGGTAGACTTTTCAACCAGGATCCCCTGGGTATACAGACATATAGGCTTGTCCAAGGTAGACTTTTCAACCAGGATCCCTGGGTATACAGGCATATAGGCTGTCCATGGTAGACTTTTCAACCAGGATCCCCTGGGTATACAGACATATAGGCTGTCCAAGGTAGACTTTTACCAGGATCCCCTGGGTATACAGGCATATAGGCTGTCAATGGTAGTCTTTTCAACCAGGATCCCCTGGGTATACAGGCATATAGGCTGTCCAAGGTAGACTTTTCAACCAGGATCCCCTGGGTATACAGGCATAAAGGATGTCCAAGGTAGACTTTATAACCAGGATCCCCTGTGTATACAGGCATATTGGCTGTCCAAGGTAGACTTTATAACCAGGATTCCCTGGGTATACAGGCATAATGGCTGTTCAATGTAGACTTTTTAACCAGGATCCTCTGGATATACAGGCATATAGGCTGTCCAAGGTAGACTTTGTAACCAGGATCCCCTTGGTATACAGGCATATGGGCTGTCCAAGGTAGAAATTTTAACCAGGATCCCCCTGGGTATACAGGCATAATTAGGCTGTCCAAGGTAGACTTATCAACCAGGATCCCCTTGGTATACAAGCATAATTAGGCTGTCCAAGGTAGACTTTTTAAACCAGGATCCCCTGGGTATACAGGCATATAGGCTGTCCAATGTAGACTTTTCAACCAGGATCCCCTGGGTATACAGGCATATAGGCTGTCCAATGTAGACTTTTTAAGCAGGATTTCCTGGGTAAACAGGCATATAGGCTGTCCAATGTAGACTTTTTAACCAGCATAACCTGGGTATACAGGCATATAGGATGTCAAATGTAGACTTTTTAACCAGGATCCCTGGGTATACAGGCATATAGGCTGCATAAGGTAGACTTTTTAACCAGGATCCCCTGGGTATACAGGTATATAGGCTGTCCATGGTAGACTTTTTTAACCAGGATCCCCTGGGTATACAGACATAGGCTGTCCATGGTAGACTTTTTTTAAACCAGGATCCCCTGGGTATACAGGCATATAGGCTGTCCATGGTAGATTTTTTAACCAGGATCCTCTGGGAAAATGGAGCTTGATGCATGTATGTAAAGTGTTGTCCCACACTGGCTTGATGCATGTATGTTAAGTGTTGTCCCACACTGGCTTATCAGAGACCACAATTTCCACCTAGACCAGATTTGTGTTTAGATGAGACTTTGAAAGTGGAAAGATTTGTCTCTGATAAGCCTTCACCAACTGCACAGGCTTATCTGGAATGAAATTTAAAGCACATGCATTAAATCCCATTTTTCCAAGGCTAGGCTCTTGTAGATTATTGTAGAGGATGGTGCAGTGCTCCAGCTAGGCCTCAATTGAAGGGCGCCACGCCCTGCCCTCCCGAACCTCCGCCCTGCCCTTCCTATGGCCTCCCCTGCCCTAAAAAAAATAAAAATATATTATTTTTTTACATATGATGATTAATAAATCTCTTATTACATTGTAGGTAATCTATTCCTAATTTGTTTACATATGATGATTAATAAATCTCTTATTACATTGTAGGTTATTTATTCCTAATTGTAGACATTAAATTTAAATGGTTTAATAATGGTTTTATATTAATGGAAATAATATATTCTAACAATTATTAATAACATATAAATTAAGATGCAACAGGAAGCATTCCAGAAACACCCGCGCGCTTGAAAAAGCCCTTTTACAAAATACTGTGCATCAAAGGTGCCCTCTTGACAAAAAAGCCCCCCTGCCCTTTTCAAATCCTGGCTGGAGCACTGATGGTGTACTTGAATCACCATGGACGTCAGCCTGTAGCGGCACACTTGGTAAAATCTTTGGGGAAAAAAAACGACACTGCTCAAGAAGCTACATTTATGAATGAATATTGGTGAAATTTGATCAGAATGTTCATCTTGACAATATCTAGGGTTACTTCGAAACTAGGTCATGTACGTCCCATAACAAGGTTACCAAGTTTTATCTTGTAAAAGCGTTTTACCACTCTAGAAAACACATTGATCACTCAATCAGAATTAGTATCTTGACAATATCGAGGCCAAGTTTGAAGCTGAGTCATGTGTGTCCAAAAAATGTGTTGCCAGGTCAAATCTAAGATAGCCCTTGTTTCTACTCTAGAGGCCACATTCATGACTCACCTTGGATGAATCCCATTCAGAATGTGTTTTCTTGTATGCTGAGTTTTTAGAAAATCCTTGTTACTTATGACTTACTATATTGATGTCGCTTGGTCAAAATTGTAACCATTGCAAAATAAAGACAAAGCTGGATTTTGGGCCACCTTAATTACAAAAACAAGGTAACCGTGCAAATCGTATGAAAAGCTTTTTACCACTTTAGCATCCACAACTATTAGTGTATCTTAATAAAACATGGTCACAATGTTTATTTGAAGTATGTATCAAGGCTGTCTTTGAATATGGATAAAGTGTGGTTAAAAAAACAAGGTTTAGAGGTAAACTCTTTACAATTGGCGTACCTTGATCTCAGGTGGGCGCTTAATGGCCATCTTGTTAACCCATTTATGCCTAGTGGACACTCCCATCCTTCTAAATTGGATGAATTTATTTCCAAAATTAGGGATGTCTAGTATATTTATTTCTATATTAAGAATATTTCTTACAAAAGCAAACAGCACAGACCCTGATGAGACGCTGCATCATGCGGCGTCTCATCAGGGTCTAAGCTGTTTGCCAAGGCCTTTTTCTAGACGCTAGGCATAAATGGGTTAATGATTCACATGCATGTCAATTTCAGTCCTCAAATGGCATGGAGACCTGGATCAAGCCCATGTCTGGTTCCCGTTATGCCATAGCAGCCTTGCTGTCTAACGACTATGGTTCCCCTGTCTGGTTCACGTCCACTCTGGCCGATCTAGGGCTGAATGCCACAGCTGGGTACCGTATTACAGAGGCATTTGAGAACCAGTTCATGGGCAAATATCTGCCAAGCGACACCTTGAGGCTGCTGGTGAACCCTACTGGGATTCAAATTGTCGTCGCGGAAACCATACAACAATAAATTGATTTTTGTGTGTAGATTACATACCTATGTAATTTGGTCGTCATAAAATCCAAACGGGGATTGGTTCTTTTAACTTTTTTATGGTTTACATAAGTGCAGGTGAATAGACTAAGCAGATTTAGATTCATACATATTGAAAATAATTATGACGTGGCATACATAGTTTAAGTAAGGGATTATGGACATGTTTATGTCTAAAAATGAAAAGTTTTAACACAGAAATACATGTTAAATATCATATGTCAATTATTGTTTTTGTAACTACCCGTACTTTATAGGATTTTTTTTTCTGAATCAGACATAAAATATATTCTTATAAAATATCCATTGGAGATGGGTACTTTTATGCAAAATTGTGTGTTTTTAAAAACATATTTACGAGTTTAAAAATGTACAAAAACCCACACACCCTGCAGGGCTGCCAGCTGATACAATCAGGTGGTGCTAACTGATATTGTGGTCGCCTTTAATTTCAATGTCAGATATCTAGTATAGTTATCCATGTATGTTTTTTACGGTTTATGATTTTTTAGCTGGTAAATTGCGTACATGAAATTGTTTGGACATTTACAAACAGTATCACCAGGCATCTAATAGTACCAAACACGGACAGTCAAATCATGTGACTACCAGACACATTCACTTGTAACAAAATCAAAGCTCTGACTTTTCTGAAAATGGATCAGCTGGTTGGGCAAGTATATTTGAAAGCTTACTTAACTGGAGCATAATTTAAGTCACAAATGTGAGAGGGTGCGTGGACTTTTACACCCCTAAGATTAGGTAATAGTATTGTTTAAATTCCAATAGTTATACAATTCTCTTTTTGTTTTCCAAAAATTTTTCAATATTATTATATTTCCGTTATTTATCTGTGATTTTACATTCCATTTCGGTAAAAAAAATCAGTATTTTTTTTCATTATCCTATTGAAAAAGTTTGCTTTTTTTAAATTGTGTATTTGTTTATGAATTAGACATAAACAGATTCATATACATACATTTCTATATATAAATATGTATCACTTTAAGAATTTGAATATCAATCTAAAAAGTTTGTTATTTAACTTATGTATGTAAATTGTATCGTCGTCCATGGTTAATATTTTCTTGAAAAAATGGTAGTTAATTTGTTTGTACACGTTTTGACACTAAACACTAAAACAAACAGAAAATAATGTTTGCTTAAGCCACAGGCTGTATGTCATTTATTTGTCAATTATGTATTAAGAAAACCAGTCACTTAATTTCAAGTTTTGTTTATTATTTTTTAAGAAACCAAAGTCGACTATCCACATGTTTGTTCAATGGAATTTCATCATAAAAAATATTTCTTAAGATATGCATTTTCAAATAATATATACTTGCTGCATTTCATAGCTATAATAGATGTTCTTAGTTGACTTTCTTTTTTTATAAGGTATATATACATATATATATATATATATATATATATATCCATTCTTAGTTCTGTTCAGGGAATTGTAAGCCAGATTATTTTTTTTTTGGTTAGAGTATTGATCAGATAAACATGTTTTGTATATGTCTCTCAATAAACATAAATACAGTGCGCATAGGTTGTTTTTTGTAAATCATTCTTTGGCCTTCTTTTATACTAAGTTTAGGTGTGTTCCATGGGTTTAGAATTTCAAGTCCCCATTGGCCCAACATGACAATTATTCGTCTACATTTTACATAACAATCATATCTAAGAATTTTTTATTGGAAAAATATTAACGGTATGCTATTTGTAAACTTAAACTTTGAACAGCCATCTTATCTACAGCTCGGAAAATGCTTTGGCGTTAAAGAATTGTTATGATTTTGTCCTATATTGCGAAAAATAAGGAGATATTCCATGAAGTGACCCTATGTCATTTAAGCTTCTGTTGTGATTAGTTTTTTCTCATGCAAATAGAAAAATTATTAGAGAAGTCATTACAAAACCTATAACCTCTTTTTTTATCCTAAGGGATCTCACTTGTCAGCAGAGGACTTTCTTGAACAGTTTGCAAGTCATTTACTTCCAATTTTATCCTTGGTTCTTCAAAAATTGAAGTCATGGAAGTATCAAAACTTCCACATAAAATACTAAAGAATTGCTGTATTGAACTTGGCCTTGATTATTATGATAATTTAAAGTTTACAGCAGGTCAAGAAAAACACTATACAATACCTGATATAACATGACAGAAATATATATAGTATTGATACATGGTAAGAAAAATTGTAATTTCAAACTTCCAGTTTTTAAAAGCCCTTTAGCTCGGTTAATTGGATTTTTTAGCGTAAAAGGCTGGATAGCTTGGTAGATCACTGGACTAGAAATACAAGGATTGTGGGGTTCAATGGCCGGTCCAACAAATAAAATTGTGTGGGGATTGGTCGTGAAATCCTTTTTACGCTAGTCTCCCCATGCCTCTGATAGAATTTTGACAGTTGCCATTTACCCGCATAAGTATATGCACTTTGTTTGGTAAACCTAAAAAATCCAGGAAAAAAATGAGTTGGTAAACTGATAGTTGTAATATGACTGGTGAAAACAGTAAAAACAACAAAAAACAAACATATATGTCATCAAAATCATTGGTAAGATGCTTAATTTAGAGCATAACCAGCAAAGAACAAAAGACAAAGGACAAAACAGTATTCACTGTCTTTGGAATTTTATTTCTTTTTATGCAAAATAGAAATGTATACATTTATATTAAAATACAACAATTGCCCCGTCAAGGGTCATTCAGTCCTAATATCACCATGAAAGGTTGCATAAAATATATCATATATACATGTATATATATATATATATATATATATAATTATATATATAATAATTATAGACTATTCTATACTAAATCCCCTACAATGTACAACTAAACTGCAAAAAAGGACACTTTGGTTTGGAACTGCATTTGAAAAAACATGATTCAAAAATGAAATAATATCAAGACAAATTTGTTACCAATTGTGTAACTTTCACTTTTGTAAGAAATGGCCTTTTCAGAGGACTTCAAATAGATTTGAACTACATTGTTATGCAAAAAGTAGCATGTAGATAAATCCGTACAAAATAACTTGCACATGGAAATAATTGAGTGCGTTGATCTGTCTTTCCATGTATTTTTTCTGCATGGCTAAAGTTGTTTTAATCCCTCAAATTCTGCCCTTTGATAAGTAATCCAAAAAACTGATTGCGGACATAATAAAAACTTGTTACAAACCAAACTCTCTTTTATACACCAAGATTTAAATGGTTTCTATTTGTGTCATTTTCCTGTCCATATATATATTTTTTATTAATACAACAAGATTTGTGTTTGTCAGAAACACTATGTCCCCTTCTGCGTCACTTTGAAGCTATTTATTCGACTTTTGACCTTGAAGGATGACCTTGACCTTTCACCACTCAAAATGTGCAGCTCAATGAGATACACATGCATGCCAAATATGAAGTTGCTATCTTCAATATTGCAAAAGTTATGGCAAAATGTTAAAGTTGGAGCAAACAAACACACAAAACAACCAACCAACCGACAGGGCAAAAACAATATTTCCCCCACTATAGTGGTGGGGGACATAAAAATCACCGAATTCTGCTGTTGTTCAAACTATAAAACAAAATTTTAAATCGAGTGTTTAATAATTTTGACAGAAAACATGAAATGAGATGTTGACAGTGCATTTGCTTAAGCCTAAACCTTTGGGTAATCTCACAATCCAATACAGAATATAAAAACACAAACATTAAAACCAGCATTATAAAACCGGGCATATAACTCAAGTTCTGATATAAACTTTGGGATGATGCAGTAAAATCCGTGAATGGAGATGTGTCTTGTGTTAAAAAAAATGGCAACATATAGCACAATTTGTATAAATATGACATGTAAACCTGTACAAATTCACGCCCACATGCGATCAATTTATTGTTGAAAGCGCACTAAACACGACAGTCCAGATCTACTGGTTCCAACAGGCATTAAACGAATATCACAATGTAAAATCGTTTATAAAAAATCACAACTGTATATATCTGAAGGTAAAACAAATCTCAAATCATCAGTGATCTACCACATCAAGTGTGAACTTGTTGTACCTGCTTCCTTCACAAATGACCCTTGCTCTTAGAAAACCTTGCTAAATGCATGCGTACAGTTTCAGAAAAGCCTGAGAAGTCCGCACAGGCTAATGGGGGAAGACACTTTCGCTTTAGAATATTTCAACTAGGCTGCAAAGGTAGTCTCTGATGAGCCTGTGTGGACTGCACAGGCCAATCTGAGACAATACTTTGCATACATGCCTTAAGCCAGATTTTATCAGATTGCAGGTCATTTGTATACATCGGTACAGCAGGTACATAGTTTCATGCCTAAACCTAGTTATAAATGACAGTGTCCACCACAAGTAAATGATTTTTACTCTCAAATGAATGTATGACATTCTAGGTTGAACTTACGAATTAAGAAAACATCAATTGGAATAGCTAACAATGTAAACCCTGACTACCGAAATATTGTTTAAGGTCATGACCATAATGCTTTTCTAAACATTTCTGAAAAGAAAATGTATGTGAGCTTAAACAATGATAAATGTAATTTATAAACAGCTAAAATTTCCTTGGGAAGCAGGAAAAAAAACAACTAAAAAAGAAATGTATTACCTTCAGCTATAAGCAGTAACAAAGCGTGAATCACAATTTTAAACTCCGAACATAAACCATATAAAAGTATCTCTCTCATTACAAAGGTCTCTTCAGAACCTTAGTCCTAATGTAAGCAGTGATTAAGGTTGTTGTCACACATTAAACTAAAAACTATAACACTTTCATACCACAGACCAAAATCTTTAACATGATTATCGTTAAATAACATTTTTATGTTTAAAGTGGTTCATTAAAAAAAACATGAGATTTGAACAACCACTGCATTTTCACATAAATTACAATTAAAACTTTAAGTCTGTTAAAGGCAAAAAGAAATTGCATAAAATGTAACACGTTTTCATCAACCAATTTGTTATCGGGTTTTAATTACACTAATGGCTGCATAATATTAAATGCAACATTATAATTGAAATGGCTATAAAATAAACATCTTTTATCTTATGTTAACAACCACGCAATAGTCTTAAATTTTAATTGCATGCTTATCCCCAAACCCACATCATCAAAAACAAAGTGGTCTAAAACCTATTCATTATTTATACAAAACCACTCCATACACAGACAT
Source organism: Dreissena polymorpha (assembly GCF_020536995.1). Lineage (NCBI taxonomy): Eukaryota > Metazoa > Mollusca > Bivalvia > Myida > Dreissenidae > Dreissena > Dreissena polymorpha. The sequence goes on along the minus strand of NC_068358.1, from coordinate 45,494,644 downwards.
TGATAAAATATTGATACCCAGCTGAAATACAGAAAATAAGTGTAAAAAAATTACTGGCCATTTTAATAATTTCAACATCTGTGCAGAGGACAACACGTAAGACAATCATGTTGTTAATAAGATAGAAGATCTAACAAACGTGTTAATATTGTATAATATTAAGTAGAAACAAAACACATATCCCCTCAAGGGTGAGACTAAAGGTTCACAACCAAAATGTATCACACACAATTATTCTTAACAAGTTGACGCTCACTCAGCAGTTCTTTTCATTTTATGTTAATATCTGCAAATTTGCCAACCCCATGGATGGGCAAACACCATATACACAAAGTAATAACAGGTCTGTGTTACTTTAAATCCAGAATGAAGAGAACCTGTATTTGGGAGAATAATCTCCCATTTAAGAACAGAAAATGCATACATTTCTCCATAAGGCTGTAAGATGTCTGCATATGTTCATTTTCGTTCTTCAAATATTTCTCTTTGGACTTCGTATCATTTCATACTTTTACTAATATAACAGAAAATATTGAGAGCAGGACAAAGTCTTGCCCATGTCATCTTGAGAATCTAAGCAAACACGATTCAAAAGTTACCAGTGCCAGACTTACAGGATTGCTATTATTTCTATCGCTGCCATTATCCAAACTGATCTACAATTGTTAGTATTTGTAAAATGGAGTCATGTCCAGGGAAGACTGGGCGAAATGTTTGTGAGTAAAGTCCCGTCTAAGATAAGCTTGTGCAGTCCGCAGAGGCTAATCAGGGGCAGCACTTCCCGCTTTTATGGAATTTTTCATTTAAAGGCTTGTGCATCCTTTCTCTAATTGATTCCATCTTCAGACCTCATGGCCCTCTCGCTGATCCCCCTTGAGTATCTCCTGCAGGCGGAGTTCCTCCCCTTTACTGACTAGCTCTCCTTGCTGGGAGAGGTTATCGCAGGGAATTACCGGCACCTGCATCTGCACTGTGGTGATGTATGCTAGCTTCTCCCTGTAAAATTCAAGTTTAATGTTACTTGTGTTGCTATGATTCTTGTTGGCAATTGCATACTATGATGAGATTTTTTTCTGTGATTCCTGCTGCATTTCATGTTGCACGCCATATTTAAGCTCTACCCTCAGGGTTCTAACTTTGTCACTTGATAAAACTTTTATGTTGACTGGATTGTAAGAAAACAATATTCTGTCACTTTTTGCATCTTCCACATTGACAGAAAAAAGCCCAATAACCATTGACAAACTAGTTCAGGAAATAGTCCTCAGAAATACCAATAAGCATAAAATGTTCGATCAGCTGACAAAGTTGGCTGAACAACAGTAGGTCAAAATCGCCAAACAAGAGTTTCCTGACTAAACGTTTCAAAATCACTTTGTGTTTATGGAGAGTTTGTTATCTCCTAACTAATTATTTTATAACAAAATAATATGTATACAGTCATGGTATGTTCATCTTTGCATAGATATACATGTAATAGCTTTCCTTAATCAATGTCTTTCTTAAATCTGTAAATCTTCATTAACTTTCATTGTAATTATTGTCTTTCTTTTCAATTAAATACAATTTAATAACTATGAATATCGCGTATACAAAATGTTTCAGCAGTACATGACTGTTAGCAAGTTCCATGCTGTTCAAGCGCCCATGCAAGAAATAAGTCAGGAATGACAGCATAAAGGGACAGAAGGTGTTCTTGGGTTTTTGTTCTTGACCACAAAACACTGAGGAATCCCGCATATATCTCACTGCCCATTTTTACCATGCATTGGCAAATACAGCAATCACATTTTAAGAATATATAATGATAACCAAAACAAAATACACACTTGGATATTGCATGGCTCTCAATCAATATTTACCAAAGGATAAGACGGCCCAAATCTACAATGTGAAATGCTGAATCAGCCAACGGATCGCTCCACATTTGTCAACAGTGAAAATCATCATATGAGCTGCGTTCTGAGAAAACTGGGCTTAATGCATGTGCGTAAAGTGTCGTCCCAGATTAGCCTGTGCAGTCCCCACTGGCTAATCAGGGACGCCACTTTCTGCTTTTATGGTATTATTAGTTTCAATGCAGTCCCTCTTTACTGAAAATCAAGTTTAGGCGGAAAGTGACGTCACTGGCTAATCTGTGACGACATTTTATGCACATGCATTATGCCCAGTTTTCTCAGAACAAGGCTCATATAAACCCAGTTATGCAAAAATGGGTCTTATACCATATGCTGCCTGCATAGCTCCAGCCTAGCCTGCACATTAGCTCGAGTCTGGTTTGGAGCTACATCGTCTGCTATTTACACCACAAAGAATTGCTTTACTTTATAGCGGACAGGGTAGCTTCTGACCAGACTGCTGGATGCGCAGGCTCGTCTGGAGTTACCCTGACCGAATATTGCATACGATCCGTTTTCACATGCATGTCACATGTCATAATTGTTGGAATACAAATTATGATGTCTAAGTAGATACCTTTTCTATATAAGCTCACTAGGGTCTCAACCTTCAGTGTTAACTTTGGCTGCCCATTCAGTTTTACTTAAAACTATTTCTGCTTAAATTTGTTTCATTCCTTCACTATACCTATCTTGTAATAAACCACAAGTGTTAATAAAAATTGTCTAACTCCAGCCAAATTTTGCACCAACTACATACAAAGTTGAGGACAGCGCGCTCGACTATTCGAGTGCTTGACAGTATAACGTAAGCCATCATGGGGAAATTGTTCATATTCAATAATTTATTAGATGATCTTTCAAAAATAAAAAAGGAAAAAAAAATATGAGACAATGTTTTAAAAAAAAAAAAAAAAAATTGGGGGGGGGGGGGGGGGGGGTGGGGGGTAGGGGGGTGGGGGTGAGAGGGGGGTATAATGTGGGGTGTGGTAATTTATTAGACGATGTTGAAAAAAAAAAGGGGGGGGGGTGAGGTTGGGGGGGGGGGATACTGGTAGGGGCGTGGGGTATTGTTTGGGTGGAATACATTGTGGTATTCAGGTAAGTGTTGTTTTGTCAAAGTAATAATAAAATGTGATCATAAATAAAGAAGTTATGGCAATTTAAGCAAAAGGTTCAATTATAATCATAATCATAATTATGTCAAAATGGTCTGCTCTTGTTTATAGGTTGGGGTCATGTTGGTAAACAAGTATGCAACATAAAAAAGCAATATGTCAAAGGATATAGGAAATATTTGGGGTAGTACGCAAACTTTAACATATATATAAAAGTACAAGTATAAAAGGGGCAATAATTATGACAAAATGCTTGATAAAGTTGTCTGCTTTTGTTTATAGGTTGGGGTGATGTTGGTAAACAAGTATGCAAAATATAAAAGCATTATGTCAAGGGACAATGAAAATAAATGGGGTAGTACGAAAACTTTAACATTTGCTGCATATTCTAAGTGGAAAAGGGGCCATAATTATGACAAAATGTTTGATAGAGTTGTCTGCTCTTGTTTATAGGTTGGGGTCATGTTGGTAAACAAGTTTGCAAAATATGAAAGCAATATGTCAAGGGACAAAGAAAATATTTGGGGTAGTACGAAAACTTTAACATTTGCACGCAGACGCCGACGCCGGGGTGAGTAGGATAGCTCCACTTTATATATTTCATATATAATAGTCGAGCTATAGGCCTTTGTTTTCATGCTATTCTTCGGGCCTCTGCACAAATAATCTTTCAGCCACTGATGCTTAGCTAAGATACACTTGTAATAGAACATACTCACATTCTGACAACATTGAACCCGCGTTCTAGAAAAACTGGGCCTAATGCATGTGTGTAAAGTGTCGTCCCAGATTAGCCAGAGCAGTCCACAGACCACACAGGCTAATAAGTAACTTTCTACTTATATGAAACTTATCGTTCAAAGATAATCTATTTTAAACAAAAATCCAGTTTTAGCTGAAAGTGTTGTCCTTGATTAGCCTGTGTGGACTACATTTACTAATCTGGGGACAACACTTTAAGCCCAGGATTTCCTGAACAAGGCTTATCTAATACCCAGCATACAAGTCAGTGAGTATGACGGGTGATATAACTATGGCTCACTGCGTCTCACCTGAATGATTTAGTGAGAGCGTTCGGGTGGTTCCTCTTGAGGCGGTGCACATCGCGCGTGACTCGTTTCATCATCTGCTCCTGGCGCCGTTCCAGAGCCGTCATCTGCCCATGCTCACCACGCTGTCGCTGAAAGTTTCACCAAAGATGAAACATTGTTTCAATGTAAAGAAAAAAAAAATCTGATAATATTTGCGACTTATTTTTCTTGAGCACAATAAATTTCTCTATTTTATACTTTAGCAAAGAAAGATCTTTAAATTTCATATAAGAATCATGATTTGATGGGATCTTCCAGTAAAAATTACAAGAAACCACTGGCTCCTTTAATTGCCCAATTTACTTTGAATTGAGGCATAGATCAAGATTTTATGAAATAAATCAATATGCGTGGTTTGTTACATAAAAACGGAAGAAATTTGTATAGATGATGGAAGAAAATTTAACAGTGGGTTTCAATTGTAATGTTTCACTACTGAAAAGTGACCAACATGCATTAACATTAGCAAAATATACACAAATCTAACAATCTTAAAATTTGTTGTTGTTTGCAATTTCACTATATACTCCAGCATTGTGAATTACTGTACTGTTGGTTGCATTTTTTGGCAAATAACCAATTATAGTGTCTTTTATTGTATAGATTAACATCTCAATATCTTAAAAATCTATATTTAACAAGCAAATCAGTATTGAACATGCTTATCTTTTCACATTCCTACAGAAAATCAACTAGAAGCAAACAAAACACTAGTACTAGATTTGTGTTTTATTAAGGTAAGAAGACTTTCCTAACACTCAAAAAGTGTATGACTTTTGGTCCAAAAACCCGCTCAAACTAGCCCCCTTGAAATAAAATTTATAAATACAATAAAATCATATGTATACATATTCATATTAACTATAGCGCATTTTCCCAATCTTAATACAAATGTAATGTCGTTGTTGTTAACCTCCAGTCCATAAACATTACATAATTCTAGTACAAAACAAGGCATTCAAATAACTGTAACAAAATAATGAAAATATAAATAAAGATGTTTCAAAACAACTTTTCTTGTGTATCCTTTATGTGACTTAACTGATAATGATAACAATTTTTTTATTCTGAACACCATAAAAGCGGAAAGTGTCGTCCCTGATTAGCCTGTGCAGACTGCAGAGGCTAATCTGGGACGACACTTTACGCACATGAATTAAGCCCAGTTTTCTCAGAACAAGACACATATCAGTCCTGCTGACTGCTAGAGCTCATAGATGACGAACATACATTGTAGCAATTTAAATGTGATGATGTTAACTTTAGATTACAAAGTGAATTAGACATGGGACACATTGTGCATATATACATTAAAGTGTACACCATCAAATTTATTAAGATTAAAACACGAAAAAGCATGACTGCATTATTATATGGTATAACCACTTACAAAAATTCCCAATTGACCAAATGAAGTTATATATTTTTAAATGTTATTTTTATGGCACAAAAGGATTGATTACATATATTGTTGACATACTGCACACACATTGTTCATGCTTGTATGAAGTGACTGAGAAACATGCATTTTATGCATGCTTCGCTCTTTGTTTTTTTTCCATACAAATGAAATAACAGCAACAATGAAACTATATTGCATTCCTTACCGAATACAGAATGCATCAGTTATAATCAGTGAGGTACAATTAGAACAAGAATATGGTCCCGTACCCTTGAAACTCCACCATTGTTAGATTTTGTTGTTGTTGTTGCCATAGCAACCAGAATTTTTGACGTAGGAACAAAATTAAATGACGTGCATAATCTCCATATTGCCATCTATCCATGTTTCAAGTTTCATGAAAAAATATGGAGAAATTTTAAAATTATCGCAGGATCCAGAAAAGTGTGACAGACTGCCTGACTGACTGACTGACAGACACACGGACACACAGAGCGCAAACCATAAGTCCCCTCCGGTTTCACAGGTAGGGGACAACAAGGTCCATGCATATATTGTATATCATAAATGATTAGTTCAAGCAACAGGCTATGCCGCTTACATCAATATGGTCTTGGAAAAATTGCCAGGTCTAGAAGAAATACAAAATATGCTCTCTTGATCGATTATTTTAAAAGAACATGATTTTATTTAGATGCTTACAAATGAATTTGTACACATATAACAAAATACTTATTTCGATATGCAGCAATAAATATGTATACAAGTCAGATCAAAACCTTTTCTTTCATACAATTCTTTGAAAACTACAATATTTAAAGTTATATCTTACGACTCATTACATGCTTTAACAATATGAGGGATTTAATATCACAACACTAATGCCATAACTGTCAAGGAAAGAAATTTCACCAGGAATCCAGCACTACAATACTTCAGTCATAAGTTGCAGGTGTCACACCAATAGATACTATTTACTCTAAATTGGCGCTCAGAATCATCATTATTTTATGTTTACCAAGTATGTCATGAATATCATGATATAGAAATTTTCCAACTGCTATTCATTCTGTTTGATATATGGTCTTGACAACAGTTAAAAGGTTATGGTTTTGTTACAACTATAGATTGTTAAAAGACCCTTACCACTTTGTCTGCCTCACTGAGTAGACTAAGGAAGTGTTCATCATCTGAGAGCCAAGTGGGGAACTCAGTTTCTCCTGGAAACAAGTGAAAAAACTACTTTGCACGACCTTGAAAAACATGATGCACCAATGGATATAAAACTATTTTAAGTATTAAGTAATGATGAAACTACATGAAATATTTTTAGGATATGTCTTTAATAACTTAAATAATAGCTCCACACTCCTTTGTCATGGGCAAATAACTCAGGGATTGATCAATGTGAATACAAAAGTGCCCTACACATCTTCACTTCAACATGATCAAGTATTTTATGCTTCAATACAATCGCCTGACATGTGTAAAAGTAAATAATTCCACAAACTCTGTTTGCAAGGTATCAGCCAACTTTTGGGAAAACTGGACTTGAATTAAGTGCTCATCTGGGACAACACTTGAATTGGGAATTGTATGTTAATATGTCCCTGGTAGTCCATTCTAACCAAAATTTCAGTTTAAGATAAAAGTGTTCTTCCGGATCAGCCTGTGCGGACTGCAAAGCTTAATCCGAGACGTCACTTTTCGCACGAGCACTAAGCCCCCTTTTTCCCAAACCGCAACTCTCCCCATACCTCTAGACTTGGACTCCTCAATCTGCTTCTTGAGCTCTCTGAGCCTCGTAATCTCATCCTGCTGGTTGGAGAGCCGCGTCTGGTAGGCCTGCAGGTCCAGCTCCATGTCCAGCGAGGTGCGCGTCACCACCTTGCCACCACGCACGCCCAGGGTGCTGGGGTTCTAGGGGAGATAGATAAAGTCATAGGTAATATTTTATAGGTATTGATTATCCTGATAATTAAGCAATACATTCGTACAACAATATTACACAGATTATTTATTACTTTTTTCCTTTTATCATTCACGGTTCCATACAAAACTCTATCAATCTCATCGTTGCGTCGAAATCTCTACCACATACCCGTTTCCACCTATGACTACGCCTCTGTACAGTGTTCCTCTGAAAAGGACCTCTCTTGTAGAGAGGCATGGAGCTGTCACTATCACTGCGATTTAGCTGAAATGATATATAACAAGGCTATTGTCAAGCAAAATGGTCCCCTACCGGCTCCATCATTGTCAGAAATTCCACCATTTTCAGATTTTTTTTGTTGCAATAGCAACCACAAATTTTTGACGTAGGAACAAAATGAAATGACGTGCATAATGTCCATATTGCCATCTATCCATGTTGCAAGTTTCATTAAAAAAATATTAAGAACTTTCAAAGTTATCGCAGGATCCAGAACAGTGTGACAGACAGACAGACTCACAGACAGACTCACAAAGCGCAAACCAGAAGTCCCCTCCGGTGAAACAGGTAGGGGACAATAAATGTGTTTCAATTTGTAGCGCATATGAAAATATTAAATTTACCATGCCTTTGGATCTGAATGTTTGACTTGTTCATGAAATGTTGTGCCAATTAACTTGATAATTTGTTATTCCATGTTTAAAACCATCCACTGATTAAGAATTCAATGACTGAAATATAAAAGAAAAATGTTTTGTTGACAAAAATTAAGGTTTTGATAATATGTTTTATTGTGTGTGCTGTTCATTAACATTATTATGTGTCATTAATTTTTTTTGGAAACAATTATTTTATTTAAATTGCCCATTCAATCTACCCAAGTCTCAAACAGCTTTGTATGTTGGTTTGTTTAGCTGATTTTTTGCCAATGTCGACAATATTATAGTCATATCATAGCAATCAGTTTTCCAACACAATTTTTGTTCAGGTAAGCTTGTTAAAAGATCCTCAATGCAAATACATAATACCAGTAACAATTCCTAACTAAATCTGAATATACATTTTTCAACAAGTTTAACTTATACAAAATATCACATAAATAATCTACTAACTCACAAACAACAATAACTAACCTTGCACACATAATGTCCCCCAGGCGAGAAGGTCTGTGAGCGCCGTATATTGCTGTTGCGACCCTCCGTCCCAGTCGTAGACGGTGGCGCATTCTCAACACGTACGTTGACCGTGTTGGTCTGCTTATCTGCGGTCTCCAGTCTGGACTGGTCTTCCCTGTCTGTGGACCCCTCACTGCTCCCCAATCCGTCCAGTGCCCTCTCCAGCCCTTGTATCACCTCCGCAACCGGGTCCAGACCCTCGTAGTACTGGGTATCACACAAAGAAATTCTTGTTGATTTGTTTTGGATTTTTTGCCTTTTTTTTTTTACAATATTGCAGTCAAATGAGCTGAGTTCTGTGAAAACTTTGCTTTACGCATGTGCCTCAAGTGGGAGGACACTTTCAGCTTTTATGGATTTTTGTTTCAAGGAGGTCGATTCTAAACGAAAATCCAATTAGCAGAAAGTGTCATCCTTGTAAGCCTGTTAATTAACCCTTTGCATGCTGGGAAATTTGTCGTCTACTAAAATTGTCTGCTGAATTTCTAAAATTAGCATTTTCTTCGATTTTTTTCAAAGAATACTATAAGAATAGCAAACAGTTTGGATCCTGATGAGACGTTCTGTGGCGTCTCATTGGATCCAAACTGTTTGCAAAGGCCTTCAAAATTCAGTTCCAGCACTGAAAGAGTTAAGCAAAGTTTTTTCAGAACGCGGCTCACTTCAAGGTGCTTAATTAACCTTCTTACACTTTCTCTTGGTAGTCTAGCTTACCAGCACTAAGTGCACATATTCATGCCAGTAAATGAGACCTGCACTAATCAGAGGTAGAGGGAGAGTGACAGTTTAAACTAGAGCTTTGTCACAGACGTGACGAATACCCCCACATTTCGCATTGACACAGAATATTTTGCATGTTGTCTTCACAAAAAACAACGGACACCATGCTTAATGTTTAAAACGCATTAAGTGACCCCATGACCTAGTTTTCCCATGTTCGGACTTGACCTACACATCATCTAGATACAACTTCTAACCAAGTTTGGTGAAGCTCTGATGAAAACTTCTTGAATTACAGAGCGGACACCATGCTCAATGTTTAAAACGCACTAAGTGACCCCGTGACCTAGTTTTTTACCCGGCATGGCCCATGTTCGAACTGGACCTACACATCATCTAGATACAACTTCTGACCAAGTGTGGTGAAGCTCTGATGAAAACTACTTGAATTAGAAAGCGGACACCATGCTCAATGTTGAAAACGCACTAAGTGACCCTGTGACCTCATTTTTGACCCGGCATGACCCATATTCGAACTTGACCTAGACATCATCTAGATACAACATCTGACCAAGTTTGGTGAAGATCAGATGAAAACAACTTGAATTAGAGAGCAGACACTTAATACGGACCGACCGACCGACAGACCGACCGACACACAAGCTCACTCCAATATACCCCCCTAAACTACGTTTGTGCCCTCTAAACTTTGTTTGTGGAGGTATAATAATTTCATTACCCATTCTTTGTTGTCAAGTAAATTACAAAAATACTGCTATTTACTCCAAAAACATATTGTTTTCATTTTCACAATGTTTGCTCATTATTCAACTGAAAACACAAACAAAAGTCAAGGAATTAAAAAAAATCTTTAATTTATAATTGTTTCTTGGCCAATGAGCATCATTGTTCCATGATGCTCATGCAATGTACATATACTTTTGCGATTGTAAAAAGAATTTGTTTTGTAAAAACTTGTTTGATGTTAATGTACATGGAAAGACTGTTTGGATACTCATACATATGAATACATTGTTCTGATGTCAATGTAAATTTGAACACTTTTCTGATGTAAACACAGTTAACTCTTTCAGTGCGGGAACCGAATTTTGAAGGCCTTTGCAAACAGTTTGGATCCAGATGAGACGCCACAGAACGTGGCGTCTCATCTGGATCCAAACTGTTTGCTATTCTGATAGTATTCTTTGAAAAAAAATCGAAGAAAATGCTAATTTTAGAAATTCAGCAGACGACATTTTAGCAGACAACAAATTTCCCAGCATGCAAAGGGTTAAGCTTCGCTCTGGGAAAACTGCACTTAATGCAAGTGCGTAAAGTGTTATCCTAGATTAGTCAGTGCGGTCCAATCAGAGACGACACTTTCCACCTAGACTAGAGTTTCGTTTAGAAGACAAGCACCCTTTTAGTTTATATAAAAACTTCCATAAAAGCAGAAAGTGTTGTCCCTGATTAGCTTGTGCAGACTGCACAGGCTAACCTGGGGCGACCTTAACGCACAAGCATTAAACCCAACAAGGCTCAAATATTAATTATTTTATGATACTAAAAATACTAGTATTAATGTAAATGTCACGTGACTTTTAAAGGCAAGCTTACCAGGTCGTCCTCCAACTCCTCCTCCTCATCTTCCTCCTGCCCCATGTGCAGCCCCAGCTGGAGGGTGTCGTCCCCTGCCGGCCCCTCCAGGTCCTCTATGGGCCCCTGGTTTCGGGTAAGGGTGGAGGTCTGGGAGGACATCACTGTGGACTCATCACTGCTCTCCTCCTTAAGGGTGCACACCAGCGGGTGGGCACAGTAACCACTGGATGGGGAAAAGAAGAGTATTATTACATCTCAATAGGGCTTGCATTGAAGGAAGTTTGGGTACAATTTAAAGGGACTGTCAACCACAAATGGCGAGAAAAGAAAAGTTCTAAAATACCGTATTTTTTTACAATTATTAGTTTATATTGATTAAAATATCACGACTGGTATCTTACATTACTTGAAAAAAGTTCATGTTTTCAGTTTATTTTGTAATAAAATTTCGCGATGTGAAATCAAAAGTATATCGCGAAAATAAGTGACATAACGATACACACTATAAACAACACAAGTAGATTGATCATTTTATATATAAGATATATACAATTCACTACGCATGCACAATTTGCATTCCTGGGTTTACCACGTGACGATGATGATCAATCTACTGGCGTTATTTATAGTTAACTGGTAGTTACCTGGTAGACATACCCAGTAAAATTTATTACCAAATATACTGAAAATATGAAAACTTAACAACTTTTTTCAAGTAATGTAATATACCAGTTGTTATATTTTAATCAATATAAACTAATAATTGTAAAAAAATACGGTATTTTACAACTTTTCTTTTCTTCGTCGTCGTGGTTGACAGCCCCTTTAAGCCGAATTCTGGGAAAACTGTGCTTAATGCATGTGGGTAAAGTGTTCCCAGATTAGCCTGGGCCGTCCGCACAGGCTGATCAGGGATGAAACTCTCCACTTTTATGGATTTTTTAGTTTAAAGGAAGTCTCCCTGAAGCAAAAATCCAGCTTAATGGAAAATATTGTCCCTGATAAGCCTGTGCACTGAGGACACTTTATGCACATGAATTAAGTCCTGTTTTTCCACAGTGAGGCTCATTAGAACATTAAAAGTGGGATTGCATTGTAGGAAGTTTGGGTTTAAGTTACCCACTGGACTGCGAAAAATGCAACATAGAAGAATTGTCTGCTATTAACTAACAAATGTGAATATTATAACAGGGTTCCCAGCTTTTTGTATGAACAAAATTCCCTGATTTTTCCCTGATGGAAAATAAAATTCCAGGATCATAATTTCAACCTCTTGTCTTAGACACCCTCAATAAAAAGCAGTTGCAAACATAACTAAGCTACATGTATACTACAAAGCCACCATAGGCATGCAGAGGAAAAGATTTGCTGTTTTAATTGTATTGACTTCTCAACACAAGTGGGGAAAGTCTGACCAACAAAAATTCCCTGATTTTTCCCTGATTTCAGAGACTTTTCCCAAATTCCCTGACCTTTCCCTGACTAAAAAAAGTGACAGTTTTTTTTCCAGGTTTTCCCTGATTTCCAGGTTGGCTGGGAACCCTGGTATAACTCAATCAATATATGATATTATGGTTGTCAGGTAAGACATATAGCCGATATGCCCAGTAACCACTGTGGAGAAGTGATGGCTAAGTGATACTTAATGGTTGTTAAAAGACATGATATGGCAGTAACCTATGTGAGAATTGATGAATCTTGTTTTTGCCATGAAAACTTTAAACTCGTCCTAAGCAATTGTAAAAAGATTTATTTCAATTCAGTAAATAAAGACAGCCAAATGCCAGTTGGAGAATCACAATAAAATTGAGGATTGTGTGATCAATGCTAAATTATGGGGATAATTTCAGAATATCCATATAAACATTAGCTCAATATCATAGTATTTTATTTATTATAATAATTGTTGTTATAGACAGCCATTTATGTAAAATGTTGTTATGAATAAGAATACCTATAATTTGAAGACTTGTTTTGAGAACTTATCAACATATAAAGAGCACATTTCGGTCTGCCAAGCTTGTCAACTCTGCAGTCTGCACAGGCTAATCAGGGACAATACTTCACTGAACGTTCACAAAGAAAAGACTTCGTTTCAATGGAAAATACCATTAAAGCAGAAAGTGTTGTCCCTAATCTGGTATGACACTTTATGCTCACAGATTGAGCCCTATCTTCCCAGACCATGGCTTTGATAGACCATACACATGTTTCCTACTACCATATTATACCTGTCACGTTTGTCACTGGTGCTCTGTACCCGTCGTAGTCTGACAGAGGAGGCCTCCAGTAGCTCTGTGACCTTGTCACTGGGCCCTGCCTGCAACACATGAGGACTACATGAGCCTTGTTATAGAAAAACTGGGCTTAATGCATGTGTGTAAAGAGTGGTGACAGACAAGCTTGTGCAGGCTGCAAAGAATTATCAGCGATGACACTTTCCACTTAAACTATAAGACTTCCTTTAACCCTTTGCATGCTGGGAAATTTATTGTCTGCTAAAATGTCGTCTGCTGAATTTCTAAAATTAGCAGCTTCTTCAATTTTTTTCAAAGAATACTATCAGAATAGCAAACAATTTGGATCCTGATGAGACGCCACGTTATGTGGCGTCTCATCTGGATCCAAACTGTTTGCAAAGGCCTTCAAAATTGGGTTCCCGCACTGACAGGGTTAAACAAAAAATTCCATATAAGTCAAAAGTGTCGACCCTGATAGCCATTGCAGTCGACACAGGCTTATCTGGGATGATACTTTACGCACACGCTTTCAACCAGAGCTCAAATGAGGAATAGTAGGACTAAATAGTTATTATGTTTTTCCAAGAATGAACATTTTCTCAGATGGAGTAGCTATCAAATAATTATCTTTATCTTAATATGTTCAATTGCAACTGGTGCTATTAGGCGACTCCCAGAAGCCTTGTACCAGGTCACAAACAGCAAAACACATTTTTTAAATAAAATTCATTTTAATTATTAAATACTTACCTGTTATCGTATGCTTATACTTTCCAAGGGGAAATAACTCATCCGGAATTTTAACTGGGAATCCGCCACCTCAATACCATAATACAGGCCAGGTTAAACATAGTGCAATGCAACCTAGCCAAAAATCGGTAACCAACCCTCAATATTCTTTCAATATATATACAAAAATATTAATCGAATAGCGGGGTGGGAGGTGGGACTTACCGATAACAGGTAAGTATTTAATAATTAAAATGAATTTTATTTAAAAAATTTGTTTTAATGTCATAAATACTGACCTGTTATCGTATGCTGATTTTGCAGCTGCGGTGGGAAGGTTCGTATATATTTTCCCAACACAGTAGAACCCATAAACAGGGTTATCAGCTAATGATATCAAGTAATCTTTGTTAAAACGGTATTAATTATGACTTCTTGGACAGAGTAATATGTCTATGTCGTAAAGAAGACACTACCGTGAGTGAAACCACAACAAGCCCAAACGTATACAAATTGTATTGTTGGCACTTCAGAAAACGAAGATAAAAAGATGACAAGGTGGTCGGATTCCTCCAGTAAACAGCTTAGAGCACGTCAAAAAGTGGGGTGTGATTAATATATGCCCACAAAACAGACAGAGCTCTTAATTCATGCGGTCAGATCCTAAAAAGGAATGAATCCTTAGATAGGATAAGATTAACTTTCCTTAGTCGAGGTCTAACCCCGAGAAATAGAAGCCGCAGACACATCCCCCCCCCCTTTTTTGGGGAAATGAAGAGTGTCTTTGAGAACCTCGAATGGACTTCTGACTAACACTGCTGAGATAGAACTTCAAAGCCCTGATTGCCCAAAGAAGTTTATCCTCATCTTCATGACTACCAGTTTAAGAAAACTTGGAAACTTGAAGGTAGAAGCCATATAGAGGACTTGATATTAAGCAAGGAATCCTGGCTGACACAACAAAGTGAAAACGACAATAGATCCAACTGGAATTGGTCGTATTCAACAGAAAAAGCATGAATTTCAATTCTCCGTATGGTAAAAGCCATAATAAGAAGGAAAACCGTCTTAAAATTATATTGGAACTGTTAATAAGCCTGATGAAAAAGGTTCATAGGGAGCTCATTAAGCATCCCAACATGTTACACAAGTCAAAACCGCTTAAAAAGGTAAAGGAACGAAAAACATAGTGTTGACGTTCCATAGTTTGGATCAGTTCCAAAATAGGTAAGACAGCACAGAGTTGCGATGACTTACACAAAACAAGGTATACGAAAGCATAATCTCTATCCTTTGATGAAGAAAAGAACAAATTTCTTATCATCAAGAAAAAGATGAGAAAAACCTCTATGTATCTAGCAGAGTGATTAAGGTAATAACTATGCTCTCAATTACCCAGTAAAAAATGAATTTCCATAGAACCTTTATACAGTTCTGATGGAATTATCCTTGCACAAGTAACAAGGATTGAAACTCTAACAGAAAAACGTTCTTCTGTAGAGATAACTAAAAGTTATTAATGGCCAGGCATGAAGTGGCACATGTTTGGATCAGTAAAAATATGTCTCAGTGAGATATGATATTTGACCTGTGAAGAAGTTTCCTGAAAATATTTGTACAGGAGACTTAAAAGGTCGTAGAACCATAATCCCATGGTTCATTAAGTATATTTCATGAAATTATGGCAAAAACTCAGTTATTGCAAAAACTCACCAAGAAGGCAAGATATTCCAGTTTATGTCAATGGACGAATGTATAACAATCGCACACTCTGCTGGATCGATTTCTGTGAACTGCATTGTTGACGTTGTTCAGCATACCGGTATACACTGCGATATACGATCGCATAACGCTAATTACTAGCGTTTGATGAAAAACAACATTCTTTGATATACTATGTACACCATGCAACTCGTCTGCAACTTCACTGCCGCGCATGCGCAATTACATTATTGAACCCAACGGAAAAATAATTCGAAAGAAAGAACTGCAGGACAAAACGTCCAACAGGGCGTTGAGACGAACTGGTATGAGAAAGACGATAGAGAAAATTTGTTGTTCTTGCAAAGAACGAATAAGTTCCTGATTTCCAGTTACAAGGAGTGATAATATGATCACCTCCGTGTCTGTAAGTAAACCACGACCGATGTGTGATAGTTGAAACCATCACAAAGGAATCGTGAAAATGTGTTGTAAATGAAAAACAGCTAAAAAGAATTTTCGCTTTTCAAGATGTAGATGTGCAGGTGATATTCGTTAGGATACCACATAATTGAGACAATCAAGATACGTTGTTCTATGTGATCGTCCATAACCTTATCTGCTCACATCTGTATAAGATGTAAGGAATGTTGTGGTAGAATAAACTATATTCTTGCCAAGATAATCTTCTAGACTAGACACCACTGAATAGTGGTAAATAATGACAAAAAGATGGAAATCTGTGTCATTAAATAATCCCGAGATTAATACAATTATCTTAAAAATAAAGCTGAAACGGACGTAAGAAAAGACGTCTCAGCAGAAGGACCGGTGACCGGACCGGTAAATACCGACCGGTGACCGGAACCATTTGTCAAGGATGGGTGGGCAAAGAAACCACGGCAAGCCGAACTTTCCCACTCCAAACACACTTGAAAATTGGTAGAATAGGACAGTGTTTAACACTTATAAGTTTATGACCTATCTACAGAATATAGCCTCTTCTTGAACCAATAACAGGCGCCTTTAAAATCATGGATAATACAGGTCGCGAAGTCATCGATTTGCGAAGTACGGAAATATGATTGATAGTGGTACCTCCGGAATCGGAGGTGTGATGGCAGAAAAAGGTGAAAACCCAAGGGGTAACCTTAAGCGGGTCCACGCTTGCCGGTAGAATGCATGGAAGTCTTAAATACTGACTTGATTAATTTATTTACTTCAAGACTTCTAACCGGGACGAATTCCGAAAGGAATTCGACCAGTTATAGGAAGACGGCCTGTTATGGCCAGAAGTGTAATAGAAGAATAACTTTAAGATGAGGTCCCTCCAGATCCTAGGATCTAAGATCTGAGTTCAATAGGTCCTAAGCCATCTACAAGACTGTAGCCGCTATGCGGTCAATCTGATAGGCAATCCTATGTATCAGAACTCTTGTTGATTCCAGTAGCTTGAAAATATGCACTGCCGTAGGAGCAATAGAAAAGCAGAAGTCGATACAAATGTCGTCTTGCTAATCCTGCTAGCGTCATTAATGTGTCCCAACTGTTCCGTGACACTGACTGCAAAGTCTGTAGCCGACAGGTAAAGGCGTTTAAAACAATTCATCCTTCGGGTCTCGAACATAAATTAATAGAGGTCAAATAGTAATGTTCGACCTCAATGCTAGTCTCCGAGCCCACTTCAGACGATCTATCTGCAAGACCAGTAGTCTGCATGTAGCCGGTTGAGATAGAAGTACAAATAACAGATATAGCATGATTTGGTAACCGTCGCCAGTAGAACATCAGTATTGAAAAACACAAAAAGTCATGTAGATTGTTGAATCCATAAAATATAGTATTCAATACAATCATAGCCAGGGGTATACAACTATGTAATGTAGACGATACCCGTGATACTAAAAATTGACCGATGAAAACACAGTGGAATACCGGTAATTGGTAAGTGGTGACCGAACCGGACCGGTCAATGACCGGTAACTGTAGACCGGTGAACGGACCAGTCATAATATGACCGGTGACGTTACCAGTTAAAGACCGAAAAATGGTGGAATCCATATGGTCTGTTATCAATGTCAAGCACTGCTCGGAAAAGAAGATCATGCCAAAAAATCCAATCCGATGGCGATGAGACATCACTTATTCTGACCGGTGATCAGTGATCGGTGATATGACCGATGAATGGTGACCGATGTCCGGTGATCGGGACCGGTATAATATAACTGCGTCAGAATGGAAATATCTGGTGCAGAAGAATGACCATCCAAGAAGTCATCTGATAATGTTAACCGGAAAAACAACGGTAGATTATCAGTATTAATAGGCATAAGTGTCCTTGTATTCGTAGTGGAGAAAAGAACAGCTTATCCCGAAGCCTGAATGTTAAACGAACTAGTGTTCGTATACAACTACGGCTCGGTGACTGCAACATGTGTGGATGCCATAAGAAGAACCATCACACGTGGAATGGAGACATGATATTCCTAAAGGAATAAAATGGAGAACGTCGATATGACCAGTAGGTTCATTAACGCCTACGTGAGAAGTGGCGACATCCATATAACTTCGATGCCGAAATATTGTTCGGCTACGCTGGAAATATTGTCTTCTACAATATTGTCTCCGTGAGCATTGACATGATCGCTTACGAGCGTATCAACGCCGAGAACTGCTCAATGAAGGAGAGGTATGTTCGATATCTATCCAGTGGTGCTCAATGCAGTCCGCTGATGTCTACGTGAAGGTTGACGACGTCCTCGTTTCCTGCGATGTCGAGATCTGGATCGGCCGAGATGTGGATCGGCTGCGATGAGACCGAGATCTTCTAGAATAACGTCTCCGTGAGTGACGACGTGATCGCTTACGAGAGCCGCGACGATGAGAACTGCTCGACGAAGAAGAGCGTGTCCGATGTCTAATCCTTGATGAAGACGATGTATTCAACGAAGAATAGGAGAATAATTCAATGAAGAAGACCGAGTTCTTCTTCTTGACCGGTGACTGGTGTTATCGGTGGCAGGCCTAACTGATGACTGTTGACCGGTGACCGGAGCGGTGATCAATGACCGGACCGGTGACCGGACCGTTGACATGACCGGACCGGTGACATGACCGGACCGGTGACATGACCGGTGACCGGACCGGTGACATGACCGGTGACATGACCGGTGACCGGACCGGACCGGTGATCAATGACCGGACCGGTGACCGGACCGTATCGGTGACCGGACCGGTGACATGACCGGTGACATGACCGGTGACATAACCGGTGACCGGACCGGACCGGTGACCGGACCGGTGATCAATGACCGGACCGGTGACCGGACCGGACCGGTGACATGACCGGTGACCGGACCGGTGACATGACCGGACCGGTGATCAATGACCGGACCGGTGACCGGACCTGACCGGTGACCGGAACCGGTAACATGACCGGTGACCGGACCGGACCGGTGACATGACCGGTGACCGGACCGGACCGGTGACATGACCGGTGACCGGACCGGTAATCAATGACCGGACCGGTAACATGACCGGTGACCGGACCGGCCGGTCAGACGTCGATCAATGGTCCGTGATCAACGTCCCCGGTGACGTACCGGTCATATCATGACCAGTGTTGTCACCGGATAATGACCGTATGGCGGATGCCAAATGGTCCGGCATTGGTCGATGTCCTTGACCAATGCCATCGGGCAAAGACCGGCTGACGGGTGTCGCCATATGGTCTGATGTTGACTGACTGTCTAAGAGACTTAGCATAGTACGGTCGCGATCGTGCCCGATACCCGGTGACTGATACTGCAACTATCATCCATGATCTGCGAAGTCACCGGGTATTTATCCACTCTTGTTTCTGCGACCATCATGTAGTCGAATATATGAAAAACAAGAGCAAAGCATATTCAACCATAAACTGGTCACAGACCAGATTATCATACGGCACATAAAATCATTATTTGACCATAATGAAAATTATAATAATACTGCCGTAGATCATAAATTAAACAAAAGTTTAATTCAAAACAGATGAAAAATAAAATGACGATCAATTAGATTGTCATACGGAACGTTAAAATCATTATTGCACACAATGGCAAATGATAAACAATCTGTCAATAGAAGAACACGCTTTGCACGATCTCGTAACACATTAGAAGAACATGCTTTGCACGTTCTAGCAATGTATTAGAAGAGCACGTTTTGCACGTGGTCGTTCGCGCCTGAAAACACCCAGCATGGTAGAAATAAACCATTGTTCGATAAAAACAAGCATGGCTTACCTTTTACAAATGAAACAAAATCCATTAAATCCACACAAATTAATCCGAATGAGAAATAAAAAGATAACACAATTTATCTATTCAAAACCCCAATCAACCAAGTGAAAAACAATATTTTAATTCAGAGCCGTAAAAGACACGTATACACCTGGTTGATCCGGAAAGAATATTGAGGGTTGGTTACCGATTTTTGGCTAGGTTGCATTGCACTATGTTTAACCTGGCCTGTATTATGGTATTGAGGTGGCGGATTCCCAGTTAAAATTCCGGATGAGTTATTTCCCCTTGGAAATTATAAGCATACGATAACAGGTCAGTATTTATGACATTAAAATAAAGTTTCCATTTCACGATTGCAATCTGTCATTTCAAAATAAAAAGCAAGTTTGTTAAATTGATATCCCCCGCAAAAAATAAATTTTGTGACAAACAGACGGACTGACAATTTTTTGTCTCTTGGCCATTGGTGGATGATAATTATCTGCATAATGAATTACATATAACAACATTACAAAGTTATGTTTTATCAATAGAAGAAGCAGATTAGGTGCATTCTGAGTAAGGATTAAATAACTTGATAACTTTGATGACTCAATAAACTTCAACATACCATTGAGATAGTCTGTGAGTGAGAGACACTCTCTGTCTGATTATAGCTGACTGTTGTACTCTCTTTCACTTTTCGACTGGTAGCTTCAAGAGGGGACCTCTTTGCTGCACCGGAACGTGAATCGTTTTGCATGAACTTGAAGCTCAGTACGTTGTACCATCGAACAGATATCACATCTTTCAGGTCAAAGTCAGCAAGGCTTACTGATGCACAACCCTGGGATGGAAAGAAAAGTGTTTTAAAAACATTTTTAAGAAAACAATTCAATACGAAAACCTTTTTTTTAATTCAGTTATTCAATTTCCATTTAGACTCTTAACAAAAACATATCTCAAGACAGCATGCTTGACTATTCTTCCATTTTAATAGAAAAGAGGTATACTTTCAGATTATATCTTTTTGTTCCATTTTAATAGAAAAGAGGTATATTTTCAGATTATATCTTTTTCTTACATTTTAATAGAAAAGAGGTATATTTTCAGATCATATCTTTTGTGTGATGGTGGGTGGAATATATATTTTCAGATCATATATTTTTTGTGATGGTGGGTGGAATATTCTAACAGTTGGTGTCAATAAAAATCCATGAACTTTTCATGAGCAACCATTTGAAAATACTAACACAATGACCACTTACAAAACACTCGTCTGGTCTACCGTCTTGCAGGCACCAAATCATGACCTGTAACGTCTTCGTCAGCAGACTCTTGGCTGGTATCTTGGTGGAAAACACCGCGCTGAACCTTGGGTTCTTCAGATCCGTGGAGGGTTCGGTCATCCAGGTGTTGTCCGCACTGGGTAGTAATGCTGCTTTGATACACCTAAAAATTCAGAACAGGGGCAAATTACACTTCAGTGCAATATCCAGAAGACATCTAGGGTAAGATGTGAAACAGTGTTATGGCCCGACACTTTTGAAATTGCTGCCAAATTGCTTTACACCATTATAGTGATGTATGACACTGAACTTATTTTTTAAATGATTTTTGTTGCAAAGAAGTGCACTTAAAACACAAAGTCAGACACTAACTGTTACATGTTTTCATTTTCCAATTAACAATATTTTCATCAGCCAGAAAAGAAAATAATTTTTATAATTTGTTTATGACTACACAAAATTGTTCTTTTATATAAGGCTACAAAAGTTTACAAAAAAAGTAACCAGTTAACCATTTTAGTAACCATATATTTCACACATGGTTAACAGACAAAACAATTAGAAGGAATCTTTACAAACTATATTTATTATGTTAATATCTTAAATGGCCGTATCAAGTGTTGTGATTTTGAACAATTATTTATTACAATTATAGGCTAATAAAGGACAACACATTCGGCTTTAAGGAAGTTTTCGTATTAAGGAATTCTTTTCTAAATGAAAGTCCAGTCTTTGCGCAAACGTCATCCCTGATTAATCTGGGCAGAGACATGCTAATTTGAGACGACACTTTACGCAAAAGTCGCACATGCATTTAGCCCAGTTTCTCGCAGAATGCAGTTCATATAATAACAGCTGTACTTACACCCTGGAGTTCTCTGGGAACTGTAATGCTGTGAGATTGCGGGCCTGCTCTAGGCCTATCACCAGTCGACTCTCTCCACTCTCAAATCTGATCAAGTACAGAATATATTAGATTAAAACCATACTGGATAAAGATTGGATGACTTATTTATTAGAGGTAGATAATCTAATACTTACTAATTACAATCTCAAGGCTTGCGACATGCTGCATTCATTACACATTATTATACCTCACTTTTATTCACAATGCTAAACTCCCATAGGCCATCGTGACATAGAAATACTGTCTCGCCCAGCCGGAAAAAAATTACTGTCCAAAAAATACTGTCGCCTGCTACCTTAGCAATCACGTGCGGAATGGTAAAAAATTATACTGTCCCATACACACATGTGCAGTTTTGCATTTCCGTTCTTCTTGTTTGAATAGTATTTTCGGTATAATGAAAATAAATATTACATGTCTGACAGGGTTTGCCTCGGTTGACAGTATTTTCTCAAGTTGACAAATTTACTGTCACCCTGTCAGAAATGTAATATTTATATACTGATGCCCCCAGACGATACCTTGTATCAGTTCCTTGGCCCATTTGAATAAGTCTTATTCCAAAACTAGGTTTGTGTCAAGCTCAAATTGAGGTAAGGGTGTGTTGACAGTGTTCATAGAAATTCATAAAATTCTGGCAAGTTCCAAACCTTTGTAAAAGGCAGTATTGTCCTTAGACTAAACAGGCCATTTAGGTAAACAAAGAATATGAACCTTAAAGTCTCAAGGTGGGTAGATGTCAAGGTCAAAATGATGTCTGGGGCTATGAGCAGGTTCAGATTATTTGTAGATACCATCTATGCAAATATCGTGAGAATTATTTACATGATATGAAACAAATCACGAATGGTAAACCTCGTACAGACAGACGGAAGAACTGACAGGCTAATTGCGATATGCCCAACAGCATCAGTAGATACCATGGGAAATTAACAATTGCACAGAAAATACTTAGAAGATATTGAGACTACATTACAAAGACTACACTGTGAATGACTCACTTGAGTTTGATTTGTATCTGAGCACTCTCCAGTCCAGCTTCTAGCACCTCATCCAGCATATCTCTGTAACAAGCACAAGGGACATGGGAAATGAATGGGGCATTGTTCTGGGGAAACTGGGCTTAATGCATGTGTGTTAAATGTCCAATATTAGCCTTCTCAGTCCGCACAGGCTAATCCGAGATGACACTTTCTGCTTTTATTAAAATTTCCATTTCAAGGAAGTGTCTTTTAAATGAAAATCCAGTTTAGGCAGAAAGTGTCTTCCCTGATAAGCCTGTGCCGGCTAATCTTGGACGACACTTCACCCACATGAACTAAGCCCAGACTTCCCAGTCAGGTTCAATGAATTAAGGAAACAGGAAATGCAAAGAAAGCACACACAGCACACATGTCAGGCTCTGCCAAGGCAAAGGACTAAAAATCCCTACAGGGAAAGAATCCTTTAACCATTTACCACTGAGATATGTATTTTGACGCATTTGTTGTCACTTAGAATGTTATATTTAATCAAAGAACTTTCTTACTAGATTCAAGTTTTAGAGGCTTCAATTCCAACCCTTAGATAATGATGAGCAGCAAACAGTATAAATCCTGAACAGACTGCGAGTTACTCGAAGGCTGTTCTGGTTTTATGCTGGTTGCAAAAGCCATTTTCATGTTGCTTCTTATGGGGGAAAGTTTTAAGTTACAGGATACATACAATTATATGAATCAGCGGTAAAATACCTTGGGCAGGCAGTGTGCTGTGCCTTTTTGTTTAGGCCTGGCCAGAGTACTTCATCAGTATTATTAATTTTAATTGACCCTTTTAAAACAATCGCAGACACATTCACAAACATCTTTTCACATGGTCATGATTTACTGATTGTTGATCAATATCATTATTTAATTTGTAAGAAAGATGGTTAGATAGCTAATGCTGGAGATAAAATTCCATTTATTTATTGTAAAATTACAATCACCTCATACATATTTGTAAAAGGTAATGTTTTTGACAAATGGCTCTCACACCTGATTGCAGCACATGGCAAAGTTGATATCTTTTTTCCTTACTGCCATTGCATGAAAGAATTCAAGTCACTAACTAGTCATCAATTTCATTAAGGCTATATGCAAGTTAGTAACACAGTTAAGAATTTTAATTAGCAACAAGAAGAATGGAATTCGACCACAAGTTGTTTGTAGGACTTGTTTAGCAGTGCAATTTTTTACCATTCTAAAAATAATTCAAGTTTGAATGAACAATTTGTTTAATATTCTAATGTATATTTGGCTTCCATTTCTGTTTTGTTTTCATGACTATCCAGGTAGAATTAGATGGCAAAAAGGTGCGACATTATAGAATTATTATACTTAAAAGACCCTTCCTTAAACTTCCTTAAATATAACTAAAAATTTCTACTTCATTTTCTTACAAAATAAAAACATGCTAATTTCAGGGCTTGCAAACCATAGATATGAGTAATTTCAACTCACTTTTTCACAACAGCATCAAACACCCCGCTGTCCCCAGCTACTGACTCGTCACTGACCGCCGCCGAAATGCTCCGGGTATTTCCACCAGAGAGGTTGTTACACACGCCTGAACTACTCTCACTAATCGGACTGAGAGGCGGGTTGGAGCCCATATCATGAATGTCCGGGTACTGAAGTCTCTTAGCCAAATGGTTATTCATATAAAACGAGTCACTGTTCACATCCCCTGATTGGTAGGATGGGTTATACCCGGTGAATTGCGTATATCCTCCACTATTTGGCAAGTCTGATTTTGACTGAGAGTGCACTGTTGATAGATGCGGATCTAACACTACTTTTGATTGGCTGTTGCTGCTGCTGACTTGAGGTATGCTATGGGGTAATGAGTTTGCTATACTGTTGTGGTGGGAGGTGGGTGGAGAGGGGGCAAAACGACCCTGGGGGACGTAGGGCGGGGGTGGCTTGCCAAGATTGGGCCCACCGATGTTCATGTGCTGGCCGTATGTGGGTGGGGGTCCCACGTCATACGGTGATACAGGGGGAGACATAGATGACAGAGAAGAATGGGAGGAAGCAGCCAAAGTCCCACTACCACCAGAGGTGGCTGTATAGTGTTCATGCAGCGATGAGTGTTGGTAACTAACTACTGGCACAGTGGAACTGTATGTTGACATAAGATTCCCCATCATTGGCACATTTCCAACATAGTTCAACATATTTCCAGCAGTATTTGGCACAGCTGTACTATAGCTAGGCATGTATTGCCCTAAGTTCATCCCGTTCCCATAACCCCCCATTCCGTGGCCATGCATGAGACCGAGTCCAGCCATTGAACTCAGATCCTGATTACTGCTTCCCAGGACACTTGTCAGGTAGTTGCCTGTAGCAGCCGCCATCACGTCTGGGGACACACACATTGCACTCTCCTGGAATTTAAGTAAATATATGATTCTGGGAAAACTGGGTGAAATGAATGTGCCTTACATGTCCTCCCAGATTAGCCTGTGCAATCCGCTTCAGCTAATCAGGGACTTTCCGTCCACACTTGATATTCGTATAGACTGCCTTTAAAGAAAAATTCCATAAAAGCGGAAAGTGTCGTCCCTGATCGGCCTGTGCAGACTGCACAAGCTAATCTTGGATGATACCTAAGGCAAATGTATTAAGCCCAGTTTTTCCAGAACAAGGCTCATTTAGGTCCAGCAATAATACACAGTGCTAATAAAAAAGAGCATGAGACATGTCCAATGAGTTCTTAACATAAACATTGATTTATTTGTGAATCAAGGAATCATCCGTTTAATAATTCTAATCAATGATTAAACAATATTATTTAGCAAGAGCCTGCAAGTAACTGGCCCACTTAAATATGTGCTGGGCCTGTATGTTTTCTTAGAAAATTTAATGACCTCTACAGACTTACTGAAAGAAAAAGGGAAAACAACTATACTCAACAAGAGCACCGCATAACGGGTGCCTCGCTCGGTTGCAAAAGCTCGTCAGAATTTATTTATATTTTTTTTAAGAGGTCACATTGACCTTGACCTTTGACCTAGTGACCCAAAATGGGTGTGGCGTATAGAACTCATCAAGGTGAATCTACATATGAAATTTCAAAGTTGTAGGTGGAAGCACTGTGATGTTAGAGGCAAAGGTAAAGTTTAATATTAGAGGTCAGTGACCTTGACTTTTGATCTAGTGACCCAAAAATGGGTGAGGCATGCAGAACTCATCAAGGTGCATGTACATATAAAGTTTCAAAGTTGTAGATGGAAGCACTTTAATTTTAGAGCAAATGTAAAGGTTTTAGCATGTTGGAGGTAAAGTTTAAGTTTTATATTAGAGGTCACAGTGACTTTGACTTTTGACCTAGTGACCCAAAAATGGGTGTTGCGTGCAGAACTCATCAAGGAGCAAGTACATATGAAGTTTCAAAGTTGTAGGTGGAAGCACTGTGATGTTAGAGGCAAAGTTAAAGTTTTATATTAGAGGTCACAGTGACCTTGACCTTTGACCTAGTGACCCAAAAATGGGTGTGGCGTGTAGAACTCATCAAGGTGCATGTACATATGAAGTTCCAAAGTTGTAGATGGAAGCACTTTAATTTTAGAGCAAATGTAAAGGTTTTAGCACGACGCCCTTGAACTGCCACCACTCAAAATTTGCAGCTTTATGAGAACGCTGCTTTGATTATATTTTTTTTATTGACCTTTGACCTTGAAGGATGACCTTGACCTTGAAGGATGACCTTGACCTTGAAGGATGACTTTGACCTTGAACTTCCACCACTCAAAATGTGCAGCTTCATGAGAACGCCGCTTTGATATTTTTTAATTTTTTTACCTTTGACCTTGAAGGATGACCTTGACCTTGAAGGATGACCTTGACCTTGAACTTCCACCACTCAAAATGTGCAGCTTCATGAGAATGCAGCTTTGAAATTTTTTATTTATTTTTTTTACCTTGAAGGATGACCTTGACCTTTAACTTGCACCACTCAAAATGTGCAGCTTCATGATAACGCCGCTTAAATAATTATTTTTTTAACCTTTGACCTTGAAGGATGACCTTGACCTTGAAGGATGACCTTTACCTTGAGCTTCCACCACTCAAAATGTGTGGCTTCATGATAACGCCGCTTTGAAATAAATTTTTTGACCTTTGACCTTGAAGAATGACCTTGACCTTGAACTTCCACCACTCAAAATGTGCAGCTTTATGAGAACGCCACTTTGAAATTTTTTATTTGTTTTTTTACCTTTGACCTTGAAGGATGACCTTGAAGGATGACCTTGACCTAGAACTTCCACCACTCAAAATGTGCAGCTTCATGAAAACGCCGCTTTGATTTTTTTTAAATTTTGTTTTTTACCTTGAAGGATGACCTTGACCTTGAACTTCCACCACTCAAAATGTGCAGCTTCATGAGATACACATGCATGCCAAATATCAACTACAATATTAAAAAAGTTATGGCCCATGTTAAAGTTTTTGGACGGACTGACGCCATATATTTGACATTTGACCTTGAAGGATGACCTTGACCTTCACATTTCACCACTAAAAATGTTCAGCTCCATGAGATACACATGCATGCCAAATATCAAGTTGCTACCTTCAATATTGAAAAAGTTATGGCCAATGTAAAAGTTTTCGGACGGAGAGACACCATAAATTTGACCTTGAAGGATGACCTTGACCTTTCACCACTCAAAATGTGCAGCTCCATGAGATACACATGCATGCCAAATATCAAGTTGCTATCTCCAAAAGTGAAAAAGTTATGGCCAATGTCAAAGTTATTTCGGACTGACTGACCGACTGACTGTTCAACTGCTATGTGCCACCCTACCAGGGGCATAAACAAAAATTTGGGGTGGGGGGTGGAGGGGGGTGGTATAGTATGAGGGTGTGGTGGTCATTTATTAGATATTCTTTAATTAAAATAAATAAATAATGGGGGGATTGAGGGGAAATTTAAAAGCAATAGCCTTGATACTTTAGAAGTAAAGAGGATCTAAACACAAAAAGTCAAAAAAGGGCCATAATTCCATAAAAAATGACAACCAGAGTTATGCAACTTGTCCTTTACTGTCCCCTTATGATAGTTTGCGAGTGTTCCAAGTATGAAAGCAATATCTATGATACTTTAGAGGTAAAGTGGACCAAACACAAAACTTAACCAAATTTTCAAGTATAAAGGGCCCATAATTCCGTCAAAATGCCAGTCAGAGTTACATAACTTTGCCTGCACAGTCCCCTTACGATAGTTAGTAAGTGTTGCAAGTATGAAAGCAATAGCTTTGATACTTTAGGAAAAAAGTGGACCTAAACACAAAACTTAACCAAAATTTTCAATTTTCTAAGTATAAAAAGGGCACATAATTCTGTCAAAATGCCAGTCAGAGTTACATTACTTTGCCTGCACAGTCCCCTTATGATAGTTAGTAAGTGTTGCAAGTATGAAAGCAATAGCTTTGATACTTAAGGAATAAAATGGACATAAACACAAAACTTAACCAACATTTTCAATTTTCTAAGTATAAAAAGGGCACATAATTCTGTCAAAATGCAAGCCAGAGTTATCTTACTTTGCCTGCCCATTACCCTCATGATAGAAAGTAAGTGTACCAAGTTTGAATGCAATAGCATTGATACTTTATGAGAAAAGTGGACCTAAACGCAAAACTTAACCTGACGCCGACGCCAAGGTGATGACAATAGCTCATAATTTTTTAATTTTCAAAAAATAGATGAGCTAAAAATGTGTTTTAACAATTTCAATTGACTATTGAACTTTTCTAAATACTAGCAGTATGGAATGCTACAGAGAACACGGGAACACCAAACAATTTTTCATTCAAAATCAGGTCTCTGATAATCGGCCCCATTCCCACTGAATGGGAAAAAGTATATATTTTTCCCAAAAGGGAGTTAAAAATTCCCAATGGAAGGTTTCAAAAAAAAATTATTTTTTTATAGATCTCAATATTTTGTTCATCTCCGATCCATATAAGTTCAACCTTGGTAAATATAATACTGAAAACACTTATGTTCTCAATTTAAAAGCATTTTCAGCAAAACAACAACAACACTAATTTCCGAATTTTACTTTTAGTCAAAACGCAACGAATTTTCAAAATCCAAAGGGACCTGGTCCCATTCCCAAAATGGTGAAAAAAACAACACTGTATGCGTTTTCTATATTCTTAAGAAAGGGCTGGTAAATACGGGCCCTGGATTTTTCCCTACCTGTATAGGCATCTTTCCCTACCTGTATAGGTATCTTTCCCTACCTGTATAGGTATCTTTCCCTACCTGTATAGGCGACACACTGGAGTTATGCTGGAGCTGGGTCTCCACACGGCGGTGCAGGTTCTGCAGATTGGAGCCCGTGGACCCGTACATGTTGAGCTCCATGCCCAGGGAGCTGAGAGAGCCCAAACTGCTCGCAGAGAGGGAGCCCAGAGAGCCCAGGCTGGAACCCGACGAGATGGACAGCGTGCTCATCGACATGCTGCAAATGTATCAGGCAGGTATAAGGGGCAACAAATCATCAAATGGAGCCTTTGTTCCCTTCTCTCCCTAATAACTGGGTTCCCTCATTACTTTTTTTTAGTTCACCAAAATATCCCCTTCTTTCCCTCAAAACTTGGTAAACCGAACTGGGTTCACCAACAAATTTAAATTGCTTAGCTGAATCCTAAAGGTTACGATCTAACTGTGACTATTTGTGAAGCAATCATTGCATTTGCAAAGAGGCAATCAGCTGAAACAACTGGGTATTTCTCAACTTAAAATGATACAGAAACCAGGGCAATGAAACTACAAACATTGTTAAAATAATGACAAACTAAGTAAGTCATGCAAGATTACAAGTACCCATACAAGGGTTTTTCTCAAGCAGTAGCAACACTTGTGTATAAGTAAAATTTACTTGAAGCTATTTCAGATTGTTCACAAATAAATTTTCTAAATTAAACGACACATAACTGTACAAAGCATAGCTTGACCTACACATAACTAACATCTTGCACCTCTACATAGTATAAACAATATATCTATACAGTTTCAAGTTGACAAGCAAAAACTGAGAGAAGTGTTTGCGACACAAAGTACACATGTAGGATTGTGTAAAATATATAAGAAATTCCCAATGATCAAGGGCATATTACTCTTTAATGAATATTGTGTCATATGCGAAAATAATATAATGTTTTTACATCCATTAAGCATTAACAACATATCTATAAGTTGATAGGCAGGGACTAGTTTGGGACATAATGTAAACATATGCAGTGTGACGGACCAACCAAACAAACCAAGCTACAGGGCACTTCCATT
The DNA here is from genome assembly GCF_020536995.1 of Dreissena polymorpha. Lineage (NCBI taxonomy): Eukaryota > Metazoa > Mollusca > Bivalvia > Myida > Dreissenidae > Dreissena > Dreissena polymorpha. Next base: position 45,464,253 of record NC_068358.1, on the reverse strand, counting down.
TTTCCCCCACAATCTTTGTTAGTAATGGTATATAAGATCTTTGTTAGTTATGGTAGATAAGAATACTAATTTCAGTTGAACAATTACTTCTAAGGGTTATATGTTTAAGAAGAAAACTTTGAAAAGTTGCAGCTGATTTTATTTCTCTAAAACATTCACTACTGGTCTTTTTGAACACATCTGATTTATATAATTTCAAATAACAAATTAAATCGATACACTTAATTAAAAGCACATTTTTACAATAACTTTTTATCAACTGTGAGGACTAGTTTTAAGTTTTTCAGGACCAAACTTTTTTACTGTGTTTGACCAAGCATTGACAATATACATGCAACATGATTTCAAATCGTATCCATATTATTGCTTTTTAAACATGTTTTTAAACAGAAATAATGTCAGAAAACAAATGTTTCATATTCAAAGTACCTTTTCAGCTGAGATTCTAACAATGTAGTTCTTTTGGTAGTCTCTGTAAGTTCCTTCAAAATCTCCGTCTTTTTCTCTTGTCTTTTTAGTCTGAAGAATGACAAAACATGATTTAAAAAGATAATTTCTGTGTCAATAAAGGCATTTTATTGAAGTCAATATATAACAAGATTGTCTGCATGGGCAGATTAAATTGATTGCATGGATTGTCAATAATATAGGAACTTGTTCTCCATGCCATGAGTTTCACATCCAAGTAAAGCAAGCTCCTATGCCACTGTCTTATACTGGTACTAAGTGCACTATCTCAATGAAAGATATTCAATGACAATAAGGTATGAGCCGCTGGGAAAACAAGGCTTAATGCATGTAACTTTTATGTACTTTTATGTACTATGCTTAACCTGATCTATTTTAGTAGGAGAGGTGGCCAAATTCCGGCACTTGAAGATTTCTGGAGAAGCTAACCCACCTGGGAAGGTAAAGCTAGGGATAGCAGGTAATTATTAATGATATTAAAATGTCATCCCAGATTGGTCTGTGCAGTCTGACGCTTTCCACCTCGACTTGAGTTTTGTTTATAAGAGACTTCCTTTACAAGCAAATTCCATAAAGGCAGAAAAACTGCACAGGCTAATCTGGCTGATCTGGGATGACACTTATCCCTTTGCATGCTGGGTAATTTGTCATCTGCTAAAATGTTGTCTGCTGAATTTCTAAAATTAGCATTTTCTTCGATTTTTTTCAAAGAATACTTTCAGAATAGCAAACAGTTTGGATCCAGATGAGACGCCACGTTCTGTGGCATCTCATCTGGATCCAAACTGTTTGCAAAGACTGCACAGGCTAATCTGGGACGACACTTTACGCACATGCATTTTGCCCAGTTTTCTCAGAACAAGACACATATGGATACATGCAATTAGTACCTCTCTGCAATCTGTTTATTGGAGATCTCCTTAGCGTGACTAAGGTCCATGCCCAGCTGCCGTATCTTCTCATTGGTCTGCTCAATCTCGGCTGTGGACCGGCCCTTGGTGTCGATGCCCCTCAGCTCCCTCAGCAACTGCTCCTTCTCCTGAACCAGCAGCAACCTGTGGCACAAACACACATTGGAAATGAGTGTCGCTCTGGGAAACGGGGCTGTAAGCATGTGCGTAAAGTTTCGTCCGAGAGAAGCCTGTGTACTAAGCACAGGTTAATCAGGGACGACACTCTAAACAGTTAAACCTCAACTGGATCTTTATTTAAAAGAGACTTCATTCAAAAATAAGATATGTGTTTGTCAGAAACACTATGTCCCTTTTTGCGCCGCTTTGAAGCTATATATTTGACCTTTGACCTTGAAGGATGACCTTGACCTTGACCTTTCACCACTCAAAATGTGCAGCTCCATGAGATACATATGCATGCCAAATATCAAGTTGCTATCTTCAATATTGCAAAAGTAATTGCAAATGTTAAAGTGTTGGCGCAAACCAACAGACCAACCAACCAACAGACAGGGCAAAAACAATATGTCCCCCACTATAGTGGTGGGGGACATAAAAAAAATCCATGAAAGCGGAAAGATTCCATGTGCAGAGTGTACAGGCTATTCTGGGATAACACTTTAAGCACATGCATTAAGACTTATATTTCCAGACCAATACTCAAATCTAGACTTTGCCACAATATCCCCCTCCTGTGAAACCATTATATATCGTCAGGCATTAATTTTCGTATATTTCGTCAGTCGACCGATTGAAGAATTCAAGATCCTAACGAACAATTATGTCCCATATTTGAACAAATTAAGAATGAATTACCAAAGGCATGAGGCACTAAAATCCAACGTAATCCACGCATACATACTCCGTCTGTTACGTAATCAAGATAAATCCGGTTTTGACACAAAAGGGTGTATATTACACAGTGTACTTATCTGACACGTGACATTGCTCTAAAACGCGAAAGCAGTACAGCTGTATCGACTGGGTTGACTTCGTTTAGGTAGAATTGTAATGATAAGCGCTAATTGTTAACAACTTTATTACCCATTGTGTGTATTGTGTTTTTCAGTGTTGTTGCAGAAGACAATAAACAAAATTAAATGATGATGTATATACTTACCGTATACATTTTCCGCATTGATTACAAATAAATACAGAACATTTTGATTTGTGTTTGGTTGTTTGCGTTTAACTACAATACAGGTGTAAAAATAGCTTGTGCTTTGTTTTATGGGCTACCGATCTTTTTAATCATTGACATCTTTTACAAGTTTTACGATACATGTTTCATATAAGTGTCACTTGTAGCAATTGAAAACGTAACAGGTAAAGAGAAATTAGCAATCATGACGATAAGTTCCATCCAAATGTAGGGAAATTGTTTTCAAAAATTCACTTTTATTTATGCGCGATTTCCAGGAAATCCCCGGAAAGCATGTGTTTCGAATTTCTGAGTATGACGCAATAAAACATTGCTTTGTATCCTATTGCATTCAATCTAATTTAAACTCACTCTTCCATTGGTTGTTACAATTAAATCTGAACTTTGCCCTATGAAACCGCTGTCCCATAGTGCACTGTTAATTTTACACTTCCGAAATTATTGTACTTAAAGTGATCAAATATTTACGATGCAAACCTCTTGAAACTTTATTGAAAACTGACCAAACAGTTTGCTAACACTAATTTTAACCAATAATCTTCGCACTTTCTCTAATTTGTGCCGATAAAGGTAAGATTGTTATTAGTTTGGCCATGATAATAAATGAATAGGACCAATTGGCAGCTGGCTTCACTGTTTCAAACCTGGGTTTCTAACACTCGTTAACGGTTATTTGGTCCCACTAATCCGCTAATCATAATAATGATACAATAATGGGGGCAAATTCCTGATCACCTGATAACAAAAGACTAGTATATTGACATGTGACAAACAGGCCCCATCTCCTGCAAGTGACTCTCAAGTGTCCTCCCTCTTTCCCCACTACGATTTTTCGCAACCGCGATATATTTCGGACAAACAAATCGGATATTGACTGAAGCATTTTTTTTCAAAGTCAGGACTTGGCGAATTTAAGTGCTGACGAAAACGCCATTTTTATAAAAATGACGAAATTTCGTGCTGGCGAAAATAAATGATTTCACAGTATGTCCATGTTGTAATACATAGCATGTTAAAGATTGCCTAAGGAAATAACTTTCTTAATTTTGAATTTTGGACAATAAAAATCTCAAATGCTTTACTTAATATCACAAGGAACAATGCCTGCAACAGTGAATGTTGTACGTCAAAAACTACAGGAGAATAGCATGCGTCCAAGCAAACTTCCATTGTGCTTCCATTGAAAAAAAATCTTAACGAGCTCAACTTTCGCAAGAAGCCTGTTGCAGAAAAAAAATATATATAAAGAATGATCCTGAGGTCTGATTTAGGAAACACATCAGGGGACAAAAATAGCCTTCATCATTTGCTGGTTCATTAAAACTTCTTACTAGAACCAGAGAAGTTATAAACTATAAGTTGAGACATTTGGCACTGAAAAGGACAAAATCAGCTGGGAGGATGAGCAAACCCATGTCTTGGTAGAAATCTACCATTTCACTCACATGAATAATAAAATTGGGCAACTTTCTGTTACATTGATGTTGTGCCTTCCGTAAATATATATGGAACCTGATTGAATAATCTTGCTCAAAATACAAAAGACACCATGGAACCTGATTGAATAATTTTGCTTAAAAGACCAAAGACACCAATGACACATTCTAATAAGATTTGTGCCTGTAGGGCCTGCGTGCCTCCACTTTCTACTTTTGTTTCAAAGCTCTGCTTAAGTAACACAGGAGCTGTTTATGGCTTAATTTGACTTATGACCTTGAAGTGTGAACTTGACCTTTGAGGTAATGAGACGGGTGATACACATAACAATCAGTCTTCATGGTCCTCATTTGTGGTAATTGATTATAAATTGCATAAAATTTGCAACTACAAAACACTTTACAAAAACAGCATGGTTAAAGTCTCTATCTTATTTTTTTATGAAATATAGCTTCAAAAACTAGTTGCAAACAAAATCTTATAAGCCTCAAACTTTTGACAAAATCTAGCCTGAATATAAATAAATGTACATGTATTTAACCTCATGTATTTTCTACCTGTCCTTGTCTGACTCATTCTGTCCAGGCACCATATCATCCTCTAGGTCAGCCAGCATGTGTTTGAGGGAGGACAGTCGCTGTCTAGCCGCGTCATACTGCAGTCGCAGGCGGGTCATCTCGGCCAGGTAACGACTGCTGTTCAGGCCAAACTGAAACGGTTAATGGCACTAGATCAGATAAAGCGAACTTGGGAACAGTAACGTCTGTCACTTTTGGGCTTATTACAAAATAGATAATTATCATAATACTGGGCACTGACAGCCATGGTTTCGAACAAACCACAATCATGTTTTTATTCAGTCCAGATATCAAAACACAATATTTCAATATTCTTACTAAGTTTGAAAATGAAAGGGGTATTCATATGGTTTTACTATTGCCAGATAAGGAAAACTTCCAAGCTCGTGACAGCCATATATTTCAATGGACTGGAATCATATCTATTTCGGCAGAGAAATCATTAGAACAAACATTAAAATCACATTTTGTGAAGACTGGGCCATAAATGTTGCCACAACAATGTTAATACTCTTTTTCTTTAATTATTAAGTATCAATACTGTTTCACTGCTCTTTTCCATTCTTTCTGTTTGTTTTAGCAGGAATAAACAATATTTAAGTTACTGCAATCAGTAAACTTTTTCAAATGAACAAGCTTAGCCAATCAAAATCAGTTAAACAGTCTAAAATGCATTTTCTAATGCCATTAACTAACAACTGTTTTAATTGAATTAAAGATAGGCAAAAATGGCCATACAAAATATTTCCAGACTATTCTTAACACAAGCCATGCAGCTAGGCTGTGATTTAAACTCACTCTATAAGATTGACGATCATTTACTCTTGCAACAGAGTGAACTGAAATTTCTTAGCTCTTTTTCATGAAATAGAATCCCAGGGTTTAAATCAACAAATGGACCTTAAATGCCCACATTTGTTCTTTCAATACTTTAAGAATAGAAAAAACAGATGAGTATTCAAGAACAGCATATGTGCCTAGCACTGGGAAAACAGGATTTAATGCACGTGCACAAGTGTCGTCCCAGATTGACCTGTGCAGTCTGCACAAGCTAATCAGGGACAACACTTTCTGCCTAGACTGGATTTTCATTTAGAAGAGGAAGAAACTTCCTTTAAACAGAAAACTCCATTAAAGCGGAAAGAAGTGTCCCTGATCAGCCAGTGTGCATTGCACAGGCTAATCTTGGACGACACTTTACGCACATGCATTAAGCCCCTTATTCCCTCAGCCAGTTCACAATTCAAGCTCGAAGCCAGCTCACCTCCCCACGCAGGTCTGTCTGTGAGGCGGTGGTAGACTTCTCCAGGGGTATGCACATCATGGAGACATCGGGGGAGGACCCACCCACTTTGCCGTATGTGAAGTCCTCCTTCAGAAGGGCCAGCGACTGAAGAAACAGATATGAGATGCACATAGCTAGTGATCAATTGGCTGAAACAGTCCAACCATGAATGTCTATGAAAGAGGGTGGTCTAACTATTGTGAAATGTTCTGTTCAAAGAATACGCATGTCTCAACGTCAATTACTAAGTACAGAACAGTTTATCAAATAAAAAGCATGTTGATTTGAAGAAATTCTATATGATCTTTTGTTCTACCAGTATATTCATTTTAAATTTTTTGAATAACAAATAACTTAAAACTTGCTTTATTCCAATACATAGTTTGGATTCTTTCATATTACTCTGAATTATATTGAAAAGTATCGAATTTCTAACTAGACCACTTGTTTAACCTTTCCAGCATATTATTTTCATTATTTGAACATTTGCAAAATAACATAACACCTCCAATGAATGTCAATATTTTTTGTAAACAATGTCCAAAAGGCAGCAAAAAGGGGGCAGGGCAGATCAGGGCACAGAAACTTGTGCAATATTGCTCTAGATTGCTCACTAGTGTAACCCTTACCTGCATAAGTTCGAGGCGCTCCCTTTCTCCAGAGACCAGGGACTTCTGTATAGCCTTCATCTCCCCCATCATCTGCCTTGCCTCCTCCACACTGTAACCTGTTCCAGGCTGGGACAGCTTTCGGTCAACCCTGGAAAAGGGGTAAAGCATTTAGGGTTAGTTACTGGCTGGCAAACAAACATGAGTCTACTTCGTCATATTCTGAGAATTACTGGTATTAGCAACCTCGTGTAAAGAGTTGTTATTTTGAGATAATGATTACTTGTATTTAAATCCTCATGTGAAGAAGTAATATTCTGAGATAAATGGTATTTATATCCTTGTTTATAATAAATACTAATTCTGAAATTACTGAAATTAACAACCTCATGTTAAGAGTTATTATTCTGAAATTACTGGTATTTATATCATAGTGGGCAGAGTTTTTATTCTCAGAACACATGTGAATAGTTACTATTCTGAAAATACTGGTATTTACAACCTCATGTAAAAAGTTATTATTTTGAGATTACTGTTATTTACAACCTAATGTGAAATCATTGTTTAGAGATTGCTGTCAGTGACATAAATAATAATACAGCCAGGTGTAAGTCTGCCATTCGTCAAATGAGCAAATAGTCAAAAACTGGTCCATTTGGCTTTAAAAAATGGCAACAAGATTTTATTTTTATAAATCCATTACGGTAAATAGCCGAAAAAGAAATTGTGCATTAGCAGCCAAAAGTTTACATTAAAATTCTTGCCCATTTTTTATGTAATCTTTATCAAACAGCAAGTCTGAGAAATCATGATTGCAAATAAACCACAGCAGGAAGTGCAGGCTTGCATTGATTTCAATCACTGCATCTCCATAAATCTGAATAGCAAGAAATGCTTGACAACTTGCTCGATGTACCCATGCCTCACTATTTCTCAGTGGCTGTAACTCACATAGTAAGAGTATCGAGTCCCCTTTGCTTGTACTGCATCTCTGTTCGTATCTGGGCCAGCTCATGCTTGAGACGCTCCACACGTTTGCGAGCGTGATTGACATCGGCCTTCAACAGGTCTGGGTCGTACTTGGTACTTCCTACGCTGGAATTGGAATTTACTGGCAAAGAAAAGAGAAAATAATTAATGAAATAGCATAATTAGTTGGTGCAAAGCTGTAAACAAGTTTTTATGCAAGAAAATTCTTAAAGCAAAAAACATGTTTTCAACTCTAAAGGTTCTAATATAATGTAAATAATCGTGCAATCCCAAGCTAGGTCTGAATCCAAGCTATCTTACTAAATAAATCAGAACAATACCCTCAAGCTATTTCATCATAATATCTCCATACTGACTCAAGTCAGTTACCATACCATGACATGCCCAAAATACAATGCAAAGCTTGATCTCAATGTTATGAAAGCATGCTATTTAAAAGTTTCATCAAGATATGTCTATGCTTATTATTTACCGATGACCACCATTTGACAAACAAGAGGGCCTGAAAGGCCCAAAGTTGCTCACCTGAGATAACAAGATATTATAAGAACAAGTCTTCTGACCAAGTTTCATGAAGATCAGAAAATAAATGTGACCCCTAGAGTGTTAACAAGGTTTTACCATAGCCATATAAGGAAAAATGCCCCGCCCCCTGGCGGCCATTTTTTTCAACCAACCGGCATCTTTTTCGAACTCGTCTAAGATATTATTGGGATGAATCTTCTGACCAAGTTTCATGAAGATTGGACAATAAATGTGGCCTCTAGAGTGTCATCAAGATTTTACTATAGGCATATAAGGAACAATGCCCCGCCCCTTGGCAGCCATGTTTTTCAAGCAAACGTAACCATTTTCAAACTCATCCAAGATATCAATGAGACCAATCTTCTGACCAAATTTTATGAAGATTGGACAATCAATGTGGCCTATAGAGTGATAACAGGGTAAATGTTGACGCCGCACAACGGATGACACACGACGGACAAAAGGCGATCACAAAAGCTCACCATGAGCTTATTGTGCTCAGGTGAGCTAAAAATGACCCACATACTAATAACAATCATGTTCAACTTTGTTGAAAACCTGGTAAAACACAGATATTTGGCACGTCAAGGCTAGACAAATAAATTGCCTGCTTACACTGCATAGCGATATTTTACAAGACATGGAAGCCAAAGATGATATGTTGGCTTTATTGAATGTAGTAACAGAGTGCTGACAAAATACCAGTAAACTGTACAACGCTTTTTATTTGTTTGATTTTTAACAGTATTAGACAAAGAGTTAGTTTTTACCTAGGCTATAAAAACACATCATTAAAATGTGCATGGTATTTTGTTCAACTATAGCTTTTAAATCAGCTGTGTTCTAAGCAAACTGGTCTTAAAGCATCTGCGTAATGTGATGTCCTAGATAAGCCTGTGTAGTCTGCACAGGCTTATTAAGGACAACACATTCCGCATTCACCGGAAGTTTGCTTAGAAGAGAACTGCTGTAAAACTAAAAAATTCCATTCCATAAACCGGAGACTATCCCTTGTTATAAGCCTGTATGGACTGTACAGGCTAATCTGGGACAACACTTCACCCAATTTCATTCAGTTAATGTCTCTGTATACATACAGCTCGTTCTGGAGGACTTCCAGCCTGTGAGTGTATCATGGAGATATTGAAACTCCTCCTGGGCAAGCTGCAGCCGCTGTTCCTTCACTGTACAGATCTCTTTCTTAGCCTGGAATGTGCACAGAAAGAACTGAGAGTGACACACAAACAATTGGACATTCACAAACACTATGACCTGTGATATCAAACAGTGCAAAAGAAAGGCTTCCTCCACATGCCTGACATCCCAATTCAATGTGCAATATTTTCATACTGAATTTCCATTTTAGAGTCAGTGGTGTTTTTCAACATATGCGAATAGGGCTAGGGTCCTTTGGATTGGAGAAATCATGTAATTTTGACTAAAATTAGGACATTTAATAGTTCCTGTTTTTTTGCAACAATTTGTTAGCAGAACAGTACTAAGACCCTGAAATCTGTATGTGTTAATGAAGCAATTTTAAGCCAGATTTTGCTGGGATTCATAGAGCAGGATCTAAGGAAGACAATTGGGGGAAAGTATGTATTCGGTCCCAATGTGAACAACAAGTTAGATTATATTTAAAAGAGATCACATTAACACACAATTTAGGTTAAAGTCAACCCCATAATACAAGAATGTTATTAAAAAACATACACTGTAATATTTGCTGACTTAACAGTGTCAATTAATAGAGTGAACCGGAACAAGTGCAAGAGCTTCTATAATTTTACTTGATATAGGATTGAAAAGGGAAAGTACCTCCAGGTCATCCTTTGCCGTGACTAGATAGTCCTTGAGCATGGCTTCTTGTTCTGAGCGCCATTGCTGGCGAGGGTCCTCTAACTGGTTTCTCTCTACAAATTATAAAGTGTTCCATCACTGACTTAAAGTGAACATCAATTAAAGATCATGGTTGTGAAACAGAATAGTAGACTTGAGATCTAGATGTAAACTGTATGAACACTTAAAGATACATGTTCATGAAAGATACCATCAAGCATTACATGGATCTGTGATTCACATTTATTTAGTACAAAGACCAGAGCTTAAAAATTGTGTCAACACGCTTATCACTCCAAACAACCCAAAATATAAGCATTTTAAGTAAGTACTACTGGTAGTTATGTACCAAAATCTCTAACCAAGTTATCATTTATAAGGACAGTTACTTATATCTTAACCAGTGTTGCGCAAAAAAAAAATTCAGCCATTACTTGGACCCAGTTCTCAACATATGAATAATTATTATGTAAGTGACTTACGATGAATGTGGTCCACATAGTAGACTCCAACTTGATGATCATAAATCTCTTCCCATCCATATGGCAGCTCATCTCCAACACAGTCAGAAAATGACTGGGGTTTCGTGAACCTGTAAAATGAAAGCATTCAAGTCTGAAAATTCTTTGTTCTTTGAATGGAAATGTGTTGGTATGAACTTTTAGTATTAATCAGTTAACAAAGATGCTTCATTATTGCTTCAATTGATTAATTTGATGCAACAAAATAAGAAGTGATGCTAACTGCAGACAACATGAGTAAGTTTAATAACACTTTATCAAAAATGCAAGGGTTAAGGAACACTGAAACTGCAAACATTTATTAAAGTTTACATATCTAAACCACAAACTCATCCAAATGGTACCATTAAAGCAAGAAATAATTGATTTCATTGACTTAGGTTTTGTTTTGTACGCTGTATCAGCCATATTGGAAAATTGACCCAATATTGGTTAGGTCGCAGTACACCAATATTTTGCACGTCGGGTTATGTGCTCCAGCCTATAAAGACGATGTGGTATTCTATACAGAATACACTGTTTCAAATTTAAACATAAACATGTCAGCCAGAAAAGTGTGTTGAAACATCGTCGTGTTTTTATAGGGTGCATGCAAAGGATAACATCCGTAGGTTGCCATTCAGGTAAATTTAACATGTTTATGAAGTTTATTCATTATTTTCCACAATTTGTCTCAAACAACGTCTGTTTAGTGAAGCGCATGGCTTCGCTGCGCTGAACTGCACCAATGTTTATGAAGGGGTGCATATGGACTGCCAGAGCCGCCATAGCAAAAATTATCAAAGGCTAGGGGAGTCCGTGTATATGGACTAGCATCTGGTATACAAGTTATGGATTCATTTATTCAAAAACAATATATTTTTTCTGCAATGACATGCTTCTGCAGTATCGATACTTACGTCATGCAGATAAAATGTGCAACAATGAAGAAAGTTAGAACAGAAAATTGAATCACCAACGTCATGAACAAGCCGGTGTTTGTAAACTTTGTTGCAATATCCTACCGCAACTCAACGACACCTAAATTCGACGATGTTCTATTTGTATTGATTAAATGGATGATTATTGTCTTGGAATCATTTCAAAGTAATACAGCCGATATTAAAATTATTAATTTGTGCTATTAAACATTTCAGTATTTCTTTCATTATTTGCTAAATATTGCTTCAAGTAACCGTTACATCGTCGAATTTGGGTCACACTGGGATACTTCATCCTGCAGGTGGTTTTTGGACAGTGGCATCGCCACCTTACAAAGCAATACATCACTTATATGCAGACCATGCCGTTTACATCATCGATTTGTCGGCCTTTAATTAAATCTCAACCTTACGAAGGCAAACGTTTTAAATGTGCATAACGGAGTTACGAAGATGACCGATTTATACACATACATATTGGACAATATTGCGCAAACCTGTCTCGTGGATCGATCCAGGTTGTTTGTTGTGTATTGTGATTAATGTAGAAATATTTTCCATCAACATCCTGGCCCTCTTCCCAACCCTCCGGTAGGGGTATCTCCCCATTTTTCCTTCTTGACATATTTCATGAGACAAAGTTGTTGTACGACGCCATTTTGTTGTGTTCTATGTGGCTGACGTCATGGGAAGTACAGTGTGGTAGCCAATCAAATTGTGTCTTTAAAACCTAAGGAATGCGATCAATGTTATTGAATGGAGGCACAAAAGGGGGAAATTTTCACTGTTCTGAAAATGATTTTTAAATGACAGACGACAGATGAAACTTACACATTAGTGTCAGTATCGCTTGTAATATTTCCCCGCATAATGGCTGTATTATGTATCACGAATTGTTCTCTATTTAAATAGATTGTTTTACTCCTGAATCGGTCTTGCACAACACATCGTGGTGAGATTTTTAGCATATTTTTAATATTTGTGCAATTGACAGGAATGCAGAATAACAGCTTAAGCATTTATATTGGATTTACTGGATATACAACTGTACACAAAGAGACAAACACATCTATCCAATTAACACCAACTTTTGAACTTGCTTAAACTGTGTTTTTTATAAACATGTAAGGTAAATAAAGATCGTAAATATGTGAAATATAAATCAAGGTCGACCTAACAACAATGGAAAAACGCTCACAGATAAGCACTTTTTAGTAGGCATATAAATACACGAAGCAAAAGTAGCTTTTATTTCTATGAATGTGCTATATACTTATTATGGGATACAATTATCTATCAGCATGTCAATAAGCGAATCTCAATCTTATATTGATGGTAAAATTGCAAATAAACCTTATTTAATAATTGTGTAAAGAAAAATACCCACAATATTATTGCTCTCCTCCAAACTATCATCGCTTCGCAACTCATTTACCATAAAACCCGACCGATTCCCACTCAGCCCGCCACAAATACTGTCAACGCGCACATACGCGAAAATAGCAGGCACTCAGCGATGTGATCTGAACTGACAGCAAAGGGATCTGACAGTTATGTGACATTTTAAATAATGCAATATTTATAAGGTATTCGATGATGTTGTAGAATACGACTTTTGTTGCAATTGGCCGCAATGACTAGAGGCTGTTTTAAAATAAGTTGTGTTTTGTTATAATTATTACTTAAATTATAAGACACGTGGCGCCCCGCACTCGTTTAAATTTAAATTATCAAATGACTTAAGTTCTTAAAATGGAATAAAATAGAATGCCAAAAGTAGGCTATCCATTCTTTTACAATAATAATTTCACAATCCGTCCTTTTATTTTAATTTTCGACCGTCCGCGTTCGTAAAGCTTCACAAAATGCTTATTTTCATTGTATTGGTAAACGCCATAGCGCACGTATACTCTTTGTTCTCATCCGCAGATCCTTCGGACCCGGGCGTTTTTGCTATGTAGTCACACGATTTAAGAATGATTACAAATATATAAGAAGTTTGGAAGTTTTTTTCAGATTTTAATGTTTAAACACATATTTCCCTACACTCTAACATCTAGCACCTCTTATTACACCATTCTTAAAACAAGAAACCGTCGGAGACGGGTGATGCTCCCCAAAGGTTGTTTTTTTGTCACAATATTGCACTATATATTCAGATAAAAGGAAACGTTTTGAGGGGCATAACTTTGGACAAAGTAAAACGAAGGATGGTTTAGCAACTTAAAAATTTCAAAGGGCCATAACTAAATAAATCATCTAACCAGAACCCACAAATAACATGCGCATCTCCTCAAGGTAGTTAAGCTTCCCATAAAGCTTCATTGAATTCCGGTCATTAGTTGCTGAGAAATAGCCCGGACAAGAATTGCACTATATGTACAGTTAATGGACAATTTCAAAGGTTCATAACTCTGTGAAAAATCATCTGACTAGAACCCGCTGATAATATGCACATATCCTCTTGGTAGTGAAGCTTCCCATAAAGTTTCATTGAATTTCGGTCATTAGTTGCTGAGAAATAGCCCGGACAATAATTCCACTATATGTACAGTTAATGGAAAATTTCAAAGGGCCATAACTCTGTGAAAAATCATCCGACCAGAACCGGCTGATAATATGCACATCTCCTCTTGGTAGTGAAGATTCCCATAAAGTTTAATTGAATTCCGGTCATTAATTGCTGAAAAATAGCCCGGACAAAAATTGTGCACGGACGGACTAACGCACGGACAGACGAAGCGGCGACTTAATGCTTTCCCCAAAGATTAACAATCTACAATAAATTAATTTTTAATTGAACTTTCTTAACCAATTTTTGTTTAAACTGAAGTATTTTACTTGGGCCCAAGTTTGTTACTTATTCTTAAGTGTCCTAATTCGTTGGTAAAACGGGCTCAGGGGATGCACATGTTTTCCCTCAATATTAAAACCATAATGAATGCGCATGCTATTCGGGGAAGACACTGTCCACGGTGCCTAACCAATACGGATAATACTGGAAACATTTGTACTTTTCTGGATAATACGCGAAACGGTAACGGATCATATCGGAAAATAAACAACGTAAAATGCAGGATGTGCCTAGTATTGGAGGTGAAATTTGCCGAAAAAAAACACACGTTAAAATGCCAAATACTATTGCTCACGGAATATTATGGCATTTCAGCTAATGGTTTACTTCAAAACTCGTTGTGTAAATAAAGCATTTTATCAAAAAGAACGAAAACAAATGAAACATACCTACCTTAAAGTCATGAAATAGTTTAAAATACTTGCTTTTTTGTAACTGGAGAGAAAAAAACATATAATACTACTACTTTACATTGTTGTTATAATCATTCAGAATTATAATGAAATTGTAGGAAATTACTGGCAACTTCAAAAACGTGAGTATTTGCGTTTTAAATGGATCGCATTTTGATTTCACGGGCACCGGATAACACACGAAACCACAAAAAAACTGGCACCGGATAAAGTCCGCTTGTTTTGGAGTTTTAGTTCAAGGGCTGCCTTTTCTAAATAAAAATCCACTCTAGAAACAGGCTAATCTGCTACGACAATTTACGCTCATGGATTAAGTCCCGTTTTCCGAGAGCAAGTTTCATTATGATGCATTATGATTGGGAACACGATATTGTTGCATTCGCTAATGCGCCCAGTTTACTTACCGCCTTAAACACACAGCATTAGTCGGTGCACAGAGATGTTTTCTGCATGTCGCACAACATCGTATATTTCATCAATTTTTAACTTGATTTCAAAACAATATTGAACGTCCATACACGCCGGCCTTGGTCTTCTTAACAATGCAAATTGATTGTTTTTGTAATATTTTAAAAAAATGATGACTTTTTTAAAACCATTTTTAAAAAGATAAGACATGAAACAATTAAAATTGCTCTTAGTAATGTCTAATAACTAGGAAAAAGTAAGCATACGTTAAAAGTTGTGGCATAACAAAACGTGTTCCGCCCAACTTGTTGGAGAATGCAACGATTTATTGTCAAAAAATACACGCTTATAAAATGTTACATTTCGGGAGATACCAGTTTCCTCCGACTTCTTGGACCACTTCCTGTGTCTTTGTACTGAAAAGACACTGAATCTTAACAGCTCTTATTATTAACTTTGTGTATTTATAGCATCTCGAGTTTATATGTTTGTGTAACGCTGAATTTGGCTATGTTACGCCCCAGATTATGTTCACTACTAGGCTGGTACCATATACGTGTGATATACTCATTATGAGCGTTTTTCAATGTGGCATATTTTGATTTTTTTGTTCAATCAATTTTATCACTAGTTAATATAATACAAACTAATGATCGTTAATTGCGATTTATTTGGGGATTTTTTTTATCCTATAGCTGTTCGACTAAATTAATATTCTCGAATTACTTTGTCATGCAACGATATCATCTAGTATTTTCACTGCATGTTCACATTTCTCTATACATTTATAAATAAATCTAAATCTACGGGACATGCTTACACTTAAATCCCAAACGACAATTTATATTTTATTCTCAACAAGTCAACGGATATGAACTCTTCAAATTAAATTATGAAGTCTGCTTTAGTTACTTCCCTTGAATATTGCCACTAGGAATGGGTGAAGAGAACGTTGAAGCGATATGTACTCCACTTCGACATATCCGAACGTTGTTACTTGTACATAGTCATTTGTCATTGTTTAATACTACCCCCCAAAATATAACTTGTAATTAAAGTCCATTAATGAATGCTTGACATGTTTAGTACAGTTCCATGTAGGGTAGTTTCCGGACGAGGTTTTTCACCGCGTTTGTTCCGTGCGTGACGCGATTATATAAACAACCCGAACGTTCGCCCTAACTTCTAATTACGGGAGGTAATGAAACGCGGTTGCCATTTTACGATTCCATTTGATTTATTGAATTAAGTGATTTTTAATGTATGACAGGCATAGCACAATATGTGCTAAAATAGGCTCGAAATTTGATGTTATTTAACTTATTTTACATAATTAGAAGGACAAAGGCTTACATTATCGATGTGAGAACAGCTTCACAAAAGTGAGCTGTGTTAAATAAGTTGAACATTTAAATCTAATAAGTTCATATCGCATATCCCATTGTAAATCACCGTCTAACTAGCACACACAATTGTTATGACGACAACTTGTAATTTTGGCGTGAGTTTGTTCTGCACCTTCCGTTCTGAACCGTACAGTTTTTCAATTGTTATAATAACGAAATTGTCATACTGTAAGTCAAATAAACTGTTTAACCGGAGTCCTATCCTTAATCCAGGAAGGAAAGCCGGAATGGGTTGTTAGCTTCTGGGCGGCCATTGGTCATTTCAGCACCTGTTCGTACATCCGTCCTGTGACTCCCTAGGAGAGCGCCATAACCACAGGTCACGGACAAAGTGTATTAAAATAATAAACAAATTTGTGTAAAGAAACTATAAACGACCTTATTCAAGGATATCAGGTACACATTATGCAATCCTGGGTGGAATTAATTTCGATATTTTACACATTTGGAACGAAGTATGTTGTTGTTCGTTTTTTTGTTTTTTTTTATACTAAATTGTGTCATTTTATATGATGATTATAATCAAGTTAATAAAGAAATGATGTTGCTGTTTTTTGTGTAGCGCTAGTTGGTCTCAAATCTGTTTCTATCGTGTTGTGAACCCTTGAAGTATCAGATGGAGGAATATGGGCAGGGGTGAATTTGTCGTACTCCTGAATAAAATAACCTCTACAAGGTGTCAACCGTTGTTTGTGTTTAAAATTGTTGTTATGAGATATAAAAAACACATTATAATAATTTTATTGTTTACTTTAATAATTGGTCGGTCAAACTTGCATTTAATTGGTTATTATTAGGAAAAGTACATGTATAATGTTTTTCGATTTAGGTCAGCGCGCACTGAATTCAGTAAAATGTGCGACTGATATAATTGAACATTAACGATCTCATCAAATTTTCATTGACAATTTATGCACGTAAATAACAAAACCATATAATAATGATGAATAACGAACTCGAAATAAATTTCATAAGAAATAATCTAAGAAGAGCTCCGAAATAGTGCTTATACTTTTCGAATTATAGCAGAATATTAGTTATGTACAGTAGGTATTAAACAACACAAACATACACAAATGTGTTTCTATTAACAAACAGCAAGAGATACAATCAAAATATTCACGTCGCCTCATAGATGCTAGCAAACGCGCACACGTGTACAGTTTATGCTGAAAAAGGGCGGTCTTTCGCCGCATGCGTCATCTCAATATAACACGATGGAACGATTTTTTTTGTCACTATATACACTATAAATTGACCTAAACGATGGGAAATAGCACGTCTTTATTAAGGCCCGTGTGTCCGTCCGCCCGTCGGTCTGAATAATCTCTAAATAGACACATTAAAGGGCCGTCCAACAGATTTTGGCATGTATTGAAGCTTGTCATTAAATGCTTTATATAAATAAATTTAAAGATTTGAACTAAACATCCCCAGTATAAAAAACAACAACAAGAATACAATTTTTAAAAAAGGAAAAAAAAGTAACCCTCAACAGGGCTCGAACCACTGACCCCTGGAGTCCTGGAGTAAAAAGTCTCCCGCCTAGACCACTTGGCAATCCATGCTCATGCTTTGAACGGATGTATTTTTTACCTATATAAGCAATCCTCGTAGTATCCCAAAATAAAACGACAACAACAGAACTTTCCAAATTATTCAATCGTTTCGCGTCGTCGCACGACGCTTTATAATTTTCAGGTTTTCAAATCATTAAAAGATGCATATAATATATATTTAAGAGCATGGTAAATGGTCAGTATTACTATTTCCTCATAAATATCATAACTAAAACGAAAATTTGCGATTCTGAAACATTTTTTTTTATTTTGTCAATTTACCAAAACGTAGCTGCAAATGAAAGACAATTTAAGAGACGGTGAAGTGACCGGCGCGCGAGAACACTTGCTCTGCCATAAAAGCAGACGGACGGAGAGGCGTTCTGATGTAAGTAATAAAATTAACTTATATATGTCTAGTGGACTCTCCCATCCTTCTAAATTTGATCAATTTATTTCCAAAATAAGGATTTCTACTATATTTATTTATATATTTAGAATATTTCTTTCAGAAATTCCTTCAAGCAAACAGCGTAGACCCAGATGAGACGCTGCATCATGCGGCGTCTCATCTCGGACTACGCTGTTTGCCAAGGCATTTTTTCTAGACGCTAGGCATAAATGGGTTAGGTAAGAATAATGAAAACCATAAACTATTTTTACAGACCCATAGGCAAAATGGCCAAATGGCATTTCAAAACCTGTCAAATAGGTCACCGTGAGGTAATGATTTTGGTGTCCGCCGAGCGATCTGGAGGTCACGTGTTCGATCACCACAGAGGAAACGATCTTTAGGTCTCTCTAAAGACACCAAGTACTGGTTCTAGTCCCAGGAAACGGAATCGATAGTGTTTCAAATAAGCCTTAGGCTTTCGATGCAATCGAGCTAAAATACATAGGTTTTAACTAAAACCTGTCAAATGTATTGGTTTTATTTGTGTTCATAATATTTTGAGTGAAAGTCCAGATGATTAAGATTGTATGTAGGTTTTAAAAATCCTTTTTTCTTTTACAAAAACCCGTTAATAAGTCTCTTCAAACCGAGCGAATATTTTTTTGATAAATGAACCGACTCAGGAACGAATTTTAAGCTTTTAGTAAAAACTGCCATTTTGCGTTTCAAACAGCAGTTATGCTGCGAAAATCTACGATTCCGTCTGTATTTGCGCACAGATCATGGTAACTAATAAATCCCCATTAAATTCTGTTAATGGAAATAGGTTCAAAGATATCAAATTATCCGCTTTCTTAGTTAAAGATCGGAATCTTCTCAAACAATTGATTAGTATTGTCGGCGAAAGACGATATTTCTTCGCTCGGTAATTTACAATTATTTATATCATTTTCTATAAAACGATTCGTGCCTTTCCACGATGCAACATTAAACGAAACCATTATAGCAATCATAAATAAGCAGTAATATCAAACGCGATCGTCGAATTCTTTCCGAAATAAAATGTCCGAATTTCACGTATGAAAGGAGAGCGTCTGAGACAATGCCTTGGAAACGAATAAAACATTCCGTGATTGTACCATATCCTTATCGCTAATTTTCGTTTAATAAATTAGAGACTACAACATAATTCTGTAATTAAGCTTGGTAACGTAAACTGAGAAATAACATTTAGTTTTATATTCACTTTTATCCCTACAGATATAATTTCAGAACGTTATTACATTAGCTTCGCCTGTCACGTAATTTTAACTGATTTGTTGTTTAAGTGTCTTCATTTAAAGAGGAATAAAATGCGATGAAATATTTTATTAAAAGCTGGCTTTCAAATTTAACGACGCTCGACTTGAATTTGCGCTTACGGACTGGAAAATTATTTGCAACGGAAGTGAGGCAATTAGTATGAAAGTTATGAACCATCTCTCTACCGCCGGTCAGCCGGGGTCGAGATCACGTGACCCCCTTTGAAATCGTAGCCATGGCAATAGTTCTTTAACACGAGATCTGAATATTTTCTTTGTTTTTTATGTGTCTTCTTTTTTTTTCATTTTCGTTTGCTTTTGTTCCTCCATGTTCTTCTTATTCTTCTTCCGTCTTCGCTTCTTCTTGTCTTTGAATGTGCGATGCTGTTTTTGCTTCATGTTTCACAACCCAAAAGAAGTAGTAAAGTAGAATAAATATTTGTAGTATGCTGCATGATTGGTACATTATATTTTCTTTATCGACTGACAAACATACTGGAACGCTTTAGGAATGTAATTTTCAGCGTTATAGAAATAGCTGAAGATTTGTTTCTGCTGTCACTATTTATTAACTAGACTGGTGAACAATATAAACCGCCCAATAAAAAATGCAGCCGACAACCAGAACAAAGGAAATCTGGTCAACCTGTTTGCAAATATCTAAATGGAAAATAATTTACATTTATTGAAAGCATGTCTAATCATTTTGTACACTACAACCTGTCAAGATTTGTTTTCCGTCATTTTTCATCCGCGGAAACATTTGCCATAAACGAATTAAACTGCAATAATTGAAAACGATAATTTTATATTTAAACCCCCATTTTCTCCATTGCCAGATATCTGTTACAATTAAAAGCCGGGGACCAGATTGCGCTGAATCCAGACTGGTCTGTCACTTCAAGTGATTTGTCGTGAAATTGAAACCAAAATATCAGTGAACCGGACAAGTTGGGTGTAGGAAGAACACTCGACTAACAAATTGAATTAACCTTCGGCCCGTCGTATCTACGAGATCCATATATTTTGCACTCTGTTGTGGAGTAGAGATGTTTATGGAGCTATTAACATGATATGCTTATAATGGTTTTCATCCCCTTCACAAAAGGCCCGCAACAAAATAAAAGACGGTCGAGCAGATTACGACGAATAGACGGGGCTTGAAATGGATGCAATATTTCTTGTGGTGGGGTATTTATGTACGTTTGTTGAATGCATTGGTACATAAACAATTAAATGTCCTTGGGAACACCGAAGTGGTGGGCAACCATGTCATTGCAATTCCTTTAGTCCTATCTTTGATTCTATCTCTTGCATAGGAACGATAGGATGGGTTATTAGATTCTGGTTTAATTTTTGTCGCCCAGAGGTAAAATTAACACCGGTAAAAATAAAAATAAAAAACAAAAAACCTCCATCGATAGGTGAAAGTTGACCACTGTCGTGAAACAGTAAATATTTAAGAAAATCGAAATTGTTGAATTATTGTCCTCTCATCTTTCTTCTTAGGATAAATATCACACACATTTCATAATCGATTCTTTATCATAATTACATAAGACACATGATTTAAAGCATGTTTGTAAAACAGGTAAGCTGTGTGATTGCTACATTTGGTCCGCGTTTTGGACTTCGTAATTTGTTTGAAACAAAAAGTGATAGTGACAAATTATCGTTCTGTTTGCGTGTTCTGTAGAATTGATTGAATCACTTTGCATTTGCTGGAATTATACATATTATTTTGCTTTGCATCTGCACTTTTGAAGGCAATAACGACTGCGATTCGCGCAATTGTTGACAACAACCCAGACACAATCTCTAAGCCCAGACAATCTGGTCTATTATGTGAAAATTAAATTACGCGCATAAACTGTCCCTTCTTCTTATTCTGTTCTCATTTACATTTAGACGTAGTTTTCTGGCTATCTAATTGTGACTTCAAATGCACTGAAATATATCGAAAACCTAGGTGGCATTTTAATGCTTTTTAATTCAGTCTATGTCTGTTTTATATTGTTTTCTCCAAAACTAATGTTAAATGCTGATTATTTTCATATAAATGGCGTCGAGACAGGCCTTGTTAATTATGAATCACACTCCTGTTCTGTATGTGGTGTTTAACCCCGAACGAATAAACATATTAGTGTCATCGCCAATTAAAACCAGATATTTATCTTATTTTCGTATTGCCTTAATGTATCTGTTATCTTTTTTTTGTGTTAGCTGTGTTCAAAACACACAGCAGTTATCTTGACTGCTCACAGCATGAAACGAACACATTGAAACTCCGAAATCGCATATTATCTCTGTAAAGGAGATGAAACATATACGGGCGACACACATATGTTTATATGAATTGCGTTCTTAGAAAAATGGGCTTAATGCATATGCGTAAAGTGTCGTCCCAGATTAGCCTGTGCAGTCCACACGGGCTAATCAGGGACCACACTTTCCGCCTTAACTTGATTTTCGGTAAGGAGGGACGTTCTTGAAACAAAAAATACCATAAAAGCGGAAAGTGTCGTCCCTGATAAGCCTGTGCGGACTGCACAGTCTAATCTGGGACGGCACTTTAAAAAAGTGAACGAATTCGAAAGCGAAAGGTCTAAAGCTTCTAAATGAACGATATTTTGCTAAAGCGAAAGAAAGAAGTTCTTCATTGAATACCAAGTATTTTTCTAACTCCTTGAAACGTTTACTCCCTTTGACGTACCCATCGCAGCCACTTTTAACATACTTCCATATCTGGAAGAATGACTAGTTTATTACTTTTATAATTTCACGAAACGCCGTGTTATTTTCTACATTATTGAACTTCTTTATAATATAAAAGTAGTGTATTGTCAAACGCGTCAAAGACAATAACATATAAAGACTTTAAATCAAACAAAATTATAAGAATATTAAAGTTGAATCGACCATTATCTCGTGGTCTGTATTGACAGCTGAGATACGAAAGAGCGGCCGGCAACCAGTCATATCTCTGAGCGGAGTTTTTATATTGTCAAACGCTAATGCTCACACCTCAAAAATGGAAATAATTGTTTATGTAAGTCATAGCTTTTAATGTTAAATCAAAGTATGTGCTAAATCCAGAAACGGCATTACTTTTAATCAATTAAGAATCAATTACAAGTCGATTACTAGGGAACCATAGTGCTGCAATTTATTTTAGCATGTGCTGAATTTAATGTTACAGATTTTATGAACATATCTGACACTTTACCGACAGTTGCGTGTAATCTGCAATTGAACAATATCACTGAAGATATTGGTTTGCTTTTGGTTTGCAAAAAATGGTTTCGTTTTAATTTGAGGCATGCCAAGAACACGTTATGGTAATTACTTTCGATACTAAACGTAAATGTGTTTAAGAAATTTACACGTCGCTGATTTAAATGGGGACTGTGATTGGACGTTTAGAAGTATGACATCTCTGAACGATTTTTTTTCAACATACCAATATCAATGCTTATTAGTTCTAAATAACGGATTAAAGCGCATTTGGCAAAGACAGAAGCCACTTCATTGTGTCTTTGTTAGACTGATTCAATTTTACTGACGCTCCAGTTTTTTGCAAGATACTATATTGCAATTATAACTGATGTAATAAATGAATTGCATTGAGTGTTATAAATTTTATTAACCAAATGTATGTTTTATTTACTTTCATTAACTGGTTTACCGACAAATTTGAAAACAAATGTTCACATTTATTTTGTAACTAAGTCATTCCATTTCTTTACGCGTGTTTGGCACTATTCCACACTTTTAGTTCGTTCATTGCTCTGAATCATGTATCAATATGAATTTACATATTCCAATGGCGACTCCTGCGGTAACTGTCGGTAATTCTTTATAACATATTAAAGGACTGACCACATCTATAGATTTAATTAACCCATATATGCCTAGTGGACTCTCCCATCCTTCTTAATTGGATCAATTTATTTCCAAAATTATGGATGTCTAATGTATTTATTTCTATATTTAGAATATTTCTTTCAAAAATTACTGTAAGCAAACAGCGCAGACCCTGATGAGACGCCGCACGATGCGGCGTCTCATCTGGGTCTACGCTTTTTTTTACCAAGGCCTTTTTTCTAGACGCTAGGCATTAATATAACAATGAGTTGTCGTCATTACTATACATTGTAAAGTATATGTCCCATTGCCGTCAAGACGAAAACACGCGAAGGCTTACTAATTCTACTTTTTCATTGGAAAATATTCGACCCCTCTACGGTTACATTATTTTAAGTACAAAGCGGTATACATGGCAGCAACGGAGCGATTTATAATTTTGTACCCATGTTTTTATTTACGC
Source organism: Dreissena polymorpha (assembly GCF_020536995.1). Classification (NCBI taxonomy): domain Eukaryota; kingdom Metazoa; phylum Mollusca; class Bivalvia; order Myida; family Dreissenidae; genus Dreissena; species Dreissena polymorpha. Next base: position 45,440,305 of record NC_068358.1, on the reverse strand, counting down.
GTAATTTCATACAGGTCCCGGGTGCGATAGCGTGCAAGAAACGCGAGCGGTTCCTGTACGTATGCGAGGTTTCGAATGATGTTTTATTGTGTGTGTGTTTTAACGACTCTTGATGATGGTAAGAAAACATATGTTACTTGAGGATATTGTACATACAGATCATTGTGGTTATGTCAGTGCAAAGCGCACACGTGATGCATGTTGATTCGTTACGGTTCGTTTTTGAATCAAGCTATAAAAAGTGCAAGTTTTTATTTATTTATTGTAAACAAGTCATCTAAGTCATGACCAACACGGTCGTCGTACCATGAGTTACTATGATTGTAATGAGGTTAATTATGATTTTCATTGTCGAAATCGTTATAAATACCGTCGTCATCATATTCAGCATCGCATCTCTTTTTTCCTCGTTTTCTTCTTTTATGTATACGGAATTCGCCATCGTTTCACGAAAAAACAGATATTTTTTTTATGACAATTGTCAACATTGCATGAGAAAGAAAGAAGCTGCTGTGCATCGAGGTACTTTCATACGTAAAAGAATTTGGCAAATTGCAGACAAACCAAAATATGTACAATAAAACATGTCGGTATAAAATTTCCCATAACAAGATGTTGCAACATGTTATTGCAACAACTGTTATTTTTCGGCACAGTATGCCAACTTTTTTTATATAAACTTTTTCTTCCGCATATCATGTTTAATTTCCATTGCAAAAACTACACCAGATTAGAGATTAATGATATATAGTTCATTGTAGGACCAAATTGAATCCATTATATTATCATTTAAAACATTGCAAGGTAGAAATATTTCATCCAAAATATTTTCTTCTTCTTATCTCGCCTTTACCATATGTTTATTGTTACGAATCCTATCAAATCGCACATTCAGGTTAATAGTATAATTTGTATGAAAATTGTTTTTCTGCTGAAATGTATTCAATTAGAAATCATAGAAAACACGTGTCGTATACAAACATTAGCTTTGCCAGTTTCAACTTTGTATACGAGTATCGGATATAGAGTTTAACTTGAGCGCTCTGTCGACTCTATTGAATCATGGGAGTTCGGTTTCTATAGGTTACGTGACTATTGAAATAAAATACGTATGTTTGTACAAAATAAAGATTTATTCAATATTAATGCAAAAAATGTACACATTAAAAAAAAATCTGCAATAAGTACGAGTATAATACGCCCAGTTTTAGTTTCTTCATCGCAATCTTACCAAGATATGAAAATAAAGAAGGACTGTTATATACAATTAGTTAACAATCTTTATATGATAAATATACAAATAAATAACTGTTTTCTTCAATGACATTTATAGCGAAAACGTTTACACCGCTTCAGAACATGTGCATTGTGGCTTTATGTCATATGAACGAATCTGCACATACTAGTTGGGATTTGGGGCTGGGATTTGGGAATTGGGATATATTATATTAATACACGTTGCTTTGAAGAAAAACACATATTGTATTTGTACCATATTTAATTATGGAATTCCTTTCTGAGAAGATGTTGAGATAATCAAAACGAACGGGACACTTACTTTAAACATCCAGTATTAACATATTGCATGTTTTGACAGATGTAAACTCGGATAAAGTTGCACAGAAAAGTGTCAAGTTTGAATAAAGTCGATTACAATACGCCGAGTTACCGCACATTTCCGCTGAAATTTTACAAGTATGTTCGAATATATTCCATTTCAGCGCAGAGAAATTAAATTTACCATTTCAATTGCGTGTTTATCAGTGGAGATGTCATGAGTCGAGACGTGATTAGCCGCGATACGGGACCTCAACACGGGCGAATTATTGTTGCCATTGACGGCTTATTACGTCGATAAGCCAAATGTCCAAATGATAATGCAGTAATTTGTATCTAGTACATACGGTGGTTGTAGAAACAGAGGCGGGCAGGCGGAATTCCACTCCGCCGTATCACGCGATAACAGCCCCTCTGACAGTCAAGCGATGGTCGACTTTAATTCCAGTGCAAATAGAAATGTATCAAAACCAACAGAATAAAGCTGCTGATTCCACGAATTTCTGTATTTGAATAGTAATGAATTCTACTTGATAGGATACTGGTGGCGAGTTAGGTTGGGACATGGCCAAGATATCACGGAACGATAATCCAGCGGAACCATTCAATAGTTTACACGCAAATAAAAATTAATTTATTAATTTTATATTTTACTGTGATATGGTATTTTAGGACAAGTTCCAGTTGTCACAATAAATTATGTTATTGAAGAAAATGTTTAACTTACGTAAGACATTCAAGAAGATGCTCTTGCCATGATAATAAAGTAAATTAACACCTTCGTAGCAATGCCTCAAATTGTTGAAAATTAACCGACGAACAACGCTTAATGATACAATATACCCAAAATGACATAACTAAAATGTTAATTCGAATACTAACATCGGTTTCAATCGATGCTCATTAAAAATGGCACTGCATGTGTAGCTTTAATTACCTTATTATCCGCGCACTATTAACATGCATCGAAGTATTTCGTATACTGTCTCATATCCGATGCATTATTACAATAACATTGCTGGCACGCTTTCAATAACTCACAACGTGGCAAAGGCATTAATGCTGGCTAATATATCTCACGATAATCGGGAACAAATTGGATGCGGAAGAAACATTTGCACCTTTCCCATTCACGCCCGAGTCGGAAGCCAAACTGTTATCTTACGCTGTTTACACAGAATATTCCAGAAGATAAATGATTCGAGGGAAATTATCAATTATTGTTATTTTTCCACCAAACGGCGTGTCTCATAGCGCTTGCGTTTGTATACAAATGGGAAAGGAATTCAATTATTGCTACTCGTGTATTTATTCGAATTGACGATTGTGACGTCATGTTACTATTAGTGGTGTGCAACCTGTTGGAGGTCTGTCCAAGGACACACGAGGGTCACTGGGCCGCATAAGCCGGGGTAGTCGCGGGTTGATGCGATGTTTGACAGCAGACCTGATCAAAGGGGCTATTTTCAGAGCCACGGTAAGTGAAATACCCGGCGTCAAGTATTATTGACAGTTCGTCAGGTATTCGGGACAGCTCGTCCTTTATTCGGGACAGTTCGTCAGTTATTCGAGGCAGTTCGTCAGGTATTCCGAACGGAAGGCTTTCCAATTAGTACTATATACTCCTGTATCTTGTATCTGTTTTTGTATTATTATACCTCATATTGCATTGGTTAATGTGATAAATGTAATAATAAACTGGTAACAATTAGTACTATATAACTAATGAATTCCTTTTTGAACACATTAAATAATTGCCAGAAACTGCGCATTCATCTTAATTTGTGTTTATTAAATAACGAAATACGTATGTTTATATATTCACGAAATATTAGCATATGCATAATCCACACATTATAATGCGAAGAGAAAGTAAAACGAGAGCTTTAAAAGCTGGTGAAATCTATAACTGACAAACCAATTTTAGGTATAAAACCGACCTAATCATTTAACTTAATATCTACAATTCGGTTATCACGGGGGAAATATAAATTATCATTGATTTAACATTAAAGGCTTTTCAATTCCAATTTCTCAATCCAATCCCGAGTAGTGTGTCCGAACAGGCGAAACTGTTAATTCCCGCTTGCTTCAAATATCGCGAGAACTGAAGAGGCTTGGGAGTCCATGCTTTTAATATGTTTAATTTAATGAAAGTCCGCACTAAATAAGTGTGATATTTTTATTTGCTCAAGATATTTCTGGCGCTGTATAGAGCTTATTTATTTGTAATATCGTCTGGTTGTGCAAATACGGACACTAGAGGTGCGAAAATATCTGGACGATTGAAAAGAAACATAAACATCAAACAAGAATATTCCAATATTGAAATTATTTTATCTGTATTCCTTTGCATAACCGTTGTTAGTCCAATATTTGTCCTGATTTGTACTATTCCTAATTGATTTTAGAAGAAAATTGGGTACATACACTGAGGAGATCAAACTTGATAAAAATATGTATTCGAAGGTAGAATTAAATCTTGTAATAGAACAAATTAAGTATACTTGGTGTCGTACGTTTCAGTTGGGGAACTACTCAGTATGGGCTATTTTTTATATATACCACATTATCTCATAAACTGTATGTATACATGCAATTAATTACTAGATTTGAAACACATTTATTCTTCTTAAAACTATAAGGCTTAATTGTTTTATAATCGTTATGTATGTTCAATGTCACGTATTAAAGTATTTCTTATCCATCAATAGTCAATGATATTTTGTAACTAGATGAAATAAGTACGTAAAGCATGGCTTACTAGCCAAGAAGGGCATACATTTGCGAAGGTGATACATTTATAAACGATAATAAGGACAATGTTAACAAAATGTGCATGCATTAAAGAATCTTTGAAAGAGCAGTATTGTTTGATCAGTGAAACAAACAAACCATTCCTTCTACAAGATAAAAAGAACCCACGCAGGAATTCAAGTTTAAGATTTGTTTGTTAACAAAGGGTAATATATTAAATACTAAACGCACACACATTCGTTTTGATCGTGCCCTTGTTTTAACTGAATAAACATTATTATTTACCGGTGTCAACAGAAAATCAAATATGATTTATTATTCATCCACTCGAATTCCCATAAAGTCCGCGTGTGTTTTACCGACGTTATCAAAGGCCTCTGCAATTATTCTTTTCTGTGTCGCCTTTTACAAGTTGAATAAAAGGTGAAGAAAGGTAAATTGAAAGAAATATGGAATCAAATAAGAAATCAGGAAGTCAGTGAGTTCGAAATGGAATCATCGGTAAGAAATTGATTGCCGGGGATGGCTTCTCAATTCAGAGTCCGGGTACATTTATCAGGTGGAGAGAATGCGTTTCGCGGTTCCTGGAAAGTCTTTTATTCGGGCGCCGAGAAATAAATGTACCGATTTCAATACTCTTGCTTTCAGAAGGAGAAATTATTGTCAACGCGTGAATATGAATGCAGTTAATAAAAGGCGAGGTTATAATGCGATGATATTTTCGCACCGAACGTCAAAGATCGATAGTTGATCCAAAGAATTGTGGAAATTAAAGTCACGTTGCTTTTGTTTTCTCGACCACCGTCATAGCATTTCATCGTTTTGAAAGATTCAAAGAAACACGCATTACCAGCAGTTATGGAGCATGTCATTCACTATGCTATTAAGATATAACAAAGTATAGACATACTATCCTCTATGAAATGCTATAATGCTCATAAAAATGTCATAGTGTAGTATTTTAAAGTCTATATTTCACATTGTTTGAAGCAATTTATTTATCAATTTTGGCTAGAAATATGTATTTCTTCTGCATATGGAAATGTATATTTTGCTGTAACATCTTGTTATTATTGATGTCACTTCGTGTTCAAATTGTTATCAAATCTTGTTCCTCTGTAAACAACGCTGTCACCTCGTGTTCACAATGCTATCGCTTCGTGTTCAAATGGCCTCCCAGATCGTGTACTTTGTGCTCATTTAACTGAAACCCAGTAACTGCATTTAACAACTGAACACGTGTTCTCATATACATAACTGTGTTCATATTGCAGCGATCTGATGCTCAAAATGGTGTCCGCTCATGTTGACTTTGTTGTCATCTCGTGGACGCATTTCGGCCACCCGTGTTCACCATGCTGTCACTCCATATTCACGTTGCAGTAACCACGTGTTAACATTTTATTAAGTACGTCATCAAATTGCTGTCACACCGTATTGGCATTGCTGTCATCCCGTGTTCACGTTGCTGTCACTCCGTATTCACATTATTGTCACGTTTTTTCACATTGCTGTCACACCGTATTCACATTACTATCACACCGTCCCCACATTGCTGTCACACCGTGTTCACATTGCTGTCACACCGTGTTCACGTTGATGTTACTCCGTGGTCACATCGCTATCACACCGTGTTTTCATTGCTATCATACCGTTTTCACATTGCTGTCAGACCGTGTACACAATGCTATCACACCGTGTTCACATTGATGTCACTCCGTGTTCACAATACTATCATACCGTGCCCACATTGCTGCCATACCGTGTTCACAATTTTGTCACACCGTGTTCACATTTCTGTCACACCGTATTCACATTGCTGTCACACCGTGTTCACATTACTGTCACACCGTGTTCGAATTGATGTCAGTCCGTGTTCACATTGCTATCACACCGTGTTTTCATTGCTATCATACCGTTTTCACATTGCTGTCACACCACGTACCCATGGCTGTCATACCGTTTACACATTGCTATCACACCTTGTTCACTTACTGTCACGCAGTGTTCACATTGCTGTCACAAAGCGTTCTCAGTACTGTCACAGTGTGTTCACATTTTACTTTTTTTGAAGCTTTATAATAAACACGCAACTGTTATATATTGTCTTCGTGTATTTTTTCCAAAAAAATTAACATTTAAGATGTGGTTTTATTTATATTCATTTATATGTATGAAAGATAGCATTTCTAAACCATCGCTACCTTTATGAGTTATCGCTAACATTAATGTTCGATAAAACATTTTACGTTAAATAGTAAAACCATTATACGTTCAGCTATTACAGTCATATTTCATCATATTAGCATATTTTATGCTACATTTTACCACTCAGTTTTATTCTTCTGGTTTACATTGTCGCTTGCTTATAGCGTATGTTTATTTACAAATAATAATTTTATTGCCATTGTATTCATATGAGCCTAAACCGCAAGTCTCAAACGAGTTATCAGATATAATACCATCTGATATCAATTTGGTATACTACATACAGTTTATTGCGTTTTCATTCATGTAATGTAAAACAGCTTTTTTGCATCAGTGACACTGCGAAAAAAATGCGATCATTATTATGTATACAGGTAAAAAGAATACTAAAAACACCAAAGTTATTTAAATCGAATGCAAATATCTACACCGGCACATATCAAATAAAATATACATTTGTGCCGCACTGTGGGAAAACCGGTCTTAATGCATGTGCGAAAGTGTCGTCCCATGCGAACCTGTGCGGCCCGCACAGATAGATTTTTGTTGTCAACAGACTTCTTAACGAAAAATTCCATATAATCGGAAATCATCTTACTTGCATAGCCAGAAATGTGTTATGTGGGACGATTCTATACGCACAAACCCCGTTTTCCCAGATTGTTATAAATTGTTTGAATGCATGTGAAAGGGGAAATTTCATGCGTTGTTTTACATTTATTTGTCGTTAGCTTATAGGTACGATGTAATCATTTTTATTCTTTTCTGTCAATCATGTCCAAGGCCACATAAGCCAGCATAAAGCGGCACCAGTCAGCTACGTGGATGAATTGAATACTACTATCGACATAGTTTATAGCGTACGCATAACATACCTTTAAATAAGTTGTTTTATGATCAGTTTTGCGTATTGCGTATATAATTGAAATGCTTAGTATTTCATACAGATCTGACACCAATCTGCAACATCCAAAGTCTGTGAAAATCTCCTAATATGTGTCTTGCTCTGAGAAAACTGGGCATAATGCATGTGCGTAAAGTGTCGTCCCAGATTAGCCTGTGCAGTCCGCACAGGCTAATCAGAGACGACACTTTCCGCTTAAACTAGATTTTCGGTAAAAAGGGACTTCCTTTAAACGAAAAATACCATAAAAGCGGAAAAGGTCGTCCGTGATTAGCCTGTGCGGACTGCACAGGCTAATCTGGGACGACACTTTCCGCACATGCATTTTGACAAATTTTAACAGAACAAGACACATATCTATTTTCGTTTTCCGATCTCGCATCGTTGCCCGCTATCATTAGTCGCTGAATATAGATAATGCACGCTGTTCAAATACGAACCGCTCTTTACCCAGCTCTGAACCGGCAATTTCAATTTCGCCGCAATCCCCGCCCAGTCAATAAATGTTACATTCTTCTATCTGTCCAATACGCGCGCGGGTAACCGATTCAGTCCGCCCCTTCCGTAGCGCAGTCAACAAATAACAATTATTTATGTTATGGAAATCAATCCGCCTCGCTGAATATGGTGGAATATTGTAACTGACACTCGAAAAAAAGTTGAAATTTTCTATAATCTGTATTCAAATTATAATCTCGGATCTGTTTGATGACTAGACAGCCCTGGTTTGCGCATGTGTAAAATATGAGGGATTTAATTTCATTTGGTGCGGTTGGTTCTCGAGCGTTGCGTTGTGTTATTGTGGAATTAACGTAAAATGATGATTTGACATCTGACAGTTGGTAGGGCAGTCAGCATCATTGAAGAGAAAGGTGATGCTATTTGGAATAATCTGAGCTGTTGTTTTGTTATACGCTAGTAACTTTGACTTATTATTTAACTTGCGATGAGGAAGAAATTAATTTAGATTTAACAAAAATATATTTATTTTGTGGTCGGACTGAGATGGTAATTTATGTCGATTGGCATAATTAATAATATAAACAAGGTAAACGAACTGAAGTGCATGTTGAATCTGCATTCCCTTAGTGATCCCCGTCGCGTGGACTTCGGTTCGAAAACGTTTCCCCCGAGATCTTCGATGCACGGGATGGACATAGCGCTGGCAAAAATGGAGCACATGCACTCCCAGGCAGCGGCGGCGGCACAGGCCGCCATGATGAGCGTTCAGGGACGCGGCTCCCCGACACTCAGCCACAGCAGCCCGGAGCCGATGACGCCGCCAGCGATCGTGTCCCGCGCACACAGCCTCGCTTCGATGCACGGGGCAATGCTGAGCCACGGGCATGACATTTTGAGCAAGCTTCACAAGGTCTCATACAGCTCCCCGCCGCCCATTGCATGCAGTCCCGAAAACAACGTGTGCAAGTTGATAAATTACCGCGGTGCCAAGATCGCTGCGTTCAACGTGGACGGCCGGGAGCTAATCTGTCTCCCCCAGGCGTTCGAGCTTTTCCTCAAGCATCTGGTCGGCGGCCTGCACACCGTCTACACGAAGCTGAAGCGTCTGGACATCACGCCCGTCGTGTGTAACGTGGAGCAGGTCCGGGTGCTACGGGGGCTGGGAGCCATTCAGCCCGGGGTCAACAGGTGCAAACTGATCTCCTGCAAGGAGTTTGACATCCTATACGACGATTGCACAAATTCCAGGTAGGTACATTTCTACATACTTATTAATGGTCTGGTTAAGTAGGACTATTATTACCGCATGAGTTTTGTCATTCCAAAGCAAATATAGAATTCACAGTTCGTGTATTTTTTAGTATGAATTTGTATTTATATTAATAGCTAATTATTCGTTTTGAAGCACATTATGAACATTTTAATATCGAGTATTTCTTGTAAGGTATACTTTTCTGATAAACATTTTTAACTCAGTATATATTTTCAAAACGCATAATATTTAATCTTGCTAATTATTGATTATATTAAAACAATGATTATTTGCGTTCGCATCTGTCCAGTATTTTAATGCAGGGACGACAAGAAATGAAAACTATGTTTGCATGTTTTGCGGATGATTCAGTGTGTGCATCTACATATTCATTAATGCAACATATCTAATTAACTACTAGACAAATGATGTTGGGTGCCATATACTTGTATATTATACGCCATCTATTTTGTTTGTGTAACTTTATAACTGGCTTGTACCGCACCCCTGTATATGCGATAGCATCGGGTACCTAAGATGTACTTATTTCAAAAATAAGTGTTTGTTTGTCACAGAAGAATGTATCTAGTAGTATAATAATTTCGTGGATGAGTGTCATATTTGATGTCAGCACGGCGAAATGAAGTGGTAAAATGATAAACGTGTAAATTAATGCTTCTTATATTTCCGTCCTCGGATGTCGGATTTCAAAAACGTATTTAACAAATATTATTCAAGTTAAAAGTATGATTGTTAATTTATACATACTTAACGGGAAAAACAACATCGACACCGGAAGTGGTATCATAATACAATGTTTACGACACAGTAAATACTATATACATAATACAATAAAATTATCAGCTGTATGCTGTACCGATTTACCGAGATGTGACATGTAATACGATATATATATCGCAGCAAACATTCAAAGATACAAATACAGTGCACATTATGCTGCTTTGGATTTCCTGAAATTGTTGTGCTCAAGTATGCATGCATACTGCTTCTTCTCCTTGCTCCAATTAGATGTTCGAGTATGAATTTTTTTTAATAATACAACGAAAATGTTATTACAATTATTTCAAATATCAAAGTCCCGTGCACATTTAAACATAAGTAAACATTGTATTTATAAAGTGTCTCGCTCTTCGCCTTACCAATTAATTAACGGTAAAGGTCAGGGCACTTACAGTTAAATCTAATTGCAATATACATAATAATGTGTGCTAATCTAAGAAACAAATTATTAACGTATTTGATATTTCGTTCACTGTTTAACAATTTCTCTGAGCGTTGATTTATTTGTCCGAATTTAATTCTGTCAAATATTGATTGATTCCATCCTGATAAAAATGAATTTCTTTAAACACTTCAAGAAGGTAAAATACAATTTATAGACATATTTGCCTTTCGTTTAATTTTACTTTTTTTAATTTACCAAAATTATATTTCGTTTAAGGCTTACCATACCCCAAAAAATCAATGTTAGATATTAGCGTTTGTTGGACCGCATGGTACCAAATCGAATCCTATAAAACTTATTTTTTTTTAAGTTTTTATGAATTCACAATCAAAGCTGGACGTGCTTTTGGCGTTGTAATATTGTTTACGTATATGGACGATAGAAAACTTCATCCTTATGTCTTAGTATTTACATTGTGTGTCAAAATTGAGATCAAATGCATCATTTGGTGTATTATGAATTGCCCACCCTTATTAAAAACGGCTTTCAATCATATTGGACATACTAAAAGATTAGAATCGTGAAATAATATTCTTCACAGATGTGGAAAACAATATGAACAATATGAAACACATTTTATCCCACGTGGTGTCATGATTAGACGTTCACAAAGTAAAATTTTCCACTTGCATAATTAAAGGGACTGTCAACCACGACGACGAAGAAAAGAAAATTTGTAAAATACCGTATTTTTTACAATTATTAGTTTATATTGATTAAAATATCACGGCTGGAATATTACATTACTTGAAAAAAGTTGTCAATTTTTCATATTTTCAGTATATTCGGTAATAAATTTTACTGGTTATGTCTACCAGGTAACTTCTAGTTAACTATAAATAACGCCAGTAGATTGATCATCATCGTCACGTGGTAAACCCAGGAACGCAAATTGTGCATGCGTAGTGAATTGTATATATTTTATATATTAAATGATCGAACTACTCGCGTTATTTATAGTGTGTCTACCGTTATGTCACCTATTTTCGCGATGTACTTTCGATTTCACATCGCAAAAGTTTATTACCGAATATACTGAAAATATGAACTTTTTTCAAGTAATGTAATATACCAGTCATGATATTTTAATCAATATAAACTAATAATTGTAAACAAATACGGTATTTTACAACTTTTCTTTTCTTCGTCGTCGTGGTTGACAGTCCCTTTAACAGCAATATCCGTGCGTTTGCATTTCTATATCAATTTGACGTTCTACCAGGTTTCCATGTTTTCATTTGCATTTTAATAAAGTAATGGGGCGCATTAAATGACGATCAAAACATACCCAGTATATTATGTACGATTTCTGCTGTGCGAATGCAATGCACTCACGTAGCACCGAATGCACAACGCATATATGTTTGTGTTTAAAGGTACCGTCAACCGCGACGACGAAGAAAAGAAAAAGTTGTAAAGTACCGTATTTTTTTACAATTATTAGTTTAAATTGATTAAAATATCACGACTGGTATATTACATTACTTGAAAAAAGTTCATATTTTCAGTATACTCGGTAATTAGATTTCGCGATGTGAAATCGAAAGTTCATCGCAAAAATAAGTGACAAAATGATATACACACTATAAATAACGCAAGTAGATTGATCATTTTATATATAAAATATATGCAACTCATTACGCATTCACAGTGTGCATTCCTGGGTTTACCACGTGACGATGATGATCAATCTACTTGCGTTAACTGGTAGTTATCTGTTACCGGTACCCAGTAAAATATATTACCGAATATACTAAAAATATGAAAACTTAACAACTGTTTTCAAGAAAGTAATATACCAGTCGTGATATTTAAAACAATATAAACTAATAATTGTAAAAATACGGTATTTTAGAACTTTTCTGTTTTTCGTCATTCGTAGTTGACGGCACCTTTAATATAAATTACAGTCTGACAAGGTCTAGCTGAAGTTAAATATATTAAAATGGTATACTTAGCTGCAAGTGATATCAAGTGAAGCAGAATCCTCCATGTTGATGCAAGCAAGTTGCAATTTTCTCATTTTTGACTCCTGCAAAAATTTAGCCTTGCCTCATTTTGACACATTTGTTTTCCACAATCCAGCTTAGGACAAGACATGTTATGTTATGAAAATAAAACAGCTTTTGTGAAAATGTTTTATTCATTATTATGATATATAAACTATCACAAAACCTTAAACATACATTAAGAAACATTTAACGTTACTTCAGTTTTTTTTACCATAATCATTTTTATTTTGACCCCTCATAATTGTGAGACCCTGGGTCATTTTGACTCCTGGTTTTCAAAATCTACTGAAATCCCTGAGCTGCATTTATAGGCTTACACAATTCACCATTCTGGTACATATATAACCAATGGCCCAACGTGATTTGATATACAGCAATACAATAATGTCAACGTTGAAGTCCGTTATAACTTTATTGAATATGTATAATTACAAGATGTAAAGAGATAAACGTAGCCAATATAGGCTCGCACAAATTATAATAAATATATCAATGATTCGCATCAATAATGTTCACACATATGTTTGCTATAAAAAAAAACAACATTACGAATTAAATTGATTAAATTTGACTTAATTTAATATATTATGCCAATTGCATATTACTTTATACAATGTCATTTCATGTGCATTGAATATTATAAAGGCAAGTGTGACATATGCGTATAATAACTGTTAGATACTTTGGAACATGATTTTAAATGATATTGTTGACGATACAGCAGTTGTCGATGTTGAGTAATTTCTCTAAATTGGAAAGCTGCGAATGAAATAACGAACGGAGTAAATACAATACTTAAAACAACGAACTTGTAAATAATATGACTGGTGAAGGATATTTTACAACACAATCAAACATTTAACTGAAAACATGCTGAAAAAAGTCATATAAGCATCTGCGATGTAATGAACAATCTATATTACATATTTAATAAAGTGCAAAACAATCTTAATTGTATCGCTCTTTAAGTTTTGTCGCAAACAAATATACTTTGTCTAGCGTCACTAGAGTTCTTGAGGGCAGATGTTAAATAAATTATTTTTGTAACAAACCTTTCACAAAATGGCTCGTAAATCTGTGACTGTGCCCATTTTCAGGGTCTGAAAAAATGGTCGCCTCTTTCACCGATAGTTTCGTTTGTTACGTCGAGGGATGAGTGGCCTTCCTTGATTATTCAAATCTTTTTAATTAGTATTGTAATGGTGTGTTGTCGATAGTTAATGGTACTTGGTCACTGATTTCAATATGTAAAGTATGCATTTCAATGTCATAATTTTACATTTTTAAGAATTGCATGTAAAATCTGATCTTTACTTAGAACCACGGACATATCTATCAAACAGCCACCGCCTTAACCCAACGCAACCGCATTTTAAATGTATTGAAGCAACTCATATGTTGTCAGCAATAACCCGTTGATACTTACATATAACCTTTTTTTTTAAAGATGATATTAATTTAATTGAAGATGTTTTACTTTTGTTTTCATTTTCAGTCAGTTAATGGTACAAATCTTTTTAGTATGTTATGTATGTGTAAAAAAGTCTCAGCAATATAATAATGTATGCCAAACTAAGCATACTTATAAATAAAGGGTTAATAATATGACCTTTTGGATTAAGATGCAATTATTCGACCCTTTGTTCCCGTTTTTCAAAGTGGAACTGAAAAATACACAAAACACTGCGTATTACGTCGGTCGTTTTGGAAAATATGTGTAACGAGCAGTGATGAATGAATGATGGTGCATTTTAATAACCATTAGTTTTGTAATGTGATATTATTCAATATAAGATGTGGAATATTTCTGTCAGATGCACCCGAAAAATGATAGTTTGCTGATAATGAAACCTTATATTTGAATTTCGTCAAACATTTTTTATTTTCAATATATCGCTATGTCCGTATCCTTATTTAGTTAGAATTTTCAATCTTCTCCTTGCTGTAAACGAGAACATACCCTTTAAAACTAGCCATTTAGCTTTGCAAATTGCACAATGTCACTTGTAGATACATGCCGTATGAACCTCGATCTGGGAAAACGAGCTTTAATGCACGTGTGTTAAGTCTCGTTCCAGATAAGACAGCGCCTGTCCGCATTTTCCTCCGTATTGTCGCTAAGAATAGACTTCCTTTGAACGACAATGCCATAAAAGCGTAAATTGTCGACCCTGATTACCCTAGGCGGAATGCACAGGCTAATCTAGGACGACACTATGCAGACATGCATGAAGCCCGTTTTCCCAGATCGAGGCTCATATCTATTTATAGGCTTATTATGTTATGTTTTTGTAAACGTTAAATGCACAAAAACGTTTAAAAACTGTTTTTGCCCCCCCCCCCCAAAAAAAAACCCAAAAATAGTTTTTAAGGATATTATATTTGTGGATACTAGCATGCTTTAGAAATTTTTGAAACATTTATTGGCAACGATGTAACCTTTATTTTAATGATATGTCAGGTAAAACACGTTAAGGAGGTGTACTTGTGATTGGCATTTTTGAGATTGTGTCTGATTACAATTCTGGCCATGGGGCTTTCTTGTAGGTAATGGTCGTGATCAATGATGATTATGGTGGTGGTATCGTTGACGATAATGATAATGTTGATGCATACATGTATGATTGGGATAAGGTTGTTGTCGATGATGATGACCCTGATGCACATGTCTATGTTGCTGTTATTGCTGATGCGATTGATGTTGTTGCTGCTGCTTCTGAGGAGGATTGTTTAAATATTACAGGTATTGCTGAATAAGAAACTTTATTCCAGTGCCAAAAAGCTTCAAATATGTTTGGTGCATTTCCGCATTTGGTGAGACATGTCGAAACAGAAATAAATATTTCTTCAACATTTAATTGCTTATTAAAATTCCAAACTGTATGCTTAAAGAAACGAAACATGTCACCGTCACCTGTCTGCTAGACAAGGGTTTACAATTTAAACGATCCCCTTAAACGATTAAATTGAATTTTAATATACAATTGTTTACAATTAATGGGACGAATTTACGACCAAATTATCGCGGTTAATTTCGGTTGAAACAAACGCACTTTTGATTTGGTGCACCCAGCGCGTCCAGAACTTTAACATTTATTATCCGGCGAATAAATACTCCGTTTGATTAAAACGAACAATCGTAAAGCATTTTGACAAATGTTGGTTTATAACTCATTAATATTCATTACATTTTTATACGCTACAATCCAACTATTTCAAATGCGTTAAACAGATTTATTAAATTTCAACTCAACCACAAAGAAATGTATATTCCTTAGCCCAAGTTGTATATATTTTTATTACAGTTTACACTTGACGGTTTATTACATTTATGTTAATTGCCCAAACCGGACAATAACCAATTCTTTATACAGAACTCAACATATTTAATTACATTGACTTTTAATTATAAAGTTCACATGAGTTTTATTTTGACTTTTATGGTAAATGACATCTAATTTACTGTGAATAATCGTCGGGTTTTCCTTTAACTAAGAATCTATTGTTCCACGCCTTTTAGGCAATACACTTGGACGAAAATACTTTTTTGACATTCAATCCGGTCGCAAACCGAAGATTTTTTGTGTGCTTTGGTTATGCAACCCTATAATTGAAGTTGCGGGGTGTTCCGTACTTTAAATATCTACATTCATGATAATAGCCAAACGATACGTACATTTTGCATTTGCAAGAAAAAAAAACTGATTAAAATTAATATGTATTCAGACATTGAAAATATCAATTAACTGATCATGAAAAAGAAAACCGATACATTAGATTTTCACGGATTTAATGTCTTTATACCATAAGTAATGGTATCTTAATAAATCATTAAATAAATCATTAATTCGTATGTTTAATTAAACCTCAGTAATACGTCAACAGTCTTTTATAAAATAGTTTTCGCGTTTAAGTTCGTCATCAAGTGTATAATGAACGAACCTTCAAAGGGTATTCCCACGTGTTTCTATTCAAATTAAAAGCAAACATGCAAACACGGAATCTACACAAGAAGCGTATTCTACTGTAATAAAAGCACCCAAGCTGTCAGATATGAACATTGAAATACAAGTTTATACTTTATAATCTGAAAAATAGAATTGCTGCTGAAATGACGTAGCGCATATTATGTCAGTCGAATATTTGAGGAGTATGTTTCAGTCGGATGGCTTATGTTATGACATATCACACGAGAGGTGGAGCCACGAGTATAATGGGAAATAGCGTAAGTCACATGACTGATTATACCAGGTACCCTTGGAACAATCGAACAGCGTAAAATCCCATTATTATACACACTCCCATACTTTTATTTTCTATAAAAACGTTCCTGTTGATGCTTATATAAAATATTACAAGATATTTAATGCCCTCTGTGCTGTATGACGGGGACATAAAATGCCAGATAAAATAGTCCGACTGGTTTGTAATACGGACTCGGATAAAAACGGCGAGTACCGTAGCTCAAAATGGGGACTACTTGTTTCGTTGTATACTGTGAGTTTAACAACGATTATTTTGTTATTTGATAATCGAGTATCGTGGCAGTTAAGTTTATACATATAAACAACGTGAAACTTCGGCTACACCAGCAGGCGAGAAACTAAGGTCCTCAAGTATATTAATTAACTCAATACTTGTCGCCCGCCGCTGGTTAGCTAACGAAACGTGGCTGCCCCGTCACCAATCGACATTTACGACTTCGAAGTGAGATCTCGCAATAAATTATTGTTCTTAAACAAAACCAGAGGTGACATCCAACTGACAATTACACTCGGCAATAAAATATTTGATAAAAAATAAAACCGTCAAAGCAGACATGCATAGGTATTATTTAACCGCCATCCAGTAAAAACAAACGACTTATTTGTTGAATTAATTAAGAGCCGGAATCACCTTGTTTGCTTTGTAAAATGTATAGCCTTACCTGTCAGTTTTGACGACTACGTCCAAATTTGTACTAATTAAACAAATGTTTAATCTGCATATTCTTTTCATCAGAAAGATGGGGCATTAAAACTATCTCGCCAGTTGGCACACCTGTCTTAAAAGGCATTGCTATTAAATTTACGTTGCACTTTTAAATGACCGTGAAAAGCGGAGTGCAAATAGGGAAAACTAACTTAAATCTAATAACATAGTAAGCATACCTAACTAAAAAACTACAACATAGGTACAATCATTAAGCACATGAAAAAAATGCATTGCAGATGGTTTCATATAACCCTAGTCAGAACATATGTTTACTAAGATGCAAATATTCGCACTTTGTAATTTAACATATGTTGTTAAATTGCAACAAAAATGTACATCCGATTGGCCATAAACGCAGCAGCCATGCATTCTCAACCAGGTGTAACCTTCACCCATCGCAATGTTGACACTCAAAGCAGTCAGGTCGACTGAAGCTATCAGTGTAATTGAAAATGGTGTCGTATTGCTTATCTAGCTAGCAAATGTCGTACGATTGAAACATGATTCACTATTAACTAAGCAATTGTTGATGTTAATAGTTTGATGCTTCAGATATCTATCTACAAATCCCAAGTCGAGTTTTAACGCTGCGCACACTGTGTGTGGACAATAGAGTTTATATTGATAGCATTGGGTTCATCATTTATCAAAATGAGTCTGTCAATCGTTACTTAAAACCAAATTGAAATCCAGAACTCCGCATTGACTACAAGCCCGTTTGACTTTGCTGAAAGCTGACCTTAAAATAATCGAATACCAATATGTGTAGCTTGAATAAAAAAGGAATAATGACGAATGGTGACAATATGTGTGGACCAGAAAACACACCTTAACCCATCTACGCCTAGCGTCTAGAAAAAAGTCCTTGGCAAACAGCGTAGACCCAGGATTTGCGCTGTTTGCTTAAAGGAATTTCTGTAAGAAATATTCTAAGTATAGAAATAAATATACTAGACATTCCTAATTTTGGAAATAAATTGATCCAATTTAGAAGGATGGGAGAGTCCACTAGGCAAAAATGGGTTAAGTTGTGTGCATCACAATGCACATACCACGTAAATAAAGGATGGCCAACACAGGTGTTGACACAATGAGCTACATGACATACAGAGTCTTGTGCTCACGAAAGTTGCAAAATGTTAATGGGTATGGACCCCAATAATTCCATAGTGTGATACCAGCACATGTAGCCATATCTACAATGACAGAAATAGGAACAAATTACTTCATTGCGACTGTCATCCGTTGAAATCAGCATGACATTTGCGTTCATCTACCCGGCTTTGTGCAATAGATCTCCGTACTCCACGGCGATAATGTGACACAACCAAAGTGCGACGTTCACATTGGTAATAGTTATGGTAGTAATGGATTCGTAATGTGAATATTTAAATTAGCATCTCAAAAAATGAAATTTTTACACAATTTTGACAAATACTATTTGTCAGCGTGGAGAACGGTTTTTCTCGGTTTCCGCATCAACGATTGATACATTTGTTTCTGACAATACATCCCCGTCGCGCGGACTAGAAGTAGGATGCGCGAATAATACAAAACAAACTTTAATACTTTCACACTGATTTAAATGTTAATTTGCCGTGAAAAGGAATCGATTAATGGCCGCGGTGTTCTTAACTGGGTGTCATACTTCTGCCCGCTGGTTGCCGGGTATTGGTATGGGCCTTGGGCGTACGAATAGCGACAAAATATTAATGCTGACAGCAGACGTATATATAAGTTTCGTTCTTGGAAAACGAGGCTTAATGTATGGGCGTTAAATATCGTCCCATATTAGCCTGTGCAGTCTGCTCAGGCTAATGAGGGACAACACTTTCCGCCTAACTGGATTTTTGTTAAGAAGAAACTTCCTTTAAACAAAAATTCCATAAAAGCGGAAAGTGTCGTCCCTGATTTGCCTGTGCAGACACACAGGATAGTCTGAGACGACACTTTACGCATGCGCGATTAACCCGTTTTCTCAGAGCAAGGATCATTATGCACATTATTGTATTCTAAATTAACTTTCTCACTTCATTTGGTAAGAATTGTTTCAAGATATTACAGCCTGGTTTTGTGACGTCGCTATGACTGTATTTTAAAACGCGAGTACATTTGCAAATCATTTAATTATA
Organism: Dreissena polymorpha; assembly: GCF_020536995.1. Classification (NCBI taxonomy): domain Eukaryota; kingdom Metazoa; phylum Mollusca; class Bivalvia; order Myida; family Dreissenidae; genus Dreissena; species Dreissena polymorpha. The sequence continues at coordinate 45,420,801 of NC_068358.1, read as the reverse complement.
AATTTATTTTTAGGTAATACACCTTAGTTTGCGGTTTTATGATTCCATCGCTGTATGGACATATATCGACACCTAACATAGTTGTTATATTCCGAAATTGCTCCACCTACCTTCTCAAATGTATTCACAAATTTTCAGATGTCAATGATGCATTTCGTGAAATAAATTCGAATGGATGAGATACCCTCTTTCTTGTTATCACTGTGACATTTAACTCATTTATGCCTAGTGGACTCTCCCATCCCTTTAAATTGGATCAATTTATTTCCAAAATTAGGGGTGTCTAGTATATTTATGTCTATATTTAGAATATTTCTTACTAAAATTCCTTTAAGTAAACAGCGCAGACCCAGATGAGACGCCTCATCATGCGGCGTCTTATCTGGGTCTACGCTGTTTGCCCAGGCCTTTTTTCTAGACGCAAGGCATAAATGGATTAAATACAGAAACATTAAGCTTCGTTCAGTCATTCATTCAACTGAACACATAATTATGTAACACACAAATATATCACATCGCATCGATATTCCTCTTTAGCATCGTCTGTCTCGATACCAATCTCTGTTATGGGCATCGGTGGTGTTCCTCTGTTATCGTTTTTGCAAGTTTCATTGAACAAAACATTCTTCCCATATAAATTTCCATAAAACAATTATTAAATTCAATGGATCTTTGATACAGAACGTTTGTTCCAGCTGCCCGGAGGTTTATTTAATAACGTTAATTGTTTTGTTATTGTCTTTCGTGCAATTCTTATCAGCATCCCAATATTTGTTGTTACTATAAATAGCCGCATGCAACGAATCGTGACGTAATGAGAACGCGGGATAGCACTAAATAGATACAAGGGAAATAAAATAAATGTTTTATAAGATGCACATTAAATAGATCTGATTTGATAAAACTCTTTTTTCAAGTGAGATGTTTATCAATCATTCCATCGCTTTGTTATCTTTGTATGTATCACCATTTGTTCGGGAAGCAGATGGAACTCTTAAAACCTACATGCTTGTCATTTTATGATAGCTCTGTAATAATAGTTTTTAATTATTGTTTTATTGATTTTTAAATAGCCGACGAAGCAAGATTATTCATATAGATTTGGTAATAAAGTTTAGGAATAATGCAAATCCAGTCACATTAGCAAGACCATACAGTACACATTTAATATTTCTGAATAAAACCAGGGATAAAACCTCTACAAACCAATGCACATGTGTATTGCGTTATACATTAAGAAACAATAATCATGTTGAAATAAAACTCACAAGTGTTTATTGTTCATAAAATAAATCGAAATAATAATGCCTATAGAGTCTTCATTAAATTTACACGTGCCCTTGTATGCACATTGTTAACAATAAACTGCTCAGTTGCTCATTCGATTTGTCTTTTTTACGCATACCATAATTCTTGTTTATCAGTATTTCTCATAAATAGTGTTTCCGATTGCGCATTTGACGGCAAATGTCAAACAAAATTTAGTTGAAAATATTTCATATTGCTGAGATTTGTCCCAGTAAAGGTGTTACATAAATCCAGATGTTTAAACAGTCTTTTTTGCATGACTACGAATGCTTGTAATGACAATGGCATCCGATTCGAGCACATTTTCAATAACGAGAACCAAGTGCGTTTAAATTCTTGTGGTAATAATGGTGGATCATGATGTTAATAAAATGAAACTGATATCGCTGTAATGAAAACACATGTTTTCCTGAGTTTAATTATACCATAGACTGGTCCCAGGTTTGTACTGTTTTTTGAATGTTGCAAATGCTCTTCTATGTCGTATGTATCAATTACATGTAGTTTGATTAAAACACTTACTGGCAAAGGTTCGCTCTGTTTCTTTGATGTTATGCGTTCTAATAAATGTCGCATGTTTCCATGAGTTTGCATCCGTTGATTGACCATTGCAAGTCTCTTAAAGTACAACGCCATAGTTTAACGCGACGCAGACGCGATAAGGTTGTATGGTGTGGCGTATTGCAATATGTCCGCCACGTGACCTTGCTACAGGTAGTTCTGACCCCTGATTTATCTTCAAAAGGAACACCACGAAGTGGTTCTTATTCGGACATCAAAATAAGTCTGAAATGCATTTTGGTGCATTCTTTGTATTTTTTTTCTGTTATGTAACTCATAGAACTAACAGTAACAAGTATTGCAATGGCACATGACTCTTAGAAGGGTAGATACTAAGGGGGTACACAATTAAAGAACAGAGATGCAATCGGTTTCCCTATTATCAAATTCTCACAGTTGTATGCGAATGTAAATAGATTGCTAAAAGACAAAATGATTTTATCTTCCGATAATAAACTGATATGTTTTTGAAAGAGGCTGGTTGAAAGGACGTTTGATAGTAAAAGGAGCAAACACATGTTTTGCAACGTACTTATGAAATAATGTGTATGTGCACAATTCTTTCCTCGTCTGAATCAAGGTACACTTTCACTTACATCATTATCGTGTCCAGGTTTAACCCATTTATGCCTAGCGTCTAGAAAAAATGCCTTGACAAACAGCGTAGACCCAGATGAGATGCCGCACGATGCGGCGTCTCATCAGGGTCTGCGCTGTTTGCTTAAAGGAATTTTAGTAAGAAATATTCTACATATAGAAATAAGTATACTAGACATCCATAATTTTGAAGATAAATTGATCCAATTTAGAAGGATGAGAGAGTCCACTAGGCATAAATGGGTTAACTATATCGAGTACAGTCACTTTCTGCCTCTTTCGACCCGCCTATTGTGTGGTCTTAACTTGCTCACATGCGATTAAACGTGTAACTTTAAAACGAGTTTCCGTTACTCGATAAAAACAAAAAGAAAGGAAAATTAGTCATAAAGCTTATGAAATTCTTCACGCGTCGAGGCTACTGGATTGCTATACATCTGTCGTATCAGAACCCTAAAAATTGCTTCATATCTCCCTTTAAAATACTCCCAACTATGCGAAGTATGGATAACTAGCCGGTCGCAGGTATGTTTTATTGCCCCCGAATGCCTTGAACGTTGATCGGTTCAGGGAGTTCTGGGTACACTCTTGCTCTGGCATCTACAACGTACCAGCTCACATCTGGGAAGGTCCAGAGTCAACAGGAATTACAACTCATAAAACAACTCTGGCTGTTGCTCCTTACGTGTCAGGTGGCAGATTGCGTCGACCTTTAAGTGTGCCAGTGTATAGTGGAACCATCTCTTTTCAATTTCTTTAACCTTTTACCACTTACTAGTAGATAGGTATTTTCACGAATTTGTAGTGCCTTAGAAAGTTATATTTAATTTAAGACCTTTCGTACTAGATTGAGGTTTTTAAGGCTTCATCTCCAAACCTTAGATACAGATGAGCAGCAAACAGCATAACACCTGAACAGACTGCGAGTTACTCGAAGGCTGTTCTTGTTTTATGCTGTTTGCACATAGCCATTTCCTTTTTGGCTCTGAGTGGGAAAGGGTCAAACATGAGCCTCGTTCTGAGGCTTAATGCATGTGTGTTAAGTGTCGTCCCTGATTAGCTTGTGACGACCGCACAGGCTGATTTGGGACGAAACTTTCCGCTATTATTGTATTTTTGTTCGTTGAAATGAGCTTTCTTCTTATCGAAAATCCAGTTTAGGTGGAAAGTGTTGTGTGATAGCCTTAGCGGACTGCACAGGCCAATCTTGGACTATACTTAACGCACATGCATTAATTAAATCTCGTGTTTTTTTCAAGAGAGTGAACGATGGCAGCTCCATGTTTCACGACGTGCACGGTGTATTTCTTAAAATCAGCATAAACTTACAATTAAACAACTTTGTACATATTATGTTCCAGACATAAAGGTGTAAAGATAGCTGTACCACGTGTTTTCATATGCCATACACGTAGTCAGGCTATGGATTTTGGTCCCGCACTTACGCCATACACAAACCAAATGAAGTGTTGATTGTACTGTAGTGCGCCAGTGCAGGCTTGTCGTTTTGAGACTCCTTAACATTTAAATCCCGCATAGCCATTAATAATAATAACAGCAATACTATTATATAATACAATGTTTAGCAGATAAAAATGCATGCCAATGCAATATTTCACCTGCCGTACATAACGGTTATGCATTAAAAAAGAAATTTATACTACTATTTGTCAGTAAACACAGTATTGTAAAAGCTTCTGTATGTTACTGGTGTTTAGAAAAACAACATGTTGCAATATTATGTTTTAATTGAAATAATGATTTTATTGATATCATTACATGGTGATTTTGTTATGACTCATGGCATCATTTTTATGATATACATAAATACAACATGGTCTTTCTGTGATACATACAATTATATTAATTACACAATTGTATTGCATTTTATTCTTTCTCGTATTTTCACAATATTGTAGCAAAAAACTGACTTTTTCGGTATCGTGTGTATGGCTTATTCCTAGAATTTTTTAGTTCACTTGGCGATGACGACAATTTCTTTAAAAATTATATTTAATAATGCTCTTTCTTGTTATAAAAACTTTTATTTATTAATAGTAATGACCATTTAGTTACGGCAACGATATATTTAAGTGTTTGGTTGGCTATACATGAGTTAAACAGAAATGTATTATATGATTATTTTATTGTATTCAGAATTTAATTATTGATTGTTGTTGAGAATGTGAATTCCTAAAATGCGTGTTGTACTAGAATACATCATTTACTAACAAAGACTGTTTTGAACTGAAAACACGTGATGTTTAAAAGCATTCAATTGATACATTCATATAACAAAATCCATTCTAAAACATTATTTATTCTTAAATATTTAGATCTTTGGTTATGCAGGTGTGATAACATCTTTATAATTCGTTACGCACATTGCTTAAATATGTTTAATACTTCCAATTGTAAAGCAATGTGCCAGTTTACTCTTATTACCATAAAAATGAATCGGAATGTAACAATTATTAATGATGATTCGAACCATTTAACCAGCCATACAACACTTAACAGGGGTGTCAATTGGCCTAAATCTTAAATCCTGAAAATCATCCTAGAATTTGGGGGACGGAGTCAAAAGAGTTTTAATTATTCATTAAATTATGTTTCCTTTGTAAACAATATGCCAAAGGTCAATAATTTGTGTTGAAGATGACATTTTGTGACAAGAATGCTTAAAATAACCAAAACAATCCTCTGTTTTATATCAATATCAAAAATTTTCCTTGAGGGCTTAAATCCTGAATTCAGGAATAATCCTGAAAATTGACACCTCTGCTTAAATAAGTGCACAGTAATAATGTAATATGTTGGCCAGATTGTCTGGCCACCTGTACCGTTTTCCAGGGCATTTGCCTTCGGTGTTTACTTGCAACACCAAGATATTTCTGTAGACGAAAGCTCGTTCATCAAAACAAATTAACCCTTTATTCTTAATATTATTGCAAACTTGTAGCGTTCATGGAAACAATTACATTCTTGGCTGCAAACGAGCGCGTGTAAGCAAGGTTTCGCAGTCGCAGCCAGGTGCAGTTGTAGAAGTCAACATAAGAATTATTGTATTTGATAAAACTTTGGTACACGAAGACAATAAAATTCACAAGGCGATGTTTTGATTGCGTGTTATGTATCATGGCGTACCATTTAGAACCAAACACGTGTGGAATTGGATAAAAAAACACTAATAACAAATGAGTTAAATATGAATTAAATTAAATTATGTTCGCCGAATACACATGACATTAATTTTGTTTGTTGTGAATTTATTAAATGTATGTATAGTTACTTGCACCATTTAACACGTATATGTAAGGCAAAGAAAAATATAACTGGAATGTCATGCATAGTTCTCAAGCAAGTGTGTATGTCTTGATGGTAACTGCAAAATGAAATGCAAATATATACAAAAATATCTAGTTAGATTTTAAACGATTTTACCGTACGTACATATATATATTCTATGATTGTATTATACATATAATAATAATAGATAACGTTCAGTGGATACCATAATAGGAAGTAAGAATATTAAAACACGGGTCGGTGAACCAATAATTGAGACTGTATGTTATGGTAATACTCAAATTGTCACCATTATACAATTTCATTTTTATTATTAGCGATAGTTTACAAATATCATTAAAAAATTTCAATATTGTATTGGGATGTATAAGCTTATATTAGTAAAAAAAGTGTATCTATTTTTAACAGCATGCACCTTTATTAATTCCCAGCTGTTGTTGGTCTCATAACTCTTGACACTTTTGATTGCCATGGAGTTTGGTCATATAAAAGAAACACCACATACCAAAATATATACCTTTTACAGACATAACCAATTTTATCAAAGAAATAAGCCAGAGTATAATACAACTGTATTATCAGAAAGATCATTAGATAATCTGTTAACACTTGCGCTTCTGTTTTGATATGACGACCGTTCCGTGCATACATAACATTACAATTAACCATATCTAACCAAGGCAACGAGTATGCTCGGATTGTATTTGTTATTCTTGAATGTTGGATGATCCATTAACCACACCACACACCGCATAACAAATACCATCGCGTAAGTCATAAACCTAAAGATTGCATTGGCCTCTTTGGATGCATCCATCCGCATCGGGACACTGGCGTATCGCATTTGCCTTCAAACAGATTGGGGAAATACAAACAGGCTGTGTCAGTCTCAGTTGACAGTCGAGCACGAGGTAACCTTACACAATCAAACAATCTTCTACAATACAAAACAGATACGGTTTATTGCAATGTGATGAACATAGGTGCCTCGATTAGACTTTCGTTTTAATACTCTTTGTTATTCGTTGAAACATTATCAGTTTCGCTTTTTTATCCCTTGTAAAAACGAAATGATACAGAGCCGAAAACATTAAGTGTTGTAAAGGAGAAACATGAATGAAACAAGCTGCGTGCAGGGATTACGTAAATCAACATAAGGGGAGGGCCACCTTAAGTAACTCTACTCAGATTCACTTGTATTGCTTACTATATCTCGACTGAACATGCTTCACATATGCGTCGTCCGCAGAATGTTGAAAGCCCGAGTATGTATGCGTGACGTCCTAATTACTATTTGGCAAACCAACTCTGCAACAGTTTGTGAAGGAGTTGAAATTATTTTATCGGAAATTCCATGTTGTCTAAAACAATGTTTGACTTGCCACAGACCTTATCCCCAAATCTATGTATTCCACATTGGTCAACTAGGGTGAGTGTTAGCAGGGGAAAGTAGTTACAACCATCCATTTGTTGACGAGGTTTTGTGTGGCGGCCGGACGTAAGACTGCAAACAACAATTAGCAATTAGCCGCCAAACAGGCACATCCTGATGTGGATAAAAAGTGGAACATAGCAGCGAAACTGGACGTGGTATCAGCTAAATGAGGTGTTCCTCAAACAGATTTACGACAAAGCTTGTTGATTAAAACGTGGTCAGAAAAAAACATACTGAAACTGTTTAATGCCGTTTGAGAAGTTTAATCTGTTAATGCTGTCCATAAAAATACGATTGGATAAATATCAAAATATGTATAACTTGCTTTATATGAACAAGTACCGTATTCGCATCATTCAAACTTGAAACCATTTGTTATACATAAATTGAATGTCAACAGTTAAGCATAGAAGAAGAATTATTTTATAAATGAATGTGTAAGAAACGAATAATGCAAAGAAACCTCTGGGACGAAATGTATACGGAGCTGTTAAAATGAGAAGAACTGTGCCGTTTGTTAGACACAATGTCATACATGTACATGTACTAAGTAATAATTTGGTCTCTGCAAAGTATGTATCCGCCACATGCTTCTAACTACAAAAGCGATAAACAGTTTTCACACAGAGGATGCATTTGCCATAACATATTTACATGCATTAAGTCTCGGACACTTTTGTCATGCCTTTTTTATCTGCTCAGATGGAGAGTTTGGCCAAGAATGACCACATACACTATGCAATTCTCATTGCTTCATTGGTACACCTGCTTGTTTGGTGTTTTAAGGAGTCTCAAGCGAAGCGTTCTTGCTTGGTTAGTTTAAGGTTCATCAATACATAACAGTTTAAAACCGTGGAAACAATTAAGAAACGTAAAAATGGTTCATTTAAGAGTGTTTAACATCCAGCGAGTCATACAGATTCTTAATAATGATCGTAACATTATGAGATTACTATTACTTTGAGCATTTAATTTGGCTTCGCACGAGAAACAAGGTGCTATCAGTAACAGATAAAATTGACACATCAAAGAATTAGAATAAAAAGATAGAATTTATTTATTGACACAGAAACGTAACAGTATTTTCAATTGAAGTGTTTTATCAAACTTTCCTTTTTACTTTACTGGTTTGATGCTGTAAAATTCCTATGGTTAACCAAGGTAACAAGTTATATTAGTGCTGATGCCTTAAATCAAAATTACCAATAAAAGTCGTTATCTAATACCTTTACTATGCCTTTAATTTTATTGGATTTATAGCCATTTGTTTGTTTAGAATATTAGAAATCATTCGTGATGTCAAAATATGTGATAAATGGATTTTTGTATCTTTTAGATTACATTCACCGAAAGGGTGGGTTGGGGATAATGTTGAAACGGTTATCATTATGGTTGTCGGTGGGTTTGGTTGGTACTGATATATGGAGTGTTGGTGAATCTCATTTTGTAAAGCTTTACATAAGTGAAACCACCAAAAGTTAATCTGAAATAAAGTTACAATTATTTTTGGTCGAAGCATCTTTATTAAATTAAATGCCCGAAACTCTTTCACAATATGGAATCTTAAAAACTTAGCATAGAAATACTGTTTTTATCTCCACTTAGAATCACTCGACAGTTGTGTGGTGATTTATAATTGCTGAACAAGTTTAAACCATTGGTTAAATGTTTTTGTTGAATTGATTTACGATGGAACTGAAGCATCGATCGGATTGTACATTTACAAAAAAATGCAAATTGGTTATATATATCTATGAAAAAGGAAAATGTTTTTCGACAATACATTTGTTTTGTCCTGGTGCACATTGAGTCATAATGTGTACCAATAATTAAATTTATTAAAAATTAGACGCGTTATGCGAAAATGAGTCTTATACCAGCCAGCGTAGCTCAATGCAAGCTTGCTCAGTCGCGTATTCTGGTCAGCTCTGACCGCTATAAGTACTGCACAATTTCGTTGTCACGGCGTATCCTATGACCTTTTTCGCATGACGATGATCGTAATATTGCTTTAACAGACGTTTGATCACGTGAGTTATCAAACATTAATTTACGTTTTCCGCCACATGCTCATTATTCAATTTCACAGACCTCTAATACCGATATAATCACTCTTAACACCGTTTTCTCTATTTTTGATGACGAAATTACAATCACAGCAAAGTTTCGAGGTTTGTTGAAATCCTATAAATCTGTGCACAAAGCCATTATCAATAACTTATATTTGTTGAACAGTTCATTTTCTCAAAGAATAGCCATTTTCGTCTGATACAATGCGTGTAAATTAAATTGTTACAATACTACAATGCACCAAGGCCTAAATCTGTTGAGGCAGGATAACGACTGTATTAAAGCTGTATGGATTGAGATAGCGCATAATTCTAATTCCCTGTATGATAAGCGCTCGATTGTTGTCCGGATTGAGGAGTTTTAATTTTGTAATTGAAACTAAATTAGGCTAGCAACGCGATGTTTAAATTGACTCGAAAATTACCAACGTATTACAGCAACGTACGGGAGTATTTAGATAACATTTACTCCTCTTTTGACGTGATTCGTCAATAAATAAGCTGCATAATACGTTCACGTTGGCGAAAATTTAATCAGTTTAATTTATCCGTACAAATTAACGTATTTGCAAAATTGTTAAGTAGCCATATAAATAGTTACTCGGGTAATTCTAGAATGTCAAATTATCACGTTGCGAATCTTACAAATTACCAAACATTGCCTGGAGTTCAAACGAGGTTTTTCCTAAATAATTGTAATGTTATTGTTAGATAAATCAAATGGAATGAACAGTTGTTTTGCAAATTGTTTCCTCTGTATGTCACCAGCGTATATACTGATGCATTAAGGTCTCTAATTGTAGTGTTTATGGATTTGAAGAAATCCACTGATACGATTGTTTGGGAGCATGGCCATTGAGAAGACGCTGTTTAATTGTGGTAATGAGTAATTATTTGAGGTATTTAAATCCTCAGCCTTTGATAAATAGAGATTGTGTTAAAGATGACACAACCAAGAGTTTAAAATCACGAGATCGGTCGCTTATGCAACGAAAAAACACGAGAATAGCAACGAGATGTTGATAGCAAGATATCTGCCAATGGTACATGTTTTTTGGTTGCTTCTTCCTTAAAAAGGTTATGAATTTAGTAATCTGTGTTCTTGTCTATGTGGGTTGAATATATTGTTTACGGAATATGTCCCTATACATTAAAATATTCCTATGTGGTCCGCGGGACATATCACATTTCTAATTTGTTATTCTATTCAAATTTGCTTACTGTGCAGTATTGAATGGTATCAGTAAGTTTTAAATAATCTACGCAGTAATAGGAACACGAATTTATTACAAGCAGGGACTTTAAGAATATGTGGTTTATATCTCTTAAATATGATAACTGAAATGTTTGTATCAGTTATTTCTTTACGGCGAGTGTATCGTTAACAATGCAGTCGTTCAAAAACACTCTATTGGTGAAATTTTTTCTCTCACGCGCTTTTTCATATGCTTTTTATTGTTGGCTGAATCGACACAGATAAGATAGTCAATTGAGAGGATTGTTAAAAATTGAAATTAACTTACTGGTATCGTCTTGATAATAACGTCTTTCCTTTGTGAAAGATGATTTTGAGTTCGACATTTAGTCCTCCACCATAGAAACGTCGAAATTAATCATTCCGCACGCTGTGAAGAGTGTTGCATCTCGCAGTGATATAGATAAATAATAGAAACTTAGATTTGTGTTATTTCTTTTCAAGTGCTTATTGAAATGTTTTTCAAAATGAAAATGTCTTTTCATAAGTCTTTATGGCTATGAACGAAATTCCTCGCAATATCTATAATTGAGTGAACACATAATTAACACACATTCGCTAAAGAAACGACGTTTGGTGGCGGAGAAATGATACAAAATATCATCGGGTTACTAAAAAAGAATCCTGGAAACAGGGAGAACTCGTAAACTTTCTCACGTGTCGGTTTTTATGATCTTACATTAAAACTATTTTTAATGAAACCTCGCACTGGGAAAACCGGGCTTAATGCATGAGCATAAAGTTTCGCCCTTTCCTCTTTCATTGTAGTTGTTCGAATAAAGGAAGTATCGTTTACGCGAAAATCCAGTTTGGGCGGAGAGTGCCACTAATGATTAGCTTTTGCGGACCGCACAAGTTAATCTGGGTCGGTACTAAACCCCGTTTTCTCCGAAAGAGGCTCAATGTTGTATCTTTGTGGAAGCACTAGTGGTTTTTAATTTTTCGAAAAAAGGTGACTAAAAAAACCCACAATACGTTATTTCTTTGAAAACGAAGATATTGTTAGTCTAATCAGTTTCAGAACTTGTTAGTTGGTCGGGTTAGCGGCCGACTAAATTTACAGAGCTCATTTTGCAAATCAGTATGTGCTTAGAAGCCTTAAGTACGGTAAGAACCGCAACTCACTCTGCTAGGAACGATTACCGCTGCCTGTCTGCAGCAGACGACAAATGATTCTGCTCTAGCAGTGAGTGTATATACCAGCTTGTAAGACGACATTGGCCAGTCTAGTGTTTATCATTGAAATCTGTACACTACTTTCAGGTAAAACGGGGCTTAATTAATGCACGTCAAATAAGATTAGCCTGTGCGCACTGATTAGCCTGTGCAATGCGCACAAGCTAATCAAGGACGACAACAGCGAACAACTTCAGTGCCTTCAGCGCTTTGATATTGTAAGGTGACGGACAAATCGCAGAATACACTGAAATCAGTGTTAGCTCGTTTAAACATGCTGCGAATCGACCGACGTTTCTAAGTAAACATGTATCCTTTGACCAACAACTAAATTAAATAAATTGGAATGAATATGGCACCGGTTAGTTAATATTTGTTATTTGGCTTAATGCCCTCTCAATGTCCTGTCGGTTAAAAACGAATAGTATTATAATTGAAATGCAGAATTAAGTGAAGGTGTTTCATTGAACGTGTCCGTATCTTACGGATCAAAGAGTAGCACTGACATGAGAAGGCCGGAAAAGACCTGAAGATATTGGGAAAAGCCAGAACATTTTTGGAAGTTTGTGTATTGAAAATACAGGTAGATTTCCGAGGATTTTGGAAACGGGAATTGAATTTTGAAAAAAGGAATGTGTTTAGAAAAAAAGACATATATTGGAATACATAGGTCCGGACTTCGCATAACAGATTACGATAACGTATTATAGCCAGAACAATCAAAATAAAGATCATTGATTTATGTTTACATACGTGCTTTAGACAAAAAAAAAAGCAAAATGTATGTGTTAAGTTTTGAACTACGCCCCAATGTCCGTTTTTCAGATTAAACTTCGATGCATATGTTTCGCATATATGATTTAGTACGTTACATGCTGTTTTATAAAATATTTGATCTTCACAGCTGAAGACACGTTAGCAGAGTACAAATTGATTATCTTCAGTCCCGCCCTCACCAACCGTTTAATTTACGAGTACAACGACCTTTCGTTTTAAGTTTATAAGAGTTACTAATATACCGTAGGTCATCTATATGTCACGGCCATTTCATATTTACAATGGAATTAAACTCGTCAGATTCAGTATTTACAAATAGTCGAATCTAAAACAAATAAAGGCGAAGTTTGTTTTAATTATTCAACTCCGATCTGTCATTTTTTCATCCCTCATAGACTAACACTCGTAAAATGGATTAAACTCTGTTTCTGTTTATCTTGTGTATTTCCTTTGCTCAATCGATGGAGCCATTTTCGATTTTTAATATTTGCTCGTTATCAAATGTCTCCGGCCTTTAGCGGTCAGCGCAAGTTGCCATAGGTTTACATTTTCTTGAGGATCCTTTGTCAATAAAATTAAATAAAAGAAGTTGGAATAATGGTTTAGTGTCCACACTATGCAAACAGGAATGCCTCGGAATCGAATTTACCTGACCTGCAAAGCTCGTTTGCGCAAATGTTAAACCAATAAACAAATGTTTAGATTTCATCGTTTTTAAGAGTTCTCAGCCGATCTGATAATATTTAAAGCTAGAGGTCTCGTCTTGTATTTGTTTTTATATTTGCCCGTTAAGATTTTGTGTTGACTGAAGACAATAAAAGACCTTAAATAAATAACTTCAAGGCGACGACAATAAACACAGGGCAGTATTTCTGTTGGCTTATCTGAAAGCACATCCATTTCTGTTTCAAGTATAACTTGTTCGATTCGAGTTGACTTTTTGATAGATGGTATGTTTGCTCTCTAAAATATATTAATTTGTTTATCCGATTCAATATGAAAACTTATCTGAAAGGTCGTATAATATTTGCAAAAGTTATTCAGGGATATTGTTACAGTAAATCAACTCGATATAAACCTATGCAAACGTGGGTTTTGCCAGATAACGATACTGCGAAAAATATGATCAATATTTTGTTTCGAAAACTACAGTAACATTTTACAACTCTAAAAGCTTCACTCATTACTCAAACGTGATAAATCATTATGACAACGTTATCTTGACAATAACAATGCTACATTTGAATATGCATCAAGTGTGATAAAAAGTCTTCGACAGATGGTGCATCTTAAAGGGGCCTTTTCACAGATTTTGGCATTTTTTAACTTATTCATTAAATGCTTTATATCGATAAATATAAACATTGGATCGTAAAAGCTCCAGTAAAAAATCAAGAATAAAATTAAAAAAAGGAAAAGAACATTGCCCGGACCAGGTTTCGAACCAGTGACCCCTGGAGTCCTGCCAGAGTCCTGAAGTAAAAACGCTTTAGCCTACTGAGCTATTCCGCCGAGTACATATACTTGAAGTATTTTATACCTTATATAAGCAATCTTCGTAGTTTCACAAAATTTAACGACAAAAACAGAACTCTCCAAATTATTCAATCGTTTCGCGTTGCAACGCTTTATAATTTTTAGGTTTTAAAATCGTCAAAAGGTGCATATAATGGCTATATTAGACCATGGTAAATGTTCAGTATTACTGTTTCCTCACAAATATCATAACTAAAACGAAAATTTGCGAATCTGAAACAACTTTTTTCAATTTTGTCAATTTACCAAAGCGTGAAAAGATCCCTTTAAACTAAGTTGAGCGCTTTGGGACCATCATGGGCCCTCTTGTTTCATAGTTGTGCACCTGAAGGTTCTTTAAATTTTAATTACTTCATAATTCCTAAGTTTTCAATTTATCGATATTACTTTACAAAGCCATTGTTTACAAATCCTTTAGCTTTACTGATATCATTGTAACGTGTGTTTTATTTTAAAGTCTCTATAACGCTCAAAATCAACTGAAATCTCGTTAAGTATTTTGTAAAATAAAGTTAACACCTAAACAATCAGTGTTCCTTATAGAAATAGCCACAATTTAAACGCTAGATGTTGTATGATAACATAGATTTTTGTAGATACAAAATGCTCGTTTTTATTTATTTGTGACACAATTAATTTCATTTTAATTTCCCGCGAATGTATCCATCCATATGACACACGAACACTAAAATAGTACCATGAAAGTGTTCATGTGTCGTGTGAATAGGTATCGTTGCGGGAAATTAAAATGGAATTAAATATGCAAAACAATAATACAAACGAGCGTGTTGTATCTATAAACATCTATTTTACCAGACCACATCTGGCGTTGAAATTTTGGCAATTGCCATAAGGAACACTGATTTAAAATTGTTTAACTATATTTTACGAAATATTGTACGAAATTTTCGTTGATTGTGAGCGTTATAGAGGCTTAAACATTTTAAAGGGCATAATGTAAACGTTCAGTATGAGTTAGACCCGTAGTTGGATGATTCAAAGGCTTTTGGTAGTATAGAGATACGATCGTACATTTTCTGTTTTATTTAAATGATGCATAAATACTGTATTGTTTACATTAAAAACGAAAACAACAAAGAAAGTGTTACAGAGGTCATATAAACCCTGATGTGACTACGATTTAGAAATAAAAGTTGTCTGTCCCAGCTTTTCATTGGTATCATGCGTATGGGTGAGAAATAAACGACGCAGTTTGTTACATTATTAAATAATGTTGCTTTTACATGGTCTAGTATATACATACAATATTGAAGTCACATTACTTTACATATGCTATTTGAAAAATACGAATAAATTGACAGTGCGTAGAGGTGCACTTCTTCAAGGAATAGTCACAATGGTTTTCAACATTTATTCAAGCAAACATAAACACGCATGGCCTTTTTTTGAAGTTTAGAATCAACGAATAGAGTCGAAATTAAATTGAATTAGCTCCCGTATTTTCGCTTCGCACGCTTTGGTTTTACATTGCATAAAATAACGCTAATTGCTTTCATCCATAGAAACAAAGTACGAAATTTATTGCAAGAAAATGTGCGAGAAGTACATACTTCCTTGGTCATTAGAATAATATGGGCGTGGCTGAAATGCTACTCATCCTGTCAGAAGAAGACATTCAAATCGGCACTGGTAATGATATATTTTATCTAATTACATGCGCATAACATCATTTGCAGAAACATTAATGACACACTTTTATTCACAGATAGAAGTTTTCTACTTCAAAGGGTTTCCATCATGCGCGCAATAATTGCTTACAGAATCCTGGAACTATTTCGCTAGAAGGAGACTGGTTCCGTTTATTGTTCTTTATGTTTGTTATTTGACGAATCTACTATTTCAGTGACTTAAGTCTGCTTCATAAACTGATTCGTTGATTTCTGTTCGTGTCTCCCTGGGGACTATTTTTGAGAACGTGAACAAGAGTACAAATTATCAGATGTAATAAGGCTTGAAAATGCCATAAGGCAGAAGACAAAAAGTAATCATTGTATCAAACAACCAATTCCTAATGAATTTGCCCAAATACAAAGTGCCTAGTTGTCTTTTCGTTTCAATGATAAAACATTTGATCATTTACTATTACTATTTAGTCTGTGGAGACATTAAACAAATTAGAAATCCAGTTACATAGCAATCATCTCGCTGGTGTCATTTTGCTGTAGGTGAAATTATGAAGCAAAAACAATGCATTTTCGAAATGAAACTATGCCGTCAGGTGATTAAATGTAATGTTACAAATGTGATAATGCTTTTCAATTAACTTTTCCTTTGTATGGAATGATCAGTTTTATTGTGTATTATGATTTCATGCGTACGAATACACGATGCTCACATATCTCGTACATCTCGAAATCCCGAGGGATTCCTGCGGCAGTTGAGTTTCATTTGTGGCCATTTTGTTTTATCCGCACACTCGATTCAAAATGGCGGCGTCTTAAAAACACGACTCAAGGGGGTGAACTTTTTGTAACAAAGATGTATTGGACATTACACAAATCTGATTCGATGGCATGATTTGTTTCATCTATTCCATCTCCATCTAAAACGACTGTGTATGGGCGAGAAAGGAGCAATAAAGATAATTAATTTCCCATATAAACGACATTTGTCTAAGTGATTTCGTATGGTTTATGCCCTTATCAAATTGTGCGTTTTTCTTTGATATGTATACGGTTTGTGCTATTGTTCTCATAAAACTGATGATAGATTTTGATACCAAATGCAAGTTGATCATGGTGTTTTAAAGATTGGTAATAGTTATGATTTGATCATGTAAAACCAACACCTTGGAAATTACTTAATGAAGATTTTTTTGTACGAAACGGTTTCTAGTGACTTTACAACGTCAATACTATATAATATGTTTACAATATATTGTTGTCATGTTAAATACAGGATACGTGTTTGGTCCCGGTACACGTTTAAATCAGAACACCACCCTAAAACGTTTAAAGTCCATATACTAAGCTTTACTTAATAAAATTCGAGTTTTCGATTGTAAGTTCGATATTTTGCTAACAAACGGTACGGAAAATATAACTGAAATATAGCTTGTCAAAACATTTTTAACACCCAATACTGTATACAGTAAGATATTTAGGATATTTTTCAATTTTAGTCATACTACAAACAGTTAAGCAAAAACAAATGTCAAGCTATGCCGAATACTTCCGAATTCATTAAACACTAAATAATATCGACTTATATAATACAATAAATGTTGTTAAATACTCAGATATACTCATTGGGAGGCGTAGAAGGATCTGTTCGATGCATATGTGGAATGAAATATCAGCTGTAATAAATTGTCCGTCTGCCACCGACAAACTTATCTGACAGCGAATTTTTGAAATCATCACAAACTATCAAGTTTCAGGCAACCGGTGCAGAGGGGGATAATAAAAATTGTAACAAAAGCAACCAAACGGGCATTTAATATCTATCTAAATTCACACAAAACTCCCGGTGACACTTGAGTCAATTCAAATGCCCGTCGCCCTTCGTTTTTATATGGGAAATGAAACTGTTTAAATTTTGTTTATGCACGGAATGAGTCTATTGTCCGATCAGTGAATGTATCGTTTATATGATATGCATCTTCAAAATCGAATCATTATGAATAAACAGATGGTTTTAAATATGAGTTCTCCGTGCACGATATCTCTCGGATTCAATTTACACTGAATACAGCACATTTGTGTGAACTAGATAAAAAAAGTTAGTTTTTCCTGATACAGATCGCGTTTTGTGTTATTAGCATTTTCATAATGTTACCTTTTCAGCAGAACGATCGCAACTTCTCATAATTTGAATAAATGATGTTCCATTTAAATGGGATTTGAATTGGATAAAGGCGTATTTAAGGAACCCAGTTTGATCACCCGATAACGCGGCTCTCTGGTTACAAACCCGACGACTCTTGGGGCGAGGGTGATCGGTTACAAAGGAAACTTGTCTTGCTGTTTGAGACACGGAGGTCAAGACTCCCAGCATGTTTTGTGGAATTCTTGCTTGTTCCGCGACGATACTAAACGGTTATGGGTTAATTGTTAATTGCACCCGGTTGTTCGTAGACACTTTCTCTGGTGATTTATGCAACGCGCATCTTACATAGGGGTCCTTACATAATCGATGTTAAAATTGACATCTTTCTTGACGAATGCCTTTTATAGCATTGTGCGATAGTTATGAAAATTCAACTACACCAACTAAAAAAAGGATGTTTATTGACAGAACAATTAGGTTTTCAGGCTCTAATTTGTTTCTGAGCGGATCGATGCCCAAAACTTCTGAATAAATATACAATGTATACATGTCCCGTTTAATATATGGTTTAAAAGCTTTTAGTTATCATATTTACAAAAAAGGTGATAGAGAGTAATGTTAATGCTTAACTGCAATCAATGTGTTAACTTTAACCTCAAATCATATAATTTTCAAAATGTTTTATGGCATTGAATGCTTTATAGAAAGTTCTTCTCAAAGAGCTGCCGTATATATTGTATTTCAACCATGTTTAAAGTACATGTAATATATAAACTTGTATAAATAAACAAAAAACTGTCATTTAAGCACATTTTATGGGCGACCATTTTCACGATGTCTAGCAATAATATGAATAATACAGTAGCATAGAAATAGTATATCAAACATAAAAACCCTACATAACAATACAATTACATCATTGAAATATAAAAGTTTGTCCGTTAACTGTCGTTTTATCTCTCGTGTCCCAAATAAATTCGTTTTATACTCGAGCTTTTTGAAAAAGCAGTGATCACGTGACAATCGTGAATATAATAACAACATTAGATATTTTTCAACGGATTCCTGGTTCTTTTGTACAATTGCATGCTATCAGATTGTGTGGAACATTTAAATATTATATTGAATATTACAATATTCGCCAGAGATTTTATATCTGAATTTCATTAAAGATGTAACATAGAGATAGGAAGTGTTCTCGTCTTACAATAAAAATGGTAATTTTCATTACCGATTCGCATATAATAAAACATGTTTTTGCTATTAAAACGTTTTATAGACCAAACACTAACATTTAATCGAGAGGCGCGATGAATTATTCTTTTCATAAGAGTTTTATTGTTTAAGTCAAATGCGAAAAAAGTTTCAAATATTCATGGTTATTGTGCACTCTGATTTGTGAAAAAACGAGAAACTCTGGTGAAACTAACGCAGAGCTGCGCAACGAGAAGGAGGCAGGAGAGCTTCCTGGGCTGTTATTCACAAAGCTCCTCGGATGAATCTTAAGTTACGTTGCATTTACGAGAATATTTAAAATCACGTTTACAATGTGATTTTTGTTTATTTTTTTTATTTAATTTCGTAAAATGTTTTTTTCAAATAGTCAAATATTGAAATCCCAAATACAATCGGTCATACATTTACAATATGTAAACTTCAAATATACATACACATAAATGAGCCGATCGTATGTAACACCGCCTCGAAATTATTTTATCTTACGATTAAAGAAAGTTTCAGATTAGTATTTGGCAATATTGTCTCCAGCAAAAGATAAAGATTCGTAAGCATGTTCGAGCAAGAAAGCGGTCCAATCATATTTTATCGCTGGGTCGCAGGTTTGAGCCCCCGATACATGGCTTTCACATAGTAAAATAAAAACATCCAAATGAGATCGTCCACATTCTGGAAATATGTGTGTTGGTGACATATTTCACACATTAAAACAGATGTTTTACATTCGCATTAATGTTCAATTTATTATTACCTCAATATTAAGAGTCAACGGAGTTTAAACTTAAACAACTAGCAAACATGCTAACGTATATTTAATTCGTATGCAGTTATATGACACAATCTGCTTCATATTTACTAAAGATGTCAATTAATCATTTTCTAAAATTCTTCATTTTCTAGAATGCCACATTGTTTATTGCTTTTTGTTTGGTTTTGTTATTGTAATTGATGACATGCTAAATAGTTAAATATTAAAAGTGTTCTTCGAAAAGTCGATGATATTTTTTTACAAATCAATATCATTACATTGTATTTTAATGTAATAAACGCTGCTTGGGCTACGAAATCAGAAACTACACCGTGCCCTAAGGTGCAATCATAAAGTTAATGTCCCTAGGGTTTGTTTTAACTTGTGTCGGGATATATTAAATAATTAAATTGAAAAACAAAACAAAAAACACTTTATTGACAAACGCTTTGTGACTCGCAGGAATATTTATTGTATAGTGCAATCTAATATTGTGGGATACAATTCAGACGAGAATTAAAGCTGTCATTTCATTGGTCATTTTAATTTGACACGTCATGACATATTGCCCCAAGAAGACTTCGATGCCGCGTAAATTACGTAAAAACTTAAAGAGATGCCTTTTACAAATGGACAGGTGTGAATTTTGACCAATAGGATCAATTATTTGTCGATGTCTGCGGACGAGGGGACTGTAGGGTGTCGTTCCTTTTTGTCAACTTAACGACGCATTTAACGGCGTTGTTACACTTTCTACTATTAAACCTTAAAAAGGGCCAATGAAATCTACACCGTTAGCATAGTCTGAAATTAATGCGTCGATGCGGGAACAACAAAACGTTACATTTCCATGGCCATTTTAGCTGTAACAGATGAATGATGTATTAGAAGTGTTTATTGAATATGATGGGATACCATGCTTTGCATAATGAATGCATTGTCACCGACCTGTCTTGTTTATGGATGTAAGGGGTTCTTTAATGGAATAATATTACACAGCTGTGGTTACGGAAAAATGTTTCCAATAAATCACCCTTCAGTTAGCTTGAAATTGTAACCTCAAACTGTCATCTTTGAAATCTTAGAAATTGCGGATCAAGACGGTTCCCTCCCCTATGAATGACACAATCTTTGGCGCAGAGGCTCCCGGGGTAACGTTCGACTCGCGTTTCACACTTTTCATTTTGAAATAGTGAGTTTGATTTATTTTAAGTTAATGTCATTTGGAACCGGAAATATGTTGATTTCTGAACTGAAGTCGTTTGAATAGTCACGAATATTTAAAAAAATTAATTTGCGTTGCAATGTTCTGTAGGATTTTAGTAATAGTTTGTATAAATCAAACATGTGGTAAATAAACGAGATTTATACAGCGCCTAGTTTAATCCTAATAATATTTTCATGTAAACTTTTATTTTAGCCAAGGTTCACTCGGGGAATAATTGACTTTGCTAACAGATAAGTAAATGAAAACTCCATAATATTTTAAGAAACAGAGGTTGTTTATACTATGTACAAATAGGTAAAATATAGCTTGGACAGATTTCTACAGGGCATCTTATATTCTCATTTAAGTGGGCATTCTTAAAAAAGATAACAGCAAATATGCCAGCTTCATCATCTTTTCTTTCGATGTTATTGGCAGAACAAGAGTTATATTAAAAGTCCCTCCGTTTCTTTGGTAGAACCAGCATACTTGATGTCAGACATGGTATTAAGAACGACATCAGAGTAAGAGAGCAAATCTGGTGACCTTATTGTCGCGAGTTGGGAATCATGCTCACAACGCCACTGCGACATCTTTATTAACCCATTTATGCCTAGCGTCCTGAAAAAAGGACATTGCAAACAGCGTAGACCCAGATGAGACGCCGCATAATGCGGCGTCTCATCTGGGTCTGCGCTGTTTGCTTAAAGGAATTTCTGTAAGAAATATTCTTAATATAGAAATAAATATATTAGACATCCCTAATTTTGGAAATAAATTGAACCAATTTAGAAGGATGGGAGAGTCCACTAGGCATAAATGGGTTAATGTGGCCTCGTTCGATGAAAACTGGGCTTAATGCGTGTGCGTAAAGTGTCGTTCCAGTATAGCTTGTGCAATCCGCTCAGGCTAATCTGTGATAAGAATTTCCGCTTTAACTGGATTTTCGCTAAGAAGAGACTTCCTTTTCGCGTAAAATACCATACAATCGCAGAGTTTCGTCCCTGAGTCGACACTTACGCACATGCATTAAGCACAGTTTCCACAGAACGCTGCATAATGTTTTGTAACGCGTTGCAGTGCCCGGCCCGGTCGGCCCCCTAAAAGAAGTCCCTCCCTGCACGCCAGCCCCGAGACGCTGGACAAGCTGAAGAAATCCCGCTTCGATGGAAGCGATTATTACAGTGCATCCAGATTCTTTGGTAAGTTGGTAATATAAAGAAGCATCACCGATGTGTAATGGTCGCCATGTTCATTGTAACAACATCATAATTTACGGCTGAAGTATGATACCAACAGCAATAAACAGGGCTCATGATAATTATAATCAGCATCATCAGCTGCGGCAACAGAGGTAGCAGCATCAATAATAGCAACAGCGTCAGTATCTGCAGGTACATCATCAACATCTTTACATACTAGTTATCATCTCTACCACCATGCTCAGGAGCACCAATGTCATTAGCAGCCTCATCATTTTCATCCTCAACTTGAATGCATTAAACGGCTCGGTATATCTACATTCTCATAACAAAATAAGTGAATATGAAGACTAGTTTAGGTCGATGTCTCCGCCTAATCTGTCACACTAATAGTCTTTTATTACCAGTGTCTTATTTCCT
Source organism: Dreissena polymorpha (assembly GCF_020536995.1). Taxonomy (NCBI): domain Eukaryota; kingdom Metazoa; phylum Mollusca; class Bivalvia; order Myida; family Dreissenidae; genus Dreissena; species Dreissena polymorpha. The sequence goes on along the minus strand of NC_068358.1, from coordinate 45,398,176 downwards.
ACTAAATGTTTCACTCAATGCGCTCAAGTAAAAAAAATGTTGTACTCAAAGTCGAATGACTTCTCGAATTCAGGTTTCAAATTTGTCAAGTTGTTCACTGCACTGTAGTCGAACAAGACGATATACGAGAACGGGTTGACAAAGGGCCAGCAAATTATACCCCCATCTAAATCACTCTACAAAACATATCTGAACAAATTTATGCATTATCTAAATTATTCATTCTGTGTATTTATTGAACGAAACACAATGAATCAAGTGGACCCTAAACTTGTCAGAAGTGGCTAGGATTTACTTTCCACTCGTTGGGTCGGAATTACAAGCCCGTATCTGGGTCAGATGTCGACTTTCAAAGCGACTCGAGTGTTGGTTTGTACAAATAAATTCCATATTTTATGTGATATTCGAGAGCATGGTTATTGTGGCAGATAACATAAAGAAACATTTATTTCCGTTACAGATATCAGTTATTTGTTTAAGAATTGCAAGTGTTCGCATTTATATATTTTTGCTTATTTGTCTTATTCATTTAAGATTTATTTTTCCATTTTCTTCTCGGATATTTATGTAAATTAATGCAATTTCACGATCCGCATATAGTTTTGTTCCCTTTCAAAATGTCCAACTTTAAACACATTTTGTGTTTTTGTATGAAAACTAGACATGTGTCCAAACGATACTGATTCTCAAATATTCCGGTGGTTGTCGCAAACACGCCTAGGTTCTTGAAATCTGCGCAGAAATAAACAGGCACAAACGCTTAAAACTGTATAAATTGAGTCGTGTTCTGAGAAAACTGGGCATAATGCATGTGCGTAAAGTGACATCCCAGATTAGCCTGCACAGGCTAATCAGGGACGACATTTTCCGCCTAAACTGGTTTTTCGTGTAGAAGAGACTTCCTTTAAATAAAAAATACCATAAAAGCGGAAAGTGTCGCCCCTGATTAGCCTGTGCGGACTGCACAGGCTAATCGGGGATGACACTTTACGCACAAGCATTATGCCCAGTTTTCTCGTAACGCGACTCAATTTGTTGCTAAAAGAGGGGCATACTCTGCTGATGTCGGAAAAAAACTGCCCAAAGATACAGTCGTGCAAACGTTCAAACATTGATAGATATGTTTGCAAACTGCATCAATACTTTTTAGCTACGCGACACAACCGAACAAGTACACATATATATTTCGTCCTCTACAGTGTGGAGCCAAGGTTTTTATTATATGCTATTTATACTTATTGTTTCGGTGAATTAGAATTAGGCTTTGGCGAAGGCGATTCGTTTCAGTTTACTTCGTGATGGCACCGTTCTTGTTATACCCCCATTACCAATGGTAATGAGGGCTATTTTGGAGTCACTTTGTCGGTCGGTTTATCGGTCGGTCTGTCCAAAAATTTCATCCTATCTTCACCAAACTTGGTCACAAGTTGTATCTAGTTACTGATGACATTGTTGTCGTTTCAAAAAAGTTTATTGATAAACAAAATTACTATATATTGTGAAGTCGTTTTCCCCTGGCCAAAAGGCATGTCATTTGACGTACATGTATTTTCAAGAATGACTCTTCAAACATAACATCTAAACACTTTCCTTTCAAAAAAGCTCGTGTCATCTTATCAACAAAGTTATCATGGCTGAAATTTCCTTAAGCTGACACTATAATCAAATGTAAATTGCCCCGTATTGAACTTTTGGGGTGTCAATAATATAATCTTTTATGAAAATTGCAACACTTTGTATTCCCTACCGTACTTCCCGTAATACGAGCGCTAAAGTATAAATTTGAGTTGGGAGTCTTCTTTGTGCAAGTTTGTTAATATTGTTGCTAGAAGAATTAAGACTAACATTCTGTGTAATTTAGTTCAATATTAAATATACTCCGCCCAAGTTAAGGTGTTAAATAAATGTTGGTTATTAGTTCTGCAAAATAAATGTTCAGTTAAATATAAACGTTAATACATTTAAACGCACACGAAATAGACGTTTTCTATGCATAACAATTTATATTATATGCCTAAGCCAAAGGCGTTTACTTGTATTGAATATGATACGAAACAAAACAAACATATTTTGATATTTAAAAAAACGCGCTTTGATGTAAATATTTGGCGACCGTCGTAACCATGTACCAAAGGACCAATAGTGCTCAAGAATATTTAATATTTGTATTTTTTTTAGGTTCTTGTCCTCCCGCATTACAAAACACATTCAGTAATTCAAAATGCGCGTTAGGTTTAAAAACAACAACAACATAAACAGTTCTCATGAGAACTCGATAATACCTACATGTATTTTATTTATAAATAAATCATCTGACAAAGTTTCGGACGCTAACGCTCAGTTTGTGAACATCGATGAGGGCGCATTAATTATGTGCAATACGTCAACGCAGCGCAACAAAAACAAATCAAAGATGTGAACAAGTTTATAAGTTATCGGATAGAAAGCCTCGGATATCCATAAGATTTAAGTATCAGCCTAGAAAAAGTTATCAAGTTGGAGTAGGGATTACCTATTGCGGGAAACGCTACTCAACTTTGTCCCCTACCTCTACAAATGAATACAATAATTGATCTCTAGGACCGTATAAATAAGAAAATGTCACTCAAACAGAGTTATTTTCTAATATTTCAAATCTTCCACTCGAAGACCACGTAAACCATGGTATAAAATTATTTAACTATTTGACAGTTCCGATTTCAAAATGACATACAAATGATAAAAAGCCGGGATTAAAAGCCAAGTTTCGTTTTCTATCCCGGGACCAAAATCAATGACATTATTTTGTTTCTAATATTGTAATCCTGAAATCATTGCAGATATAAATCGGTTTATTTGATTTTGACTTAATTCTGGGTTTAAATCCGAAATGACGGAGTAGAAATATCAATATGAAGACATTCGGACGTCAGTTTTTTCTTCTTAAAACAAGTTCAAATCTTCGCATGTGGTATTGAAATTGATAAAGAAATCTTGTAGTAATTTGTTCAACATTAAACATTGTCATAAAATCAGTCTATTATAATTATCGAAAGCAATTGCATGGAACATTCATCATTCTCTGCAATTCATAATAAATGAGAAATAGAAGAAATAGAGTCTGAGAAATAATTGCTTTATGTTTGATTTAAAAACAGAGACGCTATGGTATAAAATATTAAATTTAAATATCGTTTATAGAGGACTGATCTTACAGAGTCCAATTTAATGATGCCCAAATAATTTGTGGAAAAATAAATTCTCTGAAATTGAACTTGATTATTTTAATACATCATCTCCAAATGAGAAACATTCGTTAACAAAATGATTAAGCACATTTAGGAAAGGCTATATAATAATTAACAAATATCACGTGCTCAATATACTTTTATTTTAAGAGCGCTAACAAATGTATAATTTGGACCTGGCTTATGAAACATGTCATTTTGACAAATGCACGTTCGGTCAGGAAATGAGTTAAATTATTGATGATCTTTTTTGGATATGTTAAAGGGGTTAGATATAAATTGTGATGAGCACAGCCGTATGCATGGTTAGGCGGTGGCTCAAGTAATGTCGCAGATGATGCATAACAAACGATGATGAAAATTGTTGTGATGGATATGGAATCTGGAAAAAAAGTCGTGTAATCTGCGGAATTAAAAGTATAATCCCGCTGCAGTTGAGGATAATTATCATCTTTTTTTATTATTAGTAAAATGTACTGCTACCACATTACACATATCACTATATACGAGTATGTTCGTCTTAACATTTCAAGACGAACTGACCAGTAGCAAACCAATATATTTTACTTGCTCTGATGATTGATAACCAATTAATATGACGCGAACTGTGTGTTACTCATCAGATCGCTATAAAAAGAGCGAAAACAGGGCTTATCCCATTTACTGCCCTAATAGCTCCTGACAAGCCTGTACATTCGCGCCGTGCAGTCACGAGGTTGCGAATGCGCAGGCTGGTCTGGAGTCACGCTGGTCGCATATGTTGAAAGATCCATTTTCGCAAGGCGCGGCGTAAATAGTACTAAAATATGGAAGCACTATTGGTAGACCAAATCCTTAAATGAACAAGTAGTGACTGATGCATTCAGCAGCACAAGACGTTCATAATGTACGAGTACGAATCATGTATGCAATATGTCACTTACTGCGCAGATTCCACGAAGAGTTTCCTGAACGGTTTTCCCCCTCATCCATACACGATGGGTCACCTCCCTTTCATGCAGCTGAACCACCCACTCCTTGCGCCGCCAGTCACCCTTGCGATGGCCCAGCAGCTCGGGCTCAGGCACGAGGGGCTCCATGCACGTGACAGCCACGTGGACCACGACAGGGTCAACGATAGGTAAGCGAGAGCGTCCGAAAAGGGGGGGGAATTGTTTATTGAAAATAATAACCTAAGTTGAAAATAATATATTTATGTAGACGTTGTATTTATATAGACATAGAGATTTGTAATAATTACCATTTTTACAATTAATTGATATTTCTATATGAATTTTCAATTGATATATGAAGAAACGTTTTCAACGTACTCGCATGTTTGAGATGAGGTTTAAATATACGCTTGGCATATTTACGCAGAAATCTTTAAGATAACGCAGATATATATATACGTCCATGAATTTGTGAGCAAAATTCTAGTAATTGTTTTAATAATTCAATTAGATGTTGGTTATTTATAATATTTGATACAAGGATGTATTAAAATATAGTGCCTTTTCAGCGATGATATGAAGAATCGCCACTCTCCGAAGCCCGCAGAGATGTCTTACCACCCTGCCTATCACCACAAACCCCCAAGGGACCATGACAGTAAGTCTACCCCTAATATACCAAATGTCGTAGCTGATGCGACCGCAGTAGGATTATAAGCTGTGTCAGTCAGCAACAGGCATTCAAACATTGTTATAAAGTAAACTATGCCCATGTATCAACGTATATTCACCGATGGCATGATCAGGATGCAGGATCACGTGACTTTGTGGAGTTCCCCCTTAAAACTTTGATTGATGTAAACACAGCAGTAAGTGGTGCTTTATTTCAAATAACTTTATAAAACAATTTTTCTTAAGAATTTCAACTAGTGCATAACAGACCGATTTTTATGCTGCTTATGCCAGTTATGGCAAGTATGTACAATACATCAAAATTATTTTATTTAATAAGCCTGTGTTCTTGTTCAAAATTCGATTTGTACTATACACGGTTATGCTTCACGTTATGCTGTCACCGATTCAAGGATATTCTTATAACTTACGACATCTGCACAAACTGCAAGAAAAACTCTTGTATGCACTAAAGATTTTTGCAAATATATTTCAACAACTTGAGAAATTTGCAAAAATAAAGTTATTAACGGTGTGATTACACTCATTCAGCCCGTGTGTAAACACCTGAAACTCCCGTTGATTCTGCACCCTGATAATCTCATCGCCTCAAAATTAGTATCAGGTAATATGTAAGGGGTCCACTTGCATATCGCCTCAAAATTAGTATCAGGTAATATGTAAGGGGTCCACTTGCATATCGCCTCAAAATTAGTATCAGGTAATATGTAAGGGGTCCACTTGCATATCGCCTCAAAATTAGTATCAGGTAATATGTAAGGGGTCCACTTGCATATCGCCTCAAAATTAGTATCAGGTAATATGTAAGGGGTCCACTTGCATATCGCCTCAAAATTAGTATCAGGTAATATGTAAGGGGTCCACTTGCATATCGCCTCAAAATTAGTATCAGGTAATATGTAAGGGGTCCACTTGCATATCGCCTCAAAATTAGTATCAGGTAATATGTAAGGGGTCCACTTGCATATCGCCTCAAAATTAGTATCAGGTAATATGTAAGGGGTCCACTTGCATATCGCCTCAAAATTAGTATCATGTAATATGTAAGGGGTCCACTTGCATATCGCCTCAAAATTAGTATCAGGTAATATGTAAGGGGTCCACTTGCATATCGCCTCAAAATTAGTATCAGGTAATATGTAAGGGGTCCACTTGCATTTTATATCGTATCATTAATGTGAAACAACGCACAAGTACTCGTTCATAGTACACTAGGAATGTACAAATGGTTATTTTTAAGATTGTATCGATAAAAATCTTATACCACTGGCATATTTTATTACAAAATATACTTAAATATACGATGGAAATGTTTTGAAAAGGCTTTTGTGTTCATGTTAAGCATCTTTATACTAGTCACTTGCTTTGTTGGAGATGTTTGTTAAAGAGAGAAAATATTATGATGTTTAAGATAGGAAATGGAAAACATATAGGTCGAACAAATGATACAAGGTTATATTTATGAAAGTTCACATATTTAATTTGTCTATTATAATTGACACTTTTCGCCGCCTTTTATTGAGCTTTTTAAATTTGAATGTGTAATAAACGTCTGTTTATGTTAAACGAATATAATTTTATCATTTAATGAAACATGTATGACAACTAAACGGAAGATGTCAAAAGTAAATGGGATCTAATATGACATGCAGAAATACTGTCACACCTTTGTGACAAGATCATGTTTCGAAAAATAATTAAAATAGTTTTGGCGTAGCTCAATTAACTTGAATATATGTTCTAGCACAAGTTGTTGAACTTAAAGGGGCCTTATCACAGATTTTGGCATGTTTTGAAGTTTTTCATTAAATGCTTTATATTGATAAATTTAAACATTGGATCTAAAAAGCTTATATAAAAAATCAAAAATAAAATTAAAAATAGAAAAAAGGTAACCCTCTGCAGGGCTCGAACCACAGACCCCTGGAGTAAAAAGTCTACCACTTAGACCACTCGGCCATTCTTCAAGGACAGATGTGTTTTATACTTTATATAAGCAATCCTCGTAGTTTCACAAAATATAACGACATCCTCGTAGTTTCACAAAATATGACGACAACAACAGAGCTCTCCAAATTATTCATTCGTTTCGCGATGCAACGCTTTATAATTTTCAGGTTTTTAAGTCGTAAAAAGATGCATATACTGGCTATTTTAGAGCATGGTAAATGTTCAATATTACTGTTTCCTCACAAATATCATAACTACAACGAAAATTTGCGAATCTGAAACAACGTTTTTCAATTTTGTCAATTTACCCAAACGTGAAAAGGCCCCCCTTATGCGAATATTGGCAAGATTGTAAAACAGCTTGGATATAGAATATAGTCTAGGGCATCTATTATTTATTTGTTTAATATTTTGGAAACTATATGTTTTAAAAGTGTTTGTTTTTACGTGTAGTTTATGTAATTACCAGTATCGAAGTAGTTGAAGAATTTAATACACATCGACGCCTTATTTTTGTTCGGTGCATACTTAGTCATTTATAGCAAACAGATGCCATGACAGATTAGTAGAGGTTGTGTCTGAAATCTCATACACACATTTTATAACGATCGATTGAAACATATTTTCGCATTAACGTTTTTTTGCACTCTTCTCAGGTTTGACCGCTATTAATATCCTTAAACATATTGAAGAATATTTCATTTCTGGAGTGCTATTCTGTATACTTTTCTTGCATGGCTCTTTGGTTCAACACATACATTGTTAAATTAACAAAACCCTAAGCCTATTCGACCCATAGATGCTTTCATTATATTTCATATTGTATTTTACAGATGAAAACGGTCCGTTAAATCTTCATGTCAACGGAAACGCCGAGGACTTACGGAAATCCCCGAACTCTCGATCAAACGAAGCGTTGTCGGACGATAACAACGACATAGACGAGGACAATCCGTCGGATGCCGACGACAAGAGCGTCGGTAGGTGTCATACTAAAACATGCACTATTTAAAGTCAACACTTGTTTTATCATATCCCTTCATCTTTTGGAATCGGATTTAGTTTCTCTATATCACCTTGGGTTTTCGGACATGAATCAATTTATTTTTACCGTATATCGAAAAGAGTCCGAACAATTGATTTTCATAATGGGTTGGATAATCGTTATGCCATGATGATTTTTAAAAGTGTTAAACAGACCGTATTAGTTTTAATTAAACATTCAATACCCAATAAATAAGTCATTTTGTGATTGCCACCTTTACGTTCGCTGGACAACACAGATTTGTAGAGGACGGTTTCGAAAAATTACATGCTATTGTAAGGAATTAAAAACGAAATGCTGGAAATACATATTTAAGTGCAAATCTCATTTTCGTTATTCATTTCTTTATATTGAGATATCCTGAAAAGATTAAGTTTCTCACGAACAAAAATATATATCTAATATTCCTTAGTCAAACGACATTCGAGGCATTTCTTTTATGTGCGAGAATTCTTTTGTAAGCGTATATCCGCCCGAAGGTTCAGGCATCTGCAAAAATTGCACTCGAACGCATCAGATACATCTAGCAATGACGAAATAATTACAAATATCCAAAATGATTAAATTATTTAACAATTGCACGACGATTTCAATCGAGCCATCCTTCACTCGCAGATCGAGCGCCCAGCACGCACTGGCTTTGAAGTCGGCCGGAAAACTGCAGAGGGCTCACCGTTAGCGCATCTGGTCTCATTTTATTGAAGTCTTAAAACACAAATAAAACGTTTCATGGAACAAAAAATATTCGAGTCTGGATATGATGCCATTTTCATACGTGTTATTATATTGGGAAACGGAACCCGTGCTAGAGTTTCTCGCTTTGAATTCCGGGTGCCACCGTGGTGTTTTAATTCCTATGCAGCCGGTTGGACATTAAATTTACTTTATAATCGCTTTTGAATGACGGAGGCGAACTCTGCGAGCTGCGAGTCAATTATTTCTGATGATGAACATTCCGTTTAATGACGTATATCGCGGCTACGCGCCGAAAATTGAATTGAAAAAGCGCGCACTGGGAAGTTATTTGTTTGATTTCCGGACTGTTTTATCTTAGAACACCTTTGCTTAATGCGCCAAACAGAAAGTATTGCCAACCTCATTAAAAGATATAGACTAATATTGTGTTGTTTTGTAGTGATAAGTTAGATGTTTCGAATTAGTTCAGATGATTACTCAAAAAGTAATTAAACCTTGGTACAAATTGACATATAAAGGGTTATTGCTTTTATACGGTTTTGTAAATCATGTATCCTGAAAGAAATGTGTTAATCTCGATTTCCTTATAAATTGTTTGTGGTCTGCGTTTGTTCTGGATCTGTTAATCCGCATACATAATCCCGCCGCATTAATATTCAAAAAGGACCCCTTAACTCGCTAATGAATTGGGAATGAATTGCGAATATCTAAAAACATCTGACGATTTTGTACTTGTTTTATTATAGGTCTAACTCTTGAAGAGATTGAATTGAATTCCGTATAAATTGCACATTTCTACATTATATTGCTTTAAAATGCATTTTCCCGAAAGAATGGCCCACAGGTGTATAGCCTTCATCTCAATGTTTTATGAAAATCTGGTCTTTGAATTACTACTTGCTTTCTTTCTGCAACCAATGTGTATGGGAAAATGCAAAAAAAAATGCTTGAATTAAAAAAAGAAGTTCATAATGATAATGATCAACATGTTTCATGACGCTGTGTTCTAATTTAATTTATTTTTTAATGATTACTTATTTCATAAGTTTCTATCCGTATTGTTCTGTCCGGATTACCGATATACGTACTTACGAAGATACGCAGATATTTGTCACTCTGATTTAACGAGGTTATTTGATTTTGTTGTTTGTGTAAACTGTTTTATGATACTGCCCTCCGTTTTCGTTCCTTATTTGTTTGTTTAGAAAGAGGTTCTTCGAACAGATCAATTCCTGTGAACTGAAAAAATTGTCACATTTTCTTGTTTACTTGTCAATATGAAATGTTAAGATGTCACTTGAAATATATAAATAACTACATTTGAGCTCTATAAAAACGTGAATGACACTTCCCGCATAAACTTGATTTTGACTTAGAAGAGACATCCTATGCACAAAAAATACCATTAAAACGGAAAGTGTCGTCCATGATAAGCCGGTGTGAACTGAACAGGCTAATCTGGGACGACACTTTGCGCCCATTTCCCCAGAGCTACGCTCAATTACTTAAATCATTTGTAGTATTTAGCGCCTATTCCAAAAAAACTTTCCGGGTAGCTAACCATTCTACATATTTGTCACTCTGTTATACATGTGTATTATAAGACAGTCGCAATACGTACACTACAGAAACCTATAACAGTCCATTCGATAAATTCATCTGATAATTTCATGACGAACGAAGGGTTATTTTTATGAAATGTATTTCCGAATCGTTACTCGCAAATTACAATAATATCGCGTTCAGCGACTATTATCGATTGAAAGAAATAAAATCTGACAAGAAACGCTGCTTACTCCATTCGCTTGCCCATTATTGCTGCATTAAAATACCCGTTCTCAATTGTGCGAGCGATAGAAATGAAAACCAGTGATAAATTTATTAATTCCGATTTCGCCGCAATTCTCTCATAGCAATAATTGAGTCCGTGGTAATTTCTTCATTTCGTCTTGTGTAGCCGATTCCGGTTAACAACGATCGCGGATTTCAATTGGTTTGCGCGAGATGAAACGGCTTAATTTCCGTGGGTAAATTGTTTTAATCTGATATTGTTAAGTTTATAATAATTTCCAATCATCCTGTTTCTGCCAATTCCAGTCGAACTACCCAATGTCGCCAGTGTAAATCAATGCGCTTATTCAGCAAAGCACACGCACGAGTGATGGTCTCCGAACACTGCACATTGTTGCAAAGCGCTGAATCATCTGTGCTTTTTTTCACGTGCGCGCGTTCGTAAGTTGGTGACAATTGAACCGTTTCAAAACTTGCGTGTTTTTGTTGTATTTCTGGTATCATAAGTCGTTGAATACAATTTGTAGTGACGTTTGATTTTAATTGATATTACATTATACTTTTCTAATAGAATTCAATTATTCGTAGGAAAAGAAGCGGCGAAGAAGATATACAATTATTTTGCATAATATCTTGTCGTGTAGTCATTACAATACCCACAACTTATGGCCACATCTTCAAACACAGTTTTAACATGAATTCTACCGATGTCGTAAACCCTTATGCTGTTATGAGATATGTATAACCCTTTTTACACATCATTGAGGCATTGATAGTGATATTAGCAAGATTTCTGGGCTATAGCTGTTGTCTTCACGCACAAAAGTTGTGGTCAGAGTCCACGTAATGAACGCTCAAGTATTCTGAAGAAAAAACAAGTCATTTTCCGGTACTCCTTAAAGTTATATTTCCTGTATGGAATACTTGACTTGTCTTACTACAGCCGACAGCGCGGACCTTATGGAAACACTGTCTCACGACGAGCTAGGGGAGGTAACCGAGAATAGTCAACAGATTGGTGCCAACATGAATAACGGCGCCCTGCCAGCCTACTCCTCCATTGAGACCCTGCTGATGAACATTCAGGGGCTACTAAAGGTTGCGGTTGAAAACGCCAGGCACCAAGAGAGGCAAATAGGTAAGGGACATACATTGAGGGTTGAGGTTTTCGAACTTTGATAGAGGATTAAATTTAATGACCTGGTAATGTATCAGCGGAATCTTACAATATCAAATTTAATGAATGGCGTTTTTTCCGAATATATGTTACATATACGCTTTATTTTTTTTAACAATCTAAATGGTTGTTGAAACTCTAGCAAGTGTTACCATTAGATTTTACAATTAGGTATGAATAAGGAACATCGGTCAAATTGGCGACCTATTATAACGACATCGGCCTAATTTTCATAGATCGGAGATACCCTACAGATATAAAAGATAAACTGGTTTTCATACGTGTGTCACGTAAATAAGATACACTATTTCAATAAGTCCATATTATTTTTGCAACAAACAAGTATGTTTGTTTACATGTATGATATATATATACTCTGTTCGATAGTATATCGCATGTAGGGTATTGGGAAACGACAAACAAGACGCCCATCGTGGACGATGTGATTATACATCAGAATTAAGCAAGACATTCATGTTGTGCTTCTATCAAATAAACAGATAAAGCAATACTATTTAATTATCAAAATCCACTATAAACGTGCATTTGGTTTGTCATTTCAAGCGGATCTGAAGTCTGAACTCGCGCGGGAGAAGAACAACAGAGATGATCTCGAGAAACAAGTTGGGGAGGAAAAAAGGCAGAAACGTATGTAGTCTTAAGACGTGACTTACGGAGTACGAAGATGGGTCTTACAGAGTCGTAATATTGCTCATATGTGATTTTGAAAATTGATATTTTGAATGTTGTTTTAACATGAAACTCAAGTATGTATATATACGAGTCTTATGTTGTCTTCAATATGTTTTTTATTTTTCCGACGATGGGTCTTACGCATTCTTTAGTTGGTTCTGTGTCGTCCAATGATGATTCTTACATTGTTTAAGAAGTTTCTTATATGGCAATCGACTTCAATATTTTTATATTAGATGGGGTTTCAGTTAATTTCATATTAGTCTTGAGTTGATTTATGTGGGTCTTAAGATTTATGTAACGGTGTGTTAGGGTCAGTGTCACATAAAGCCCTAAGATAAAGATTATATGTAATCACGGTTGTGCAAAGATTGGTAACAATAATGCTGTTAAGGGGTATGCTGTTTTGAGGTAGTATTGCGTTGCCTCGATCGGCCGCACGCTATCTTGCAATGAATCTTAATTTGCATTAAGACTTAAATTATGAAAGAGGGTCGTAGGTGGATATAAGATGTACCTTACGATGTCTTTTAAATTAAGATATATATTACTTTGTCTTAAGATGGGCCTTAGGTAAATATGCAGCTACGCGTGTCTACCGTAGTTATATTTCGGTCGTGTTGTTTTCATTTTTGTTATCCAAGTACTAGTATGTGTTTAATTGAAAACGTTCATTGATGATTATTTTACCACCATGAACCACCATAACAAAATTTTCTCGATCACCCTATCAGTATACGATACAATTATGTTTCGGAAGCTAAAGACATCCTTCTTTCAATTACAAACAAACATGTATTGTTTAAACAGACTTGTTGCTCCGCAAATTAAAGAAGGAGCGTCGGGTGCGACGCGTGCATGACAACAGAGCGCCGGAAGTGGCTGTTGGGAACCACCGTCTTTCACCGGAACACGTTAGCAGTCTGATTAATATCGACAAACCGCCGAAGTTGATACCCAATAGCATTGGTATGTATCCCGGTGCCATCACCTACATATCTTAATTCAATGTTATGCAAGTATTCAAAGATATACCGTCTTTGACCATACCGGTCATAAAGCAATTCATATACGTAAGTAACGTTACATGTCTTGTAATGTATATGTAACTATGTGTGATTGCTTTGCGTCAGATGTTTGGGATAAATAAACAGTTATGCGAGCAGTGGGAAAAAAATAAAACAAAAATAAAGAGAACTTTAATACAGTGTTACGTAACTGCCAATAAGTTGATATATACACGTCTGGCATAATTTTGATTCGAAGTCCCCCAGACGCAAATGTTCATAATAGAATACTAGTTTTTTAGTTAACGGTGTCTTTTTTTAGCTCAACTGGGCAAATGCGTGCTCATGGTGATCTTTTGTGAGCACCTTTTGTCCGTTGTAAGTCGTCAACATTTATCTTGTGAACATGGGCGGGAATATTGCTTTAATGAAACCTTGAGAACACCATAGAAGAGGCATTGTTAGCCCTTTCATCAAAAAAACGAACATTTGTTTAAACGATATATCGGCAGACTTCGGAGTTATTCCTGTCGAATGTAGTTTCGTTATAGCTTTAGTAAAACCTTAACATCAGTTTAAACACTATAGAATTCTCATGACAACATTTGTCCCACTGATTTCTCTACCGAGTTCAAACATGAGTTACATTAAATACAAATCAAGGTCATAGTGTTATATTAAAGAAAAAGTTTGTGAACGCTCAAGAGGTCACATTAAGTCTCCAATTTTCATGAAACTTGAGCAGAACGTTTGTTCAAATGATACCTCCGTTGAGTTTTATTGAGTAACGTAGATAACACTACATGCTAATAAGTTCCTTGGGGTGTCTGGTGAGCGCCCAAGGGTTCGTGTTCTCCTTGTCGCGGTATATAAGTAGTACGATGAATAAAACATACAGTGATACAAATATGATACATTCTTGAAAGAAAATTAACTATGATGTTTTTGTCACGTGAATGAGAATATGTGCATTGCGCTCTCTTAAACATCATTGGTTATGCTCCAAAAAGTTAATAAAATTGGTTTGTATTATTTCCATCCTTCATTAATGTTGGTTGCAGAGGTCGAAGATCAAGACAGAAAACAGTCGCGTAATAGCCCCCACGAGTCAGAACGAATAACTCCAAGATCGGACTTTCAGGCCGTTTGAACATAGGCCGATTCGACCTAGTGGTTTACTAGAAAACATCAAATGTGCTCGTAGACTAGCTTCAAACACCAAGAATATTTCCCTCCGACAACGTATCTAGTGATTGGACACAGATATAGCCTCGTTTTGATTATTAGCATTTCAGAATGCACAGGGAGCTGTTGGAATGATGGACATTCGGTAGATGCGTATTGAGTTGATACATGGACATAAAACATATGGCGTTTTGAAGTTCTATATTTTTGATACGCCGGTCATTCAATATATCGCTGCATGCTCGGCACGCGATTGATAAGTAGAACTTTGATTATTTATCAAACTAAGTCAGGTTGACAATGGTGAAAAGGTTGAATATACGATACGAGGTTGTTTATAAATAAAATATATTACTGTACATGTGAACAACTGTAAATTGTACGAATGCGACGCCTTGCGACGCTCGTCACAATTTTGTTCATGTTGTGTCTTCAATCAATATAATTTAATTACTCTGAAAATGGTAAATAACAATACATTTTATTTTAATGAACATAGTAAAAAGCGTTACTTATATTTGAAGAGACAATCACGACGTTGATGTCGATATGAACTTTTGCATACATGTACAAAATAAGTATTTATAACTGAGCACACATGAATAGTGTTAACATGAGAAGATACAGTTGGAATTTGCCTATCAATCAACAACATTGAGATCGAATTAATTACCGGTAGTCACAGCATTATGCTTAATAATCATGTTGAGTTGACAAGCTAAACTGTATGAAAAGGATATGTATGAATACTTTTCTGGCAAAGCCTAGATTGAACAATGAGGTAAAACATGATCACATACGACAGTGCCACATTTTGTAGGGATGCATTTACAAGATTGTCTAAATAAACTGGGATAGTTTGGAGAACAGATATTCACTCTTGTATCCCCAAAATAGAATATAATAGACACTGGTCTCGTATAAGATTCATTTATTTATTTGTTCACAATGTATCTTGATTTGCCCACCATTTTACGGTATTAATATTTTCCGATATGTATTGTGTTGTAATATATATAATTACTTATTATTAAATGGATGTACTTTCTTCGAACGTTTGTATTTAACAGATTAAGAGTGCAAAATCAAACAGGTTTCTCGATTTTAAACACGGGATGGACAGAATGTATACACACTGATAAGAACTTTATTTTTGCAAATATCTCAAGTTTTTGAAATACATTTGCAAAAGTCTTTAGTGCATACAAGAGTTTTTCTTGCAGTTTGTGCCGATATCTTAAGGTATAAGAATAAATCCTTGAATACCTCTGAAATCGTTGACAAAACTTCACGTTATGTGAAGCATAGCCGTGTTCAATGAATCAGTAGATGCCGAATTTTGTAAGAAGAACACAGGCTTATTTAATAAAGTAATTCCGATGTATTGCACATTGCCATGAGCAGCATAAAAATATGTCGTGTATGTACTAGTTGAAATTCGTAAGAAAAACAATTTTAAACAGTTATTTGAAATAAATCACCACTTGCCGTCGTGTATACATCCATTAAAGTTAAAAGGGGGAACCCCACAAAGTCACATGATCCTGCACTCTGAGAATGCATGTTTAGAATCGTTGAGTTTATTTGTGTTTTTATGACATCAAATTGCGTGTACACATGCATATTTTTATGTTCTTTTATCCACAAAATGAAATAGCAAACTCCAAGATATGTACGACTCATTTGTACTTACTTAAGAGATTTCAGCTATGCCAAAGAGTTCTGGCTCAGAGGCTTGCATGGATTACAGACATCTATAAAAACGAAAGTGGTGTGTTTTGCATTAAATGTGTTATATTTACAACTTTATCTTTACTCCACCACAAAAAATATCATAAAATCTCACTCGCTGTACTCCTCAGTACACAATGTCTTATTTGATCATCCATATCTTAGGCAATCACCTGTAAACAATGACGTCGCAAACGTCCATTAATGGTTGTGTTCTTCTGACGTCCGCACATCAAGGTGACCCGTGACATGAGCAATAAAAGCCTGTAAGAGCTCCACACCTTCACCCGTCAACGAACTGAAACAAGTGTGCAATGCTGGCCACTATTTTCTAATCGATTATAAATAAGAACAAGAGATGTGTCAGAAACACAATGCCCCCTACTGCGACGCTTTGATTTATTATTTGTTTGACCTTGAAGGATGACCTTGACCTTTCACCACTAAAAATGTGCAGCTCCGTGAGATACACATGCATGCCAAATATCAAGTTGCTATCTTCAATATTGCAAAAGTTATGGCCAATGTTAAAGTTTTCAGACGGACGCACAGACTGACAGACAGACGGACAGTTCAACTGCTATATGCCACCCTACCCATTTAGAACCCTAAATACTACTAAGCATCTTTAACAAACAAGTAACAAAACACTTGCTGGGTAACAGAGGGTGGAAGTATTTGACATTCATTTTAATTACATGTACATGTATATCCATTTACAAATAACACTTGCTATATTCTTATTTAATAAGCTTTTTCATAATTACATATCCTCTTCTAAAAAGTATTTCAATACAAACAGGGAATTTTGAGTCTTTTAAATAATTGTGTTATGTCACTTGTGTGTATAGTACATGTTTGTGTCAAAACATAGCTTAAATAGCATAAGAGATGACAACAGAAAATGCCTAAACATATGAGCCGCGATCTGGGAAACCAGGGCTTATTGCATATCGGCACCTGCCTATCATGGTCAACACTTTTCGCTTGTTATGGTATTTTTCGTTTATAGGATAGGAAGTCTCTTCTTAGCAAAAATCAAGTTAAGGCAGAAAGTGTTGTCCATGATTAGTCTGTGCAGACTGCACAGGCTAATAAGGGACAGCACTATACGCACGTGCATTAAACCCCGTTTTTCAAGAGTGAGGCTAATACCCATATGTGACCCTTTTATGCACCAATTTACAAAATTTCACCCACCTGACTAAGAAAGGCTGCTGCAGACACGCCGGAAGCTGGTCGATGTACTTCCTGACCGACATGAAATTCTTAAGCAATACTGCTGGCTTCGACTTATCGATCTTCGTTAGAACAATCTGCAGACAGAAACGGGAAAGTAGCTAACACAGAGATGCAAACAAATCATGCCAAATACAACCTTCTTTCTGCTGTATAGTTCAAAAACTACTTTTACTAAATTTCAAATATGATGAATGCAATTATCACGATATGCAAGAATAATAATATCCAGGTTTCAATTCAGTCATTCATTACAAAAAACCAGCACAATTTGCGCGTTGATAAACATTTATATGACAAACAAAATTAGCTTGAAATACTTGCTAGTTAACAATGCAGACTACAGTCCTGAATATACGCACATAACCACATGCATATATAACATAATACAAAAGTGTGATTTTTAAACAGTTAACAAATATCTATTCTTAAATCTCATTATAGATATTTGTTAACTGTTTAAAAATTGCATTCATCTTACATTGTATTTGAAATTTAGTAAAAGTAGTTGGTTTGTCATATTGAACCAATGACTATGTTTGCCTAATCAAACCCGATGACTACGTTTTCAATATTAAACCAATTACTAATTTACTAGGTTTGCCTTATTGAATCAATAACTATATTTTCCTTAGTGAAGCTATGACTACATGTAGGTATTTTTTTGAACCCATGACTACGATTTCCTCATTGAACCAATGACTAGGTTTTCTTTATTGAACCCAATGATTAGGCTTGCCTATTTCATCAATGACTAGGTTTGCCTTACTGAACCGATGACTAGGTTTGCCTTATTGAACCCAATGACTAGGTTTGCCTTATTGAACCAATTACTAGGTTTGCCTTATTGAACCCGATGACTTGTTTTTGCCTTATTGAACCAAGTACTAGCTTTTCCTTATTGAACCAATGACTAAGTTTGCCTTATTGAACCCAATGACAAGGTTTTCCTTTATGAACCAAATGACTATGTTTGCCTTACCAAACCTGATGACTATGTTTTCCTTATTGAACAAATGACTAGGTATGCCTTATTGAAACCAATGACTATGTTTGCCTTATCAAACCCCATGACTATGTTTTCCTTATTGAACCAATGACTAGGTTTGCCTTATTGAACCAAATGACTATGTTTGCCTTATCAAACCCCATGACTATGTTTTCCTTATTTAACCAATGACTAGGTTTGCCATATTGAACCAAATGCTATGTTTGCTGCATTGAACCCAAGGACAAATTTTGCCTATTCAACCCGATGAAAATGTTTGCTGCATTATTGACCCAGTGACAATGGTTGATTTTATTGAATCAAATGACAATGTTTGACTTATTGAACCATATGACTATGTTTGACGTATTGAACCATATGACTATGTTCGGCTTATTGAACCATATTACTATGTTTGCCTTTAAGATCCCATTGACTATGTTTTCCTTATTGAACCAAACATCAATTTTAGCTTTATTGAACACAAAGACTTGTTTTTATGAACCCAATAGCTGTGTTTACCTTTTTGAAACAAATAACCATGTTGGCCTTATTAAACCCAGTGAATATATTTGTTTTACTTGAAACTATGTTTGGCTTATTTAAACCGACTGCAATAAATGTTGTTTATATGTTTAAACCAAGAAGACTATTGCCAAGCAATAAATGTCCCCTTTTTTGCCATAGCAACCAGAATTTTTGACGTAGGAACAAAATGAAATGACGTGCATAATCTCTATATTGCCATCTGTCCATGTTTCAAGTTTCATGAAAAAATATGAAGACCTTTTAAAGTTATCGCAGGATCCAGAAAAGTGTGACGGACTGACAGACTGAGAGA
Source organism: Dreissena polymorpha (assembly GCF_020536995.1). Taxonomy (NCBI): domain Eukaryota; kingdom Metazoa; phylum Mollusca; class Bivalvia; order Myida; family Dreissenidae; genus Dreissena; species Dreissena polymorpha. The sequence continues at coordinate 45,378,981 of NC_068358.1, read as the reverse complement.
CAGAGGGCAAACCATAAGTAAATATGGACGTACACAGCTGTTTATCTGCATGTGCAGTATTTTATAAATGGTGTCCTCATCCCTAGCACTGGGTCCCACTTTCCCGTCAACAAGCAAGAATGTCATCTTGAGGCTGAGAAAGAGAACGGAATAACATACAAGTGCTTGATCACTGCACTATAAAACCTAACACTGAAGTATGGAAACAACACATTTAGAATTCGACACAGACTTGGCACTTGACTTTTGAATACTCTTCTGAAAGTAACAACAGCCTTAGATTTGATGATGAGCAAGTTTTTTAAACTTACTGCTAAACAATATTCAATTTTTAGAATCGTTTACTAGTACTACTTCTAAATCTAGTTCCAAGTTAGTTGTTTGTGGAAAGTTTTTTCAGAGGTTTGGATCAGTCCTTAAGACCATGTTTTGATGGTTGATGTGTTAAAGTACCAAAAGGTGTCGATACACTAAATGTGTTGCTTCTATCTCAGCGTTAACATTTGCTCACAATGTAGGGCAAACTCATTTCCTCCATCATATTCAGACCCGTGACGTCTGTGGGTGTAACGCCTACAGTGCCATCCACAAGGAAAATCACACGGGACAGTCTGAAGCAAACACATGACACGTAGATTCCTATGTGAAAATATTGGACAAATGAAAGCTGAGTCTCTATTCCTTTGGCAGCAGTTTCTACACCAACAACGGAAGGAGCTGGATTGAGAAAAGGTTTGAGACGTGGTTCTCCTTTAAAGAACAGTTAAAATGCTGAAATAATGCAATACTTGCAGTCACAAGCCTTTAGTCCTTTTAAAAAGAGGCATTCAAACATAGTAAAACTACACTTAAAAGACCACCCAATGGACTTAATACAAGCCGTCTAAATAGTGGTACGTGTATTACTATTATAACAAGCAAATTCGTTGAATTGATATCCCGCGCCAATATACTTCTGGACACAAAAGTGTTATATTTGACAATTTAAAAAGATTTTTTTCAAGATACAAAGGGCCATAACTCCGCTATTAACAGATGGTGTTCAATGCCATTTGGCGTGCATCATCCTCTTATCCATATATATACTCATACTAAGTTTCAATGAAATCCGCCAAAGCACTTCCAAGACATGGCTCCGGACAAAAAAGTGCCGGACGGATGGACGGACAACGCCAAAACAATATCCCTCCGCCTATGGCGAGGGATAATAATCATTATAGTAAAAATAATAATGTTTGAAGTAAAAGAATACATAAACCCTTGATCAAGGTCAATTGCATCGATAGTTAAATAGAGTTCTTTCCGAGATCCTGTCAATAAAAGTCAGTTAGCTACAATAAGAGAAGTATGTTACACAGATAATGTACTCATCTCTCACCATAATAATTGTGCTAAATTTTACTTAAGCTTATAAAGTAAAGCACTCTGCTATCCCAAAGTCGTCTGTTGTTAATTGATGCTATCATGGAACAGCTGTCGGATTAAGGTGTCAATTTTATCGTTTATTAAATAATTTTGTCTGAGAAATGTGGCCGTAATACAGAATAGCTGGTCTGTTATTATCGTTGTATGCAACCATTTAAATATTTAGGAACAAAATTGGGTGTTAAAAAAAGTGTTTCCATTAGTTGTGTGGTCATACATTTGAGGTGGTGATAAAGCAGGGCTTTGGTGTATGTATTGTTTGAAAATAAGAAACTTCCATGAAAACCAATAGTTTTCTATCACTGAATTTATTTTTCAGTATTTGTTTCTAAAACTTTTTTCTTTTTTTTATTCTGCGACCTTAACAGAACACACCCTTTAAGCAGGCCAAAGCAAGATCTATATATAAAGTATCTAGGTCCGACATTACCATTGTTCGCAGAACAACATTTGTTCTATTTTTAGTAATTATGACCTTGACCCTACCCACCATATGATTATGCAATTCCAACAGAGTTATTGAAATTAGGCAAAGATCTATTAATCTCTGCATAATGTATATGTATATAATGTTTCATTAAAATATCTTGATTTAATGAGCTTTTAGCCCAGTTTCGATTCATATCAAAATTATGCCTATTTATATTGATTTATATTGATTCATATCGCAAGCAACCGATCTACCTATCTAATAAACAGTATTATTGAAATAATTTCAAATTAATTAGATTAAAGTTCCCATTGAAATAGAAATCCAATTATGTAAGGTAAAACTATCAGAGGAAACATGGAATGGCATTGAGAACTAGAGCTTTGTCACAGATGTGACGCATACCCCCACATGTCGCATTGACACAGACTATTTTGCATGCTGTCTTCACAAAACAAGAGAATCTTATTTATGGCAATTTTTAAGAATTATAATGCCATTTTCATTTATTGCAATTTTGACCTTTGAACTCTTGAATTCTTTCGCATGACACACGGTCCCATATTCAAACTTGACCTAGACATCATCTAGATACAACTTGTGACCAAGTTTGGTGAAGATCGGATAAAATTTTGGGACAGACCGACAGACAAAAGTGACTCCTATATAGCCCCAATCACCAATAGTAATGGGGGTATAATTAATGTCACAATAATATTTCACTACTAAATCATATTTTATACAACCTTGATTTTTTCATGATAAATAAATAAAACTCTAATCAATAAAAAAAGATACAATCTTATAACTTAAACATTAACATGAGTTAAAACATAACATATGTTTCTGCATATTTACTACAGTGACTAAAATCAAATACTTCTTTCTTGAAGACAGGAATCCTTCCACACTTTTCTCGTAGTGTTCTGGCATATGGAAGCCATACCCAGGCATGTCCACTAGACAGAGCTGCTTACCCACTGTAAAGAAGTTCAACACCTTTGTATGACCCTGTGAAATAAATCAACAACAAAAAACATAGCACTCCCACAAAACAAAAATTTCAACATGTTATTTATTCATTTAATTTTTAAATACAATGTAATTGAGGAATCCCAAGCGCAGTATGTCTTTCAAATACCTTCTGGTTCACACAACATTTCAGCTCAATACTCCATCCAAACTTAGTTAAAACAATTTTTATGTTTAAATATACAGTGACTTTATCCTTGATCAAAATAGTTCCAAATGCAATCCAAAAATACCCAAATAAAATCTCATAGGATAAATTTGTTAAGCAGAACGAGTTTATGAATTTAAGAAATGGTGACCTTGATCTTGACCTAATTGGTCCCAGATTGAACCCCAATCAAGGTAACCAGGTACTCTACACATAATTTAAGCACAATACCTTCATCCAAACTAAATTTATTAAGCAGAAACCGTTTTTCTTATTTGTAACAGTGACCTTGATAATCTCCCAAACTAGGCCTGCTTATAAGTAACATATCTATTTTTAGCAACATAGACCTTGACATTTATCCAACATGCCCCAAATACAATACCAAGCTAGGTCTCCATGCAATCTTGCTTTATCACAAGTTTCATCAAAATTCGTCCTTGCAAAATAAAAGTTTAATACAGGAAACCACATGTTTAAAGCTGCCCTACCACATACTCGCTAGCCAACAATGCCCCCAACTTTATTAAAAAAATTGTAAAAGATGTACTGTAAAGTAATAGTTTTTAATGAATATATTGTCAAAAACAATTTAAATTGCGGAAAATACAACAAAGTGCATTAAGCACCGTTTTCAATGATCAAGACGCAACATTTCTTTTTCCAAAAATAATGCCACTTACTGGAGTCTTAGAGACCCTGACTCGTGCCTCCGGAGCTTCTCCCAAGATAGCCTTGATCAGCGAGGACTTGCCAACATTGCTGCGTCCAATAAAGGCCACCTGCAAACATCATATCGTTCTAGGAAAACTGGGTTTAATGCATGTGCGCAAAGTGTCTTCCAAGACTAGCCTATTCAGTTCAAACAGGTCAATCATGTCTATGATATAACAATTTCCTTTTTATGGATTTTATCATCTAAAAGAAGTCTCTAATAAAAAAAAATTCTAGTCTAGTTGGAAAGTGTTGTGCTTGATAAGACTGTGCAGACTGCACAGGCTAATCTGGGGTGACACTTGACCTCAAAGCATGAAGCCCAGTTTTTACAAAACAATGCTTATATGAAGATTTCCAAACATTAAAGTTTAGTTTTGAAGATTTTTTTGTATTTCCTCCCATAGGGTCAGTGCCCTAAAAAAACATGTGCATGTAGTTTGTTTATGAGAGGAATACTAAGGAAATATATACACTAAAAAGGATTATTAGGTGTTGTGTTAGGTGTTAGGTATAAGGTGTTGCGCATACGTATGTACCGGTAAAGTGCAATTGCCCCCATTATTTGACTAAATGCTGGGACTGATATGTCAAAGATTTGTTGTTAACACATATGCATATTGTATCTTCTAAAATCTTATATAAAACAACTATTGAAACCAACAACAGCTAATTGCAGTTGTATTTTACAGTTCTCCATTTGCAAATGACATGCAACTGCACACCTAGTTCCAATCATTTATAAGTCCAGTTCAATAAATGCAAATTTTCATCCCATAGTTACACAGTTGAAGTACAAAATTAAAAAGAGTTTTCTCACAGATGAAACACCCATCTCCAACCTGATTAATAATGTTGTTGTAACAGCAAGAACAGGACCTTCATATGTTTTATTTACCTGGCTTAAGTACTCTTTAGTTATGACAGATGTAGATTTTAGTGTTTAAATAGAAATGGCGTGGCAGAGGCCACGCCGCATGTTTGACCCAGGGGCACCCCAGGGTTTGTAATGGGGCCATGCATAGTTGAGATTGACCGTATTGTCATAAGGGATGTTCAGTATCAATTTGAAGTACATGTAAATCAGTGTAGAAATGAAGAAGTTAATGTAAAATAACCTAAAACAAGATGTGTTTGAGAAACACTATGCCCCCCAGCATGCCAAATATGAAGTTGCTATGTAATGTATATTAAATGAGCGATTTTGACCCATATATTTGACCTTTGATCTTGAAGGATGACCTTGACCTTGAAGAATGACCTTGACCTTTCACCACTCAAAATGTGCAGCTCCATGAGATACAAATGCATGCCAAATATGAAGTTGCTATGTTCAATATTGCAAAAGTTATGGCAAATGTTTGACATGCTATGTACAATAGTAAAAAAATATAGACATTTTTAAGTATATGACCTTGAAGGATGACCTTGACATGTCACCATTTAATATGTTCACCTGTATGAGTATGCTTGACAAATATAAAATATCTGCATAAAGTGGTACTGACGTTTTGGCATATTTAAAATGAAAATTGACCTTAGTAAATGACCTTGGACCTTTCATAATGACCTTGACCTTTCATGATGACCTTGACCTTAACATTGTACAAATTAAAATGTGCTGTTCCATATGCATTTGAGAAGTCGTAACGAAGTTAAAGTGCATAGTAAATGAGCGATTTTGACCCAAATATTTGACCTTTGACCTTGACGGATGACCTTGACCTTTCACCACTCAAAATGTGCAGTTCTATGAGATACACATGCATGCAAAATGTTAAAGTTTAGTGATTTTGACCCATATACTTGACCTTTGACCTTGAAGGATGACCTTGACCTTTCACAACTCAAAATGTGCAGCTCCACGAGATACACATGCATGCCAAATATCAAGTTGCTATCTTCAATATTGCAAAAGTTATGGCAAATGTTAAAGTTTGACGTAAACCAACAAACAAACCAACAGACAGGGCAAAAACAATATGTCCCCCAGAATATACATGGGGACATAAAAATGAGTGAAAATCTCTGACCCCACCCCACCCCCTATAACTTTTAACCCAGGGGTGTGTAAGTTTCAAGGTTCTAGTGCAAATGTGTAGGAGATAGTGGACAGGACGGACGGACAGACGGCAAAGATAACCAAATAATAGATTTCAAAATCTAAACGCTGACCCTAAGTTCAAGGTCACAGGGGTCAAAAATGTTGTGTATGGAAAGGTCTTGTCCAGATACACATGCGTACCAAATATGAAAGCAATATCTGAAGGGACACAGATGTTATGAGCTTTTTTTGAATCGCGGATGCAGATTTTGAAACCTGAACGCAAACCCCAAGTTCAAAAATTTTATGCGCATGGAAAGGTGTTGTCCAGATACACATGCATACCAAATATGAAAGCAATATCTGAAGTGACACAGTAGGTATGAGCCTTTTTCGAATCGCGGTCGCAGATTTTGAAACCTGAACGCTGACCTAAACTTCAAGGTCAAGGTCACATGGGGTCAAAAATTGTATGCGCATGGAAAGGTGTTGTCCAGATACACATGCCTACCAAATATGAATACAATATCTGAAGGGAAACAGTAGTTATGAGTCTTCTTTGAATGGCTGTCGCAGATTTCGAAACCTGAACGCTGACCTCAAGTTCAATGTCAATGTCACAGGGGTAAAAAATTGTATGCGCATGGAAAGGTGTTGGTTACATACACATGTATACCAAATATAAAAGCAATATCTGAAGTGACACAGTAGTTATGAGCCTTTTTCAAATCGCGGTCGCAGGAAAATCTCTGACCCGGCCCCACCCCAACCCCCATAACTTTTGACCCAGGGATCAAATCAAAATTCTAAATAGTTTCAAGATTCTAGTGCTAATAATGTAGGATGAGATAGTGGCCAGGATGGACGGACGGACAGACGGCGGAGATAACCACATAATCCCCACTTTTTATCCGAAAAGCGTGGGGATAATTATTTCTGTGACCATAGTCACCACAATTCTGGTCTGACAAAAAACTGTAATAACCAGTAAATTCACCATGTGGCCCTTTATCATCTATCATCAACCTAGATTAAGTCCTTTTTGAGCTATAGCAGAATCTAGATTAAAGTTTACACTTATTTCTGTAACCAAAACAACATTATTTTTGTTGGACCAAACAATTGAAATAACTGGTAATGTGCATATTCCCCATATGGCTGTTTATCCATAAACGAAGTCTTATCAACATAGCATAAGTAATTTTTTAATTATTGCAGGATCCAGAATGTTTGGAATGACATATGGGCATTTATCCGTTTACAAAGTTTCATAAACCTAACTCAAGAACTTTTAGAATATTTGCAGAACCCAGATTTCGATGGACAGATGGACAGACAGATCATTTGACACATGATTGAACAAGGGGTAATCCTATAGTCTCCTCGGGTTACACCAGTATGCGACTTAAAATTGTTTTATTTATAAACATCAAGAAATCGTGAACAATTATTAGTTGGACATTTTTGTTTTGCCTGATATTTTAATCACTATCATTATTAATAGCTATTACAAACAGTTGAGTTTTCAGAAGCCTCTGGCGTGTTTGCTTGGCATGTTAGCGTTCATAGTCATGAACTGAACTTGAGAACTTGAGGGAGATGCTTAATACAGGTGGTGGCCACAACAGTTTTGACTCTTCTTTATATCCTAGTCATTTGAAAAATACAAGCCACAGTCTGGGAAAACAGGCTCAAGGCAAGTGCATAGCAGTCCACCAAGGCTAATCAGGGACAACACTGTCAGCATTTATGTTATTTTTCGTTTAATGGAAGTATCATCTTAACACAAATGCAGGATAGGCAGAAAATGTCATCCCTGATTAGCCTTTGCAGACTACACAGGGTAATCTGGGATGACATTTTATTCACATGCATCAAGCCCCATTTTCCCACATCGAGGCTCGTGAGATTGCACATCAAGCCCCATTTTCCCACATGGAGGCTGGTGTGATTTCAGCACCTCAGGCAGGTCATGCTCTGGCAGTTGATCCTCATACACTGCAGACTTGAGATGCTCAATCTTGTGGGTGACTGATGGAATGAAGAGTTTATGGCCTTGGTAAATCTGATCTTCAGTTGGAGAGAATGATATCTTATCTGCTGGAAGAATTGGCACAGCTAAAACACAAATGCATTGTTTATTTATTTATAGGTACTTGAAATTCATTGCCTTTTGTTCCCTCTATTTGGTACAAGAGGAATTGTATTACAAAGAAGATATAAAGGTAATGTATACCAAAGATAAATTGACCAAACTTACTTTTACTAAATAGAAGTTCATATTTGAACCTAAAACAGATTTCAAATATTTTTATAAATTTAGCAGTTGGCATTGGGTATATTTTTTATTAATAAACAAGGTAAGCTTAGTCAATAACATTAAATGATAGCTTTGAGAAAACAAAACTTGTCAAAAGTTGTACAGCAAAATACACTTGTAACCAACAAGGTTAACGTAAGAAGCACTTACAAACATGTTTTTGAAGATTCTGCAGTGGGTTCAAGGAAATTGTGTGCTGAGAAATGAATTTTGGTGGCGTAATTCCACTGTTTATATTTCCATGTGTTGAATGTTTATTGAATGAAGAGCCTTGACTTAAACTGTGAAACATTCGCGCCAGAAGAGGTCTGCGTCTGTTTTGTAATAAACCATAGCATCTCGAACAAACCTTCATGATTGCTGAAAAAACACAAAAACACTGTATATTAAACCAACAGAATGTACAAACATATAGGACTGACAATTTTTTGCAGATAAAAATGCAGTTAAAATATCAAAACATACCTTCATTCATTAAAGTGATTATTGTGATGATCATATTAATACATTCTCTGGAACATATACATTTGAAAAGATCATTCATGTGAAGAAAAAAAAAATCTTGTTAAGTTATGGTGGTGAGAACGGGTGATGGATGTTAAATGCCATTTCCATTTCGTGCAATGGATGATTGTGTAAGGAAATATATGATGTTTTGTCCCACTGATTTATTTAGTATAGCACTATACATTATATAAACATTGAATATCATCTTTTGAACAAATGATATTATGGATCTGATTTGTGTGCATGTACTGTTAATAAATTTATTAAAATATGTTAAAAGGGATTTATTACACAATTGTGTTTCTATGGTCAATATAGTTGAAACAAGCAAAGTTGTTTAACTGATAACCTCTGCAAAATCAATGTACTTTATAGATGAACACAAATCCCTTGATATAATACAAAAAAACAAGAGCGTCGCATAGCGGGTGCAAATGCTTGACTGTGGGTGCAGTTTTAAATAAATCAAAGCTTGTCAGAAGAAAAGGATCGGTAAGTGGCATGAAGAACTGATCTACATAGGAAGTTGAAGGTGGAAGCACTTTACTAGAGCCTATGTTAAAGTTTCATATTAGAGGTCACAGTGACCTTGACCTTTGAACTAGTGACACGAAAATGGGTGTGGCATGTAGAACTGATCAAAGTGCATCTACATATGAAGTTTCAAAGTTGTAGGTGGAAGCACTTTGATTTTAGAGCCAATGTTAGTTTTATTTTAGAGGTTACAGTGACCTTGACCTTTGACCGAGTGAACCAAAAATGGGCGTGGCGTGTAGAACTCATCAAGGTGCAGCTACATATGAAGTTTCAAAGTTGTAGGTGGATTCACTTTGATTTTATCGCCAATGTTAAGGTTTTAGACGACAAGGATGGCCGACGATCAGCCGGCTATGACAATATCTCAGGTTTTCTCCTAAAACAACCGAGCTAAAAATTAAGGGAAGTGTTACATTAATTGTTAAATACAACAAAATGGACAATTAATTATACTAAATATGAAATAGTAATTGTGAAAAATAGTTTTACTATTCCAATCCAACTCCAACAAAGATTATGTATAGCAAAGTTAGCCAATATGATTCGCAGCTATACGATATTATTCACTCATATGATATATTCGGCTATATATTACTACTGGGACGAAACAGCTACACCTTTCAACACAAATATCAGTGACACAAAACAGCAGTGGGACGAAACATAGTCAGAACCACACAAGTACGATTGCGATGTTGATGTTTATCGTTGAAGCAAACACTAACTACAGTCAATCTAAGTTATATGTTTACAGATAATAACATATTCATAATTGTGTTTCTACAAGAACATCATGAATTAAACTCACAAAGCGCTTTAAAACAGAGTGCCAACTTAAATGCACTAGCCACCGTAATTTATTGTTGTTGTTGTTTTGACTTTTGTTGTTGTTGTTAGGGTCGTTTCGGTCAAAGTCGTTTTGGTGTCAGGTTATTTCGGTCTGAAATTGAGCATCTTATAGTGAAAGAGTATACCAATTTAAATAGTCTTTCAACTTGTGTTCCTAATTGTTAAACGAAAAGTTCTATGCCATAGTTAAAAAATTAATCAGATGTAAACTCCTTGCACAGAGCTTTATTTTATCCAGAATGAAAGGATTTTTTAATATCTTGTCTAAAGCCTTGCACAAGAACCTAGTTCTTCTTGAATGCTCTGAGCTTTTATGAGTACATACGTACAGCTCAGAGAAGGGTCAATAGCTGGGAGTTGAATTATTGCAACAACACAAGAACCAATCCCATGGGTCAAATAATACCTCAATACTTTGGCCGAGGCATAACTTTGTCTCCAAAACTGTCAAGGTAATTGGCAGATACAATAGAATGATGCGAGGCAGTGATGCACACAAGAATGCATAGACCAAGGTCAGTGAGACAATTCAAGTTCAAAGGTCAAGTATTATCTGCAAAATTTTCCACAGCATCATTATGGTTTTATTTGATATTCAAGTAACATACGAATTTATTATCCTGAAGAATAAATGATTCCATGTGATTAAGACTTGTATGAAGCATTATTGTTGAAAAACGAAACACATCATTTTAGGTTTACCAGGACTCTGAATTAGTCAGTCAGAAACTATGGTAAATGTCAAGGTCAAACTATGGTAAATGTGTGTGAGTATTTATAACATCCATCCAAGTATCAAAGCTTTGTAGAAATTGTCATTGATGTTGGGCTAACAAAATAACCTTCTGAATAAGTCCAATGTAGGTCAACGTCAAGAAGTAAAAGGGTTAGGTGATTTGGGTGAGTTGAATGTGTCCATGCAAGTATCAAATCTCTGAGGCAAGATGTTTTGATGTTTGTAAAAATGTGTCATTTTAGGTTAACCGAGAATTTGAACCTTCTGAATTAGTTCAACATTTCGTTTATGTCAAGGTCAAAATGAAGTTAGGCGATTTTGGTGTGTTAAAATCTCAAATATAATATCAATGCAAGTTTCAAAACTTTGAAGCAAGTGGTATTGGTGTTATACGCAACATGTCATCAGTGTTCACCTCTTGTGTCTTTGTGACAATGGTACTCTTGTTTAATAATATAACACACAAATTCATCATACAAAACAAAACTGTGTGGCAATATGCACATTTTATTGCACATGTGTTAACAAAACAAGTCAGTTCTTCACTTTGGTGCATCAAAAAATTAAGGATTTATCATAATTCTGTACAAATTGACACAATATTTAACATCAAACATAGGGCATTTTGGCTATTTATTGTTTGTCATAGTGCTTGATGATGCATATCTTAAATCAATACAATATAATGTCAGTTTTAATAAAAAGTATTTATAAACGTCATGCTATTTTGAAGAATTGTGACAGGTACATTTCAATCTCCCATGCTAAAAGCCCATTTTGCACCTACTTTGTTCAGCACTAGTACACATGGCCCCTAAGATATGTACCATTTAAGATAACATTAACAAATAAAGCACCTCTTGGCCGAAAACAATCTTTTACAAATATCAAGATCAGAGATTTGTTTGGACCTTGACAACAAAAATGGCTTAACAAGGCGCCAATGTAAGATAAGTGGAGGGACATCAAAATTTCTCAATTTAAATACATTATAGAAATATTATCTTAGAGAGCATGATGTAAGAGCATGTAGGAATGCATTTTAGCAACTAAAATTTAGTTTTAGGACTGTATTCTTTTACTCAAATATACAATTTAAATTATTTATGTTCTATACCAAGCACTACACCATTTATGAAATTGCATACATGGTTTTACAGTGGGTAACAATAATTTTATTAATTGCTTTTTAATGAAAACCTTAAACATAAAAAAGTGACACTTTTTGACTTTCTTAAAACACTGAATGAGCATAGGATTACTGGAAATAAATTAGAAAATACGGAAAAGTAACAAAGTAATATGGCACTATGTTTGTAGCAGCACATGCCAAAATCGTAAAAACTGAGACAGGCCAATAACACAATCTTCAGTATAGTCTAACAAGCAAATACAGATTGGTTCATATGACAAAACATTTATATGAGTCGCGTTCTGAGAAAACTGGGCTTAATGCATGTGCGTAAAGTGTCGTCCCAGATATGTGCAGTCCGCACAAGCTAATCAGGGACTACACTTTCCGCTTTTATGGTATTTTTACAACTCATCAGACTGGATTTTTGTTTAGAAGAGACTTCATTTATATGAAAAATTCCACTAAAATAGAAAGTGTCGTTCCTGATAAGCTTGGGTGGACGGCACAGGCAAAATCTGGGACGATACGTTATGCATATCAAATAAGCCTGTTTTCCAATAGCACAGCTCATATTAATATTTAAATCAATTGTGAAATAGTGTGCTTATGCTGTGGTCTACCCTTGAAACTGACATGTGAGTAAGTCTACCCCAAGCTTATGAGCAAACATTGCAAAAGACTAGTAAAACTGGTACTTCTATACACATTGTTGCACAAATATTCCTACTTCTGAACAACTGCATCAAAACACAGACATACATTTTAATATAATCTGGTAATTTTTAATTTCTGCTCAAACACACTTCAACTGAGAGAAATCTTGACACAGTAAAATGGTTAAAACAAGACTATTGTCAAGCAATATAAGTCCCCTACCGGCTCCACCATTGTCAGAAATTCCAGATTTTTTATATATATATTTGTTGCCATAGCAACCAAATTTTTTTATTAAGGAACAAAATGAAATGACGTGCATATGTCCATATTGCCATCTATCCATGTTTCAAGTTTCATGAAAAAATATTAAGAACTTTAAAAGTTATCGCAGGATCCAGAAAACCATAATTTTCAGCAGTATGTCTAGTCTATTTGTTGCCATAGCAACCAGAATTTTTTACGTCAAAATGAAATGGCGTGCATAATGTCCATATTGCCATCTATCCATGATTCAAGTTTCATGAAAAAATATTAAGAACTTCAAAAGTTATCGCAGGATCCAGAAAAACCACCATTTTCAGCAGTATTTCTAGTCTATTTGTTGCCATAGCAACCAGAATTTTTGACGTAGGAACGAAATGAAATGACGTGCATAATGTCCATATTGCCATCTATCCATGTTCCAAGTTTCATGAAAAAATATTAAAACCTTTTTAAGTTATCCCAGGATCAAGAAAAGTGTGACGGACGGACGGAGACAAAACCATAAGTCCCCGCCGGTGAAACCGGTAGGGGACTTAAAAGTCTACAAATGCAAAGTTCACATAAAAACCTGCTCATTCCCGTTTAAATGTATATACATGTACTATATAGGCTTATTAACTTAACAGTTTGTCATCTGAAACCACTATTCAGCACTGCGTAACAATTAACAACTTCAAACAACAAAACATGGCCTTTAATAACTGGACATCCTATAAAAGTATAAACATATTAAATTTTTCACAACTAAAAATCCAAGTAAATATAACCAGGTATAAGCCCCAAATGCATTATACTGATAACATATTTACAGCACTTTTTATAAAGACAAACAATATTAATCATGACAAATATGCTATATTATACCTTTTTACACCTGGATTTACTCAATTCAAGATAAAAGAAGTTACCTTTCCATTTGAAAACACCATCGTCTATATACATACTATTTATAAAGGCAAACAATATTAATAGCTATATGAAACTATTTAAACCTCCATTTACTGAATTCAAGATATAAAATTTCACTTATCCACTTACAAAATCCATTGATTAAATACTAGGACATAATTGCAAAATTATTTGTTATTATCTGACTATGGTACCACCTGGTTTGGCCTACTATACTTATTTTCTGTTTGTATCAACTATACAACTGGAGTGATCTTTATTCAAAGCATTACAACACCAAAGCATTGCTTGTTCACAACCAGCTATGAGGTCAAAAATGTTGTTAAGCACTTGGAAATTGAGACCAAATTTTACAGCATAACATTGTAAGGCTAACTTATATACAGATATTATTCTTTTTTGTACTTTTTTATAACAGAACCTCTCAGAATCAATCTGTGTTGGATCTTGTTCATCTTTGAATTTAACTTTCACACAAAATATGTAACCATTTTTTGATAGAAAATACACATACACGTATCTTTACAAATTATTGAATTCTTCTTGAAAAATACATTATTAATACAATTTTACACTCCTAAAACGTCATGAAAAATTATGTAATATAAGAGGCAATATTTTTTTTTTAAGAAATCCTTGTCCTGCAACTATTTCGAATGATCAAAAAGGGTTGTGTCGTGCCAAAAAGCCTCCGTTACGCTTGTCGCATTGATATTCACGAAATCCACATGCTAATGTGTCAGCAATTTTAACCGAAACAAAAGTTCACGATTTTTTATACCCAAAAAATGTGCCTTTCTTTTGTCCCTGTGATAACACTTTGTACTTTTAACCCATGTGAATAATTTGTCTGTCCGTTTTAGTAAAATGTTTCATTGCGAACAGTTAAAATGGTATCTACTGATTTAAAAAAAGATAATACAATTATTCCATTTGGTTTGTTAATTTTATATTTCAGGTCTTAAAAGTTGTCACTCGAAATTTGAATCAAATGTATTTGCAGTAACAGTTGGTGTAGTATAACCTTAAGACTGAAAGTGTCATATAACCTGACTCTTCAATTTGGAGGTACAATTCATAGTCAAGATGGTGGCAAGAAAGCTTAGTCAATGTGAAGAAAGAATAACAACAAATATATGATAGTAAGTAAACCAAGTACAGCGTATTTTTTCATCCTGTCTTTGCAGTTGCTGTCATTATGTCCCTACTATATGATATGAAGATAAGTTCTCATCCTACAGTGTATTTTAATTCTGAAAGGAAGTTCATTGTTGACATGGTATATGTTATTACCCCACCCATTTCAATAAAAATCCCATAATACCTTGCGTATGTCTGTGCAGTAACTGTCTATGCAATAACAACGATAAATTGTTACTGCAAATACACATTTTATTACTGCAGAGATATTTACTAAGTGTTTGGTGTTTTCAGACTATTTTAACCAACCTCATAGTTGTCATTATAATTGTAATGTTATTATGTATAAAAATAAATCATTACATGTTAATCTCATACACACAATATATTTGTGTAAGTGATAACAGCTTTTTTGTTACTGCAGATACAATAAGATGTTACTGAAAAGACATTTAAGTTATTTTATTAAGTAATTGATGTAATCAGTAATGATGCAGATAAAATAATTTTGTTGACATTTTGAGTAATTTTTGTTGATAATATTTCCTGTTTGTAATCATTAAATTGGTATTAAACATTGCAAAATATTAAAATGTCAACAATAAAAGTTACTGCAAATACTGGTATCTGTTACAGCAAATACATTCAACGAAATAAATGTTCAGTTATCATATTGAATAAACATTTACTTCAATATAATATTTTTTTAAACATTGCAATCAAAATTATTCTCGCTACGTTTTGTTAAATTTCAATGTTTCTAAACTAAAATGTACTAAAATGTATCAAAGCAGCAACTTTTTCGTTATGTCGTTACTACAAAGAACTTCATTGTTACCGTAAAGACATTTTAAGGAACATTTCGTATAAATCTGGTACACACTCAATGATCAGTAATACTTTTTTGACTTATTTAGAAGATATTTTCATTTCAGTTATTTAATGGCTATGTTTATTATAAATATCAAATACACATAAGTAAATATATCAGCTGTTAAAAAGTATTACTGCAAATACATTAACAGTTATGACAGAGAAATATACAAGCTTTTTCATACAATTTAGCGATTTGAAAATTATATAGAGCTCTGAACATATTAAAAATGGTAATCGTATGTCTTAACATTCAGATGTTAAAATATAATTCGATGGGATACCTTACAAGTCAACACTACAACAAAACTACTGCAGACCTGTATATAGTCATACAAGTTATAAGAATGTATTCTAACAGTCTAACAACAGTAAGACTCTGATAAGGTTCAGGGTTCAGCTGGAACGAAAATTCAATTCACTGGGTCACATTTACACAGGTAGCTCATACATGTATATAAATTATTTTTCTTTTAAAATTGACCACAGTTTAAACACTACTAATGAGCCATGAAAAGAATCCAGACAAAAACTCATGCAAACCATGGATTTTACCATTACTAAACAATTTCTTCAAGATTCTTGTCCACCCCAGATAAGTATTGTGTACTGTGTATAAGTAGCATATGAAACTCATTAGATAATCTACATGAATTTGAGTATAAACTGTTACATTTTCTTTCAGGATATGGGGATGTCAAATGCTGAAAGGCAGAAGAGATGGCGGGAGAGGAGAGATGAGGATCCCGATAAAAGACAGAGATTCCTTCAAAAATGTAAAGAGAGATACCAGCGTGAGAAGCAATCTGGTAAACGAAAACCAGTTACGCTAATGACGGAAAGAGAAAAGAGATCCGCACGAAAACAATGGCGGGAAAAGAAGAGAAAGGATCGTGAGCGAGAGCGAGAGGCAAAGCGTGCCTTACAGAACATACACACGCCACCATCATCACCTGAACAACAACCTGAGAATCGTGAAAAAAGTAGACAATATAAGCAATCTCAAAAGAAAAGTATGAGAGAAAAAGCAAAGGTGTATAGAGAGAATAAAGCACTAAAGACAGAAATAGAGTCACTGAAAAAAAAAGTATCAATGTACAAAAAACGATATGAACGCCAAAAACATGATACGCCTGAAACACCAAGAAAAGCCGTCAAAAGATTGTTTAGAACCTCGAACAAAAAGCAGTTAAAGAAATCTTTGTTAGAGTATAGGGTACTTGTAGAAGCTTTAAGAAAGAAGTATGCACAGAAGCGAGCAAGAGACAAAAGAGACATCTCAAAAATCCTGTGCGAACAAACATTAAAGAAGTACAAAATGAAAATTGAAATGTACGAGTCAGTCGGATGCAAAACACGATTCAGAAAATCAAAAACTTGTTATAATACAAGAACAAAAAGAATCGCAGAAAAGGTACACACGTTCTACACGCGGGATGATAATTCTCGGCTTGTAACAGGGATAAAGCAAACAAAGACGTATAAAAAGGCAAAGAAACAGAGAAGAGTACTGTTGTATGACTTAAAAACCCTTCACAAGAAGTTCCATACAGAAGGAAAAACAAAACTCTCCTATTCTGCTTTTTGCAAAATGAGACCTTTTTATGTAGTTTTCCCAAGAAAAAGTGACAGAGATACATGCATGTGTAAAATATGTAATAACACAGAACTCTTGGTAGATGCCTTGAACAGAGTTAAGAAAAGGGATCGAGAGACTCCGTCGTCTTATGTACAGCAACTAGTATGTAGTGAGAAAAACCAGAATTGTATGGAGAGTAAATGCTCCAAATGCAAAGATTATACAATTGATATTGACAGAAACTTACGTGACAAAGATGTCAACTGGTATGAATGGAGGACAACTAGTGAACGTAGACAGATTAAGAAAGGAACGGAAATAGAAGAAAAAGAGGTTCATGTTACGTCCAAGCAAAAGCACACAGGAACCGTTGACGACTTAATGGATAAGATAAATACTCAAATTAGGAGATATGCTTCACACATATACCGAATGTATACTCAATACAACTATTACAGCATGAAGAAGAACTCACTTAGTGACAATGAAGCTATTCTTCATATTGATTTTTCTGAGAATTTTGAATGTGGGTATGGTAAAGAGATACAATCCGTACATTTCGGGGCTTCAAAAAAACAAATAACTCTACACACTGGAATGATATTTCTGAATAACAACATACCAAAGAGTTTCTGTACTGTTAGTGATTCTCTATGTCATGGCCCTGAAGCAGTATGGGCTCACATTAATCCGATATTAACAGAAATTAAAAAGACCAATCCAAAAGTAACAAAACTTGAAATTTTCAGTGACGGCCCGGTAACACAGTATCGACAGAAGGGAAACTTCTATCTTACTAGTATAAGAGGAAAGGAGCTTGGTTTTCGAAGCCTGAATTGGTCTTTTTTTGAAGCAAGTCACGGAAAGGGGGCTCCAGATGCGATTGGAGGTGCTATTAAACGGCGTGCAAATAATGCGCTTAAATACGGACACGATATCACATCTGCAAAGGTCTTTATCGACAAGCTGTGCGAAGAATCTAAGGTCAAAATGTTTCTGATAACTGAACAAAGTATTGAAGACATGGCAAAGTGTTTGAAAGATGTAAACCTGAAGACTATACCAGGAACTTTAAATATACATCAGGTTATTTGTGAACCAAATGATGCTGGAGAGATCTATTTCAGGAAATTGAGTTGCTTTTGTGAACGGAACCATGAACATGAAGGTCATAAATTTGACAAAGCAGTACTTATAGAACTAAAAGACAAGAAACACACGAACAGCGTTAACAGAGTTAAGAAAGACAATAATACTGATCAGACAAAAAAAACTGAAAGTAAACATGTATTTGATAAAGACAAAGAAGAAACATGTCATACAAGAAAACGAAAAATGTGTGACTCCACTAAAGAGATCGTGCCTGAAAAAAAACGGTTGGTTGTGAAATCTTTTCAATCATGGATAAAAAATGGTTCAACTGACATACATAGCAAAAAATCAAAAACAGATGAGAGTATATTAACAGGTATTGATAAATGTAAAACATTTCAAGCTTTAAAAAGAAAAGTTTCAGATGTTCAAGAAATAGTGAAGTCATGTATTCCACAAGATGTATGTTTATATGACAACAAACTTGAAGTTGACTTCGAATCAGTCGTAGATATACCAAATGATATAAATCTACCTCATGGAGTTAAAGATCTATATCCTGTCAAAGTTAGAATGGACGGAAACTGCCTACCCTCCTGTGGGAGTGTATTTGCATATGGAACACCTGAAAGATGTAATGAACTTAGATCTCAAATTGTAAAAGAACTAACTCAGAACGAGAACTTTTACTTAAATGATACAAACTTGCAACAGGGATTAGGAAGTAATCACAGAGTTAGATCCTTGAGCTCCCAGTTTGCTCAATACTCGGAATATTTTATTCCGGGGATGAATCTGAATGCAACAATTATTCGTGACATTTACAGAAAAGAAACTTTATCTGTAACTAAGGACCAAGCATATATGGGTATTTGGCAAATATTTGCTTTAGCAAGTGTAATTCAGACTCCAATAAGATCAGTTTATCCTCAGAAAGGAAACGTCAATGTTAGACATGATCTTAATAGATTAATATTGCCACGTACGCAAACAAGTTCAGAGCCAGTTCATATAATGTGGACAAGCACTAGACAAGATCTTTTGCTTGAGCACTGGATACCTAATCATTTTGTACCTTTAGTGCCATTTACAACTCCCGATAAAGACTGCGAGACCACTGCTGAAGTAAATAGAACAGTAGAGAGCGAACAGCCCGATACATGTGACACAGATACAAATACAGTGAATGAAACATTGCCAAATTCAAAGAATGAATGTAACGAAACCGAGAAAACCAGTGCTGATGTAAATAGAAAAGAAAAGAGTGAAAAGCCTGAAACATGTGACACAGATATATTGAAGGAAACATTGCCAAAGGCAATGAATGATTGTAACAAAACCGAGAAAACCGCAGGTGAAGTAAAAACAAAAGTAGAGAGTGAAAAGCCTAAACCATGTGACACAGATATTGTGAAGGAAACATTGCAAAATGCAAAGAATGATTGTATCAAAACCGATAAAACCACCGCTGAAGTAAATAGAAAAGAAGAGAGTGAAAGGCCTGAAATATGTGACACAGATTTATTGAAGGCAACATTGCCAAACACAAAAGATGAATGTAACGAAACCGAGAAAACCACAGCTGATGTAAATAGAACAGTAGAGAGTGAGAATCTTGAAACATGTGACACAGATACATTGAAGGAAACGTTGCAAAATGCAAAGAATGATTGTAACAAACCAAAGAAAACCATAGCTAAAGTAAATAAAACAGGAGAGAGTGAAAAGGCTGAAACATGTGACACAGATGCATTGAATGAAACATTGCAAAATACAAATAATGAATGTAACAGTACTGTTAACACGAAAGCTGAAACTGAACGTTGTAGTATCAATGAAACAAACAATATTAATAAACTGACAAACCAATTGATAAAGGAAGGAAAACTGGATACAAAAGATAATGTTTCGAATACAGAATCGCTTCCTGATGACAATGTAGATAAAACTGAAAAAGAAATTCAGTTTGAAAAACCAGACATGAAACACTTATTAAGCAAATATGTAATTGTCAACTTTAAAGGCAAACCATATCCTGGAAAAGTTATTAACATACTTGATACAGATGTGGAAGTTGTTTGTATGAAACAAACGGGTAAAAAGAACGAAAACTCTTTTTACTGGCCAAAAGCAATTAAAGACATTTCTTGGTATGATTACGACGAAGTAGTAACAACTATTCCTAAACCAAGACAAGTTAGAAAAACAAACCGTTTTGAAATTGAAGAGAACACATGGAACAAAATGAAGAGGGATAAAGGTTCACTTGAAGAAGCAAGTTCTGAATCAAATAAACTCAACCCCATTGATTTAGGTAAACCAGAAGAAACATTGGCAGATAGACATTCATTGGAAGAGAAAAATGAATATGTTGACAGTAAAAAATCAGAGACAGATAACATATATATTGATAAGAAAGAATCAGGTACACACATGGAAAATGAATATTCTGTCGATGAATTTGATGAAACTAGTGGCAGAATGATTGATGAAAATGCCAATGAAGTAAAGTCTGAATTTCCAGATATGAAAGACATCTTGAATAAATATGTGATCGTTAACTTTAACGGAAGACCATATCCTGGAAAAGTAATCGACGTAGATGAAGAAGTGGTGGAAGTCACTTGTATGCACCAAGTTGGAAAGAAGAATTCAAACTGTTTCTATTGGCCGAAATTAGTTAAGGACATTTCTTGGTATGATTATGATCAAATACTTACTGTAATACCTGAGCCAAAGCCGATAGGAAATACAAACCAATACAAAGTTGATGAATTCATATGGAATGAATCTCAGAATAAAACACTGTGAACTTGTGAGTTTGAAAATGGAACGTTGGTGTGAATGAAAAGTGTTGTAATTAACTGTTGTACTTTAGTTACTATCACTTTGCTTATGATGAGTAAAACACTTGTTATAATTAAGATACTAACTGTTGTAAGTGTGGTTGTATCATTTTGGGTAACATTGTGAAATAAATAGTTTGATGTGTTTCTTCTCAAATCATCTTACAAATATGTTATACATTTTTTTAATTAAAAACTTATTATCATTTTGAATTTTACGAGTAAAACCACTTGTTTAAAGATTTGATCAAGATTAAAATTGTTACAATATAAATGTAGATTGCATTGTTGTAATTAAGATATTGCCATAGTTATGTTTTTCATGAGTAACAATCATGACTATGCTTTTTATCATTTTTTTTCTAAATTAACAGAATTCGTTAAACAAATTAGTTTTGTGTTAAAAGAATATAAGTGGTTTGATTATAAATGTTTTGCTCTAGAATGCTATATATCTCGGCTGAAAATTTGCACCTTAAAAAGTAGATGCAGTCATAAAACTTCTTGGTATGTATTTACTTTTAGTCTTTGCAGTAACAGAATTTTGTTTTGCAGTAACGTTGATAATAGCACATAACCCTTTGGGATTATTTACTCAGCAAAAAGTCTAGTATACTGAATATATAATTATAAGTAAGATTGCAAAAATTTAACTTTGAAATAGTTAATCTAGTGACAATTCTAACTATAATGATCAGCATTTCTCTTTGCAGTAACAACATTGTTCCTTACAGTAACGGAAAATATTGTTAGAATTTTGAATTGTTATACGAAAGCATTCTAGTAACAAATGTTCAATGTTTTAGTTAGACATTTATCGATACTTTGTTTGTATCTAGTTAATAGTTTAAATTTTGATTAAATTGATGAAACATTTACAATTTATTAATGTTTTGTCCTTTCAGTAACGGTGAATGGTCTTTGCAATAACAACAACAAAAAATTTGAAGTAAGGTTAATAATAACACTCAATCCTTTGAGATTATCTGCTAAACAAAAAGTCTTGTACACTGAATTTATAATTATAAACAGCATTACATAAAAAAAATACAAATAAACAGTTAATCTAGTGACAAATATAACTTTTATGATAAGCAAGTCTCTTTACAGTAACAAAACTGTTCCGTACAGTAACAGCAAATATTTTTTAGAATTGTGTAGTGTTTAACGAAAGCATTCTAGTTACATTTGTTCAATGTTTTAGTTAAGACATTTATCGATACTATGTTTGTATCTAGTTCATAGTTTCAATTTTGATTAAACTGATGAAGCAGTTACGATTTATTTATGTTTTGTCCTTTCAGTAACGGTGAATGGTCTTTGCAATAACAAATCCAGATTGTGCATGACAGGCACAATTATCAGTTGTTTTTTTTTAAATAAGACAAATATGATTTTGAAACATCATGCCTATTGTACATTAGTTATTTACACACTTTACCACACGTGAAACATCGAATTTATATCACTTAGTAAATGGAAGCATCGAAAATAATTATTCCTGCAAAACCGTGTTTTAGCAATAGTGA
Source organism: Dreissena polymorpha (assembly GCF_020536995.1). Classification (NCBI taxonomy): domain Eukaryota; kingdom Metazoa; phylum Mollusca; class Bivalvia; order Myida; family Dreissenidae; genus Dreissena; species Dreissena polymorpha. Next base: position 45,356,215 of record NC_068358.1, on the reverse strand, counting down.
TTGGCTCTGTTTGTGCATGTGTGTTGAGAAAAAATCTTAAACCTCTTTGTGTCATATAGTTTTTCCATGTTATCATCTTTTATGTGACAACAAAGCCAAATGTAAATATTGGCCGAAAAAACACTTTCTCAAGAATTTAGTATTTGTTACTGCAAAGACAACACATTGCAACAAGTGACCTTTGACATTTGACCTTTTAGTGATTGAGAGTGAATTAAGCTTGTATTAGTCCATATTCCAAATATGCAAATGCCTCCTTAATATCTGACGACAAAAAGAGTAAATCTTTATCAGTTTAATATTTCGACCTTGCGAATGTCCCTTTTTCTTCAAAAAAAAATATTGCCTCATAAGTCTTTTTTTCTCTCTCTTCATGTATGGTATATGACATTCAAATACAAGGAATTATACAATTATTTATGTTTGTCATGTCCATGTTATACTCACACTTTTCAAACAAACTTGGTTAGTTACATTGTAATAATATTTATAGTTTGTCTGATGAAAATGTACACACCATGTTATACATAAATGTTAAATATAATAGTCCAATTAATAAAGGGTAATTATCATTATAATATACGTGAGATATAATAACACAAATACAACAATATGGAAAAACGGCATCAACAAACGAAAGCACATCAATACATTAATAACACTTCTAATACTTTTTTACAGTTACCTGTACAAAACTATCACATATCACATTAACAACTGCCAGAAGTTCTCACTGATTCCAGCTCTATGTTAGATGTAGTCATCCCAAGGACAGATCTAGAGCAAAACAGCAGGGTGCTGGACCAGCCTCTAACCCATTTATGCCTAGTGGACTCTCCCATCCTTCTAAATTGGATCAATTTATTTCCAAAATTAGGGATATCTAGTATACTTATTTCTATATTTAGAATATTTCTTACAGAAATTCCTTTAAGCAAACAGCGCAGACCCTGATGAGACACCACATCATGCGGCGTCTCATCTGGGTCTACGCTGTTTGCCAAGGCCTTTTTTCTAGATGCTAGGCATAAATGGGTTAATTGACACCCACACTCGTACATTTAGAATAGTCAAGAAAAAAATGTGGAATTTCTTCAAAAATACTATACAATTTGCAAAAACAATTAATGTCAAGTAAACATGCCATGTTTCAGTCCTGATTTATTAGCTGTTGAACTAATAAATTGCTTGATTAAGCAAGATGTTTCAAAAAATTACTGTTAAGAAAGTAGCATATTTTGAATCCTATCTACCCATTATATTATATTTCAGGGCCTTTATCTTATGAACAAGAGGGCCTCAAAGGCCCAAAGTCGCTCACCTGAGATTAAAAGGAACTGACCTGTTCTGTGCAGCCCAAGATGTCTTTAGAACAAAATGTTCTTACCAACTTTCATGACTAGTTAACACCCTGGCAGCCACGTTTTTCAACAAACCAGAATCATTTTCATACACATCCAAGATATCGTTTAAACAAATATACTGACAAAGTTTCATGATGATCATACATTAAATACAGCTTCTAGAGTGTTAACAAGGTTTAACTAAAGCTATATAAGGAAAAATGCCACTACCCCTTGGCGGCCATGTTTTTCCACCAACCGGAACAATTTTCGAACTCATGCAAGATATTATTGGGACAAATCTGACCAAGTTTCATGATGATCGAACAATAAATGTGGCCTCTAGAGTGTTAACAAGGTTTTACAAAAGCATGATATATAGCCATATTAGGAAAAATGCCCAGCCCCCTGGTGGCCATGTTTTTTAAGCAACCGAAACCATTTTCAAACTCATCCAAGATATCATATGGACAAATCTTCTGACCAAGTTTCATGAAGATCGGAAAATAAATGTGGCCTCTAGAGTGTTAACAAGGTTTTACTATAGCCATACAAGGAAAAAATGCCCCGCCTGGCGGCCATGTTTTTCAACCAACCGGCATCATTTTTTAACTTGTCCAAGATATTATTGGGATGAATCTCCTGACCAAGTTTCATAAAAATCAGACAATAAATGTGGCCTCTAGAGTATTAAAAAGATTCTACTATAGCGATATATAGCCATATATGGAAAAATGCCCTGCCCATTGGAAGCCATGTTTTTCAAGCAAACGTAACCATTTTCGAACTCATCCAAGATATCATTGAGACCAATCTTCTGACCAAATTTCATGAAGATTGGACAATAAATGCAGCCTCAAGAGTGTTCACAAGGTTTTACTATAGCCATATATAGCCATATAAGGAAAAATGCTCCGCCCTTGGCAGCCATGTTTTTCAAGCAAAAGTAACCATTTTCGAACTCATCTAAGATATCATACAGACTTATCTTCTGACCAAATTTCATGAAGATTGGACAATATGTGTGGCGTCTAGAGTGTTAACAAGATTTTACTATAGCCATATATAGCCATATAAGGAAAAATGCCCTGCCCCTTGGCAGCCATGTTTTTCAAGCAATCGTAACCATTTTCGAACTCATCCAAGATATCATACAGACCAATCTTCTGACCAAATTTCATGAAGATTGGACAATAAATGTGGCCTCTAGAGTGTTAACAAGGTTTTACTATTGCCATATAAGGAAAACTGCCCCGCCCCCTGGCGGCTATGTTTTTTCACCAATCTGGACCATTTTCAAACTCGTTCGAGATATCAATGAAACCAATGTTTTGACCAAGTTTCATGATGATTGGGCTAAAATTGTGACTTCTAGTGTTCACAAGGTTTCTATATAGCCATATAAGGAATACTGCCCCGCCTTCTGGCAGCCATATTTTTCAATGGACCGGAACCATTTTTCAACTCAACCAACATGTCACTACGACAAACATTTTGACACAGTTACATGAAGATTGGGCATCGAATGTGACTTCTACAGTGTCCACAAGGTTTTTCTTTTTTTGACCTAGTGACCTAGTTTTTGACCCAGCATGACCCAGTTTCGAACTCAGTCAAGGTATCAATGGGACAAATGTTCGACCTAGTTTCATGAAGATCGGACAATAAATGTGGCCTCTGGAGTGTTCACAAGGCAAATGTTGATGCCGCACGCCGCATGACGGACAAAAGGCGATCACAAAAGCTCACCATAAGCACAGCTCAGGTAAGCTGAAAATCTGACTACACAATTAAAGTAAAGACTGAAATTTTTCATCCATATAATCAATTTTATGATTAATATGTTTCTAAACTAAAAGTCATGTGAAAGACATTATGGAACTTGACAACACCAAAAAGCCTTATCATAAATGTTGGTACTTATAAAATATGCTTCCTCTAAAATTGTATTGTTACATAAATTTGTCAGAGATATATTATTAGTTTCACTGTTAGTAACCGATGGTGTATGGGGTATACACCCTCAGAAATGTCATACCATACGAGAACAAAGCTTGAGTATGGTATGAAAGTACCGAGGGTGTATATACCATACACCATCAGTTACAAACTGTAAAACGATAACATCTCAACCGACTACTCAATTACTCGGGGTGTATGTAAATTACTTGGGGTGTATGGAAAATACACCATGAGCACGTGACCGCTCTAAGCCAATCGGATTTTTGTAGGAGGTAAGTTATAATAAGATAATTAATGAGGCAGGCCCCTGATTCTATTAAATGTCATGAACATGTTGAATGTTCAGGGCAGGTGGGCCAAGCAATGTTGAGAGGCCTCCTCATTCCCTGGACTGGTAGAACAAGATGTACCCTGTCTCTGAGTTCTTCTGGACATCCGAAGACAAACCAAAGAAATCTTCCATGGAACTTGCTTCAATTTTCTGACAAGAATAAATCAGGTTAATAACAGACAGCATTTGGTATGTTTATCTAACAAACGTAATGTAAACTTTAAGTTAAGCATTTAAGGATTAAGCATTTTTAAGCTTTTATCTACAATATTGACTATTTACTAAATAATTTTATCTTAATAGACCATTGTTGTTTTGACATTCCGCTGCCATTGATATAGGTTTTAAAACAACAATACATTTTTTTCCAGAATATTACCAATTCCAAAGAACATTTCACATCACCTTTGACCTTATAAGCGTCCTCATTATGACTTCAGTAAAGACTGTAGTTACTGCAGAGTATTCGTTAAAGCCAATAATTTTCATAAAATTACACTTAAATAGTAAAATGATAAACTGATATGAAATCATGATCTACAATTGCTCACAGTTGTAATATATATTAACATCCTTTGAATCAATGGTATTGGTACAAAGGATTTTAATATAAATAATGATAATGCATGGTTTGTAGGATAAAATGTTGGTAAAAAGTCTTTACGGTCCTACTTAAAAACCAGTAATTCTTACATCGACGATATCATCATCAAAGAGTATCCAGATGTCGTCACTCTTCACAATGCTGATGTAGTGTCCACGGTTGAGACTGCTGCCAATGTGGACCACCACGGCCACAAGGTCGTACATACGGTCTGGATTGTGGGCGTCATCAGACTACACATACAAAGAAATGGGGGCTAAATGCATGTGCGTAAAGTGTCGTCCCAAATTAGCCAGTGCAGTTTTCACAGGCTTATCATGGACGAAACTTTCCACCTTGAATACATTTTTGTTTATTACATACTTTTTTAAACAAACACTTAAATTAATGCGCACAGACTAATCTGGGACGCTGCTTTATGCACATGGTTTAGACAGCTGCCAATGTGGACCACCATGGCCACCAGGCAGTACATATGTTTAGGATTGTGTGAGTCATCAGAATGCACAAGAACACATGCCAAACACTTGTTACAACCAACATATGAGCCTTGCTCTGGCAAAAAAGGTCTTAATGCATGTGTGTTAAAGTGTCGTCCTAGATTAGCCTGTGAAGTCCAAAGGCTTATCAGGGACGACACTTTCCTCAACCTTAACTGAATTTTCATTAAAAAGAGATTTTCTTTAAATGAAAATTTCCATTCAAGCAGGAAGTGTTGTTCCTGATTAGCCTATGCGGACTGCGCAGGCTGATATGAGACGACACATTACGCTTATGCATTAAGCCCCATTTTCCCAGAGAGAGACTTAAATATAAAAGTCTTCATGTCTGGTGGTGTTGCAACTATTGGGATCGATCATGGACCACGTACAAAATATAAAGCATAATAATCAAACTTAGCTTGGTAAAAGCTTAGTAAAAGCCATCTCATTGCTTCACTTTTCATAACAAATTGGTATACACAGTTCTTCATCAATCAAACGCTGCTCAATGAGGTTTTTAAAACATGGTCTTTTTGTTTGTCCTTGAATATATCAAGGAAGGTGTTTAATTTGAGAAGATAATTGTTAAACTGTTATCTTGCTTATAAAACTGTTTTGTTTATAAAATACATAATAAAGTTTGACTAGAATTGCAGCTAGGTTGTATACATACAGTATGTACATGTTTGAGAGTTTTAGAACAATACATGATATAAATTGTAATATTATTGCTTTTGTATATTTATCTATCTTCTAGTTAGCTGTACTTTAAAGTACATACCAATAATAGCTCACGCATTTTACAATAGCATAAGCATTGGCCTGCTACCTTTACGAAATATTTAATAAAAAGGATTATTCTTTCACGTTGTCTGAAGATATACAAACAAGCACACACAAAAAATGAATTGGAATAACGATGTTTGATATTGATTGGCACTATATTTATACCTAGTGCACTACAAGTGTTCTTCCAAATTATATTCTGAATGAATAGATTATTAATACCAAGTTTCACATTACAAAAAATGGATATCGTTAAATGTCAAATACACTTTTTTGTTAAGACCTTTCCTTGTGCAGTTTGAATAAGTAGTTCAACTCACTGTGTTAAAAAGGCGAAGTTCCAAGGGAAAGACAACTCTGTATGACAACTTGGTGAACCGCTTCAGCTGCTCCGTGTACTTGAACCTCTTCAGATGGAGCGCCAGTATCTGAGGTAGCTTCTTTACTCTCATCCTTGAAACACAATGAGCCTTGTTATGGGACAATGGGGCTTAATGCATGTACGCAAAGTGTCATCCCAGATTAGCCAATGCTGTCCTAAAAGGCTAATCAGGGATGACATTTTCTGTTTAAACTAGTTTTTCGCTAAGAAGAGACTTCCTGCAAAAAAGAAATTACAAAGCGGAAAGTATAGTCCTGGTGTGCCCAGAAAGTATAGTCCCTGGTGTGCCCGGAAAGTATAGTCCCTGGTGTGCCCGGAAAGTATAGTCCCTGGTGTGCCCGGAAAGTATAGTCCCTGGTGTGCCAGGAAAGTATAGTCCCTGGTGAGCCTGTGTGGACTGCAAAGGCTAGTCAAGGACAAAATTTAGGCACCAAGTCCTGTTTACCCAGAACAATGGTCAAATCATGTCACAGTGTCAAGGGGGAGTACAAAAAATGGCATAATTTACTGGGCTATCACCAAATATATATTTTGCTGAAACTGTTGACAATATGTAAAATGAACTTAACACAGGGAATTAGTTTTAACATTGTTCTGTGTTGGCAGAGAAAATATGATCTCAATTTGTGTCCAAAAGAACACAGACTAGCTACATATCTTAACAAATCTGATGTGCCATTTATAAACATCAAACGTAACTTATTTTTTAATTTGTGACACAAAAAAAACTGGTTATATTTTGTCCTGCCAACACAACTCAAATTTAAGACATTTATAAATAGATTTAAGTGTTAAAGGCTTCATTTCCAACCCTATGATGCTGCTGAGGAGCAAACAGCGTATAACCTGAACAGGCTGCCAGTTACTTGCAGGCTGTTCTGGTTTTATGCTGGTTCCATATAGCCTTTTTCAGTTGTCTTTCGAGTGGGAAAGGGAAAAGAAGATAGATTAGATAGATTTATTTCTGTATCATGGTGCAAACACAACTAACAAACATGTTGCATTCATAAAATAATACTTAAAAATACAAACATGAGTATTAATCATGTCACACAACACAGTACCAAGGATAGCACACAAAAGAGAGTGATCTCTTATTTCCATTGTGGTCCTTGTTGATGGTGGCATGACATAGAGAGACATGAATTGTTGCTTAATACTATATCACAGTTCTAAACTGAGCATTAATAATACTTGAATTGGTGGAAATTACTGTAGGAATATCACAGTTAAAAATGAGCACATACAACATGAAGTTAATAAAGACTTAAGTAATTAAAATAGTTATAGGAAATAAAAATTTATCACAGATACAATACACAACACAAAACAAAAACTGAGTTCTGACCTTTTCTGCGCCTCCTGCTTGCTACAGCAGACCTCGCAGTAGTACTTGTGCTCGGCACAGAGCGTCTCGGTGCAGCTGAAGCCCCGTAGGCAGTGGGTGATGGACGTGTTTTGCTCCACATCAACGGACAGGTCCAGGAAGTCCTCATCTTTACTGCTCACCTGATGGTGTATTAGCAAAAGCATCGAGCCTCGCTCTGGGAAAACTTGACATAATGCGTGTGCATAAAGTGTCAACCCAGATTAGCACAGGCTAATCAGAGACGAAACTTTCCGCCTAAATTGGATTTTTGCTAAGAAGAGTCTTCATTTTAAACAAAAAATGTAATAAAAGCGTTAAGTGTCGTCCCTGATTAGCCTGTGCTGATTGCACAAGCTAATCTGGGATGACACTTTACTCACATGCATTATGCCCAGTTTTCTCAGAACACAACTCTAATATGCATGAGCATGATAAACCTGATCTATAATCAACACTAATCTATTATTCTATTTATCCCACTTTTTATTTTGTAAACCTTTTTGTTTAAACAAAATTTGTTTGACTAGATAATTTTGCTGGATTTATGACGTCATTTCGTCGAAATATTGACGTCATTTCCTGCTGTTGATTATAGATGATATTTAATCAACAGGGCTTTAATCAACCGAATTCGCTGTAAAAGTGGGATAAAATGTTGTTACAGATGAGCCCTAGCAGGCTACTCAGGTATGACACTTTTCACTTTTATAGTATTTTTTGTATGAAGGAAGTCTCTTGTTATCAAAAATGCATTAAGTCCTGTTTTCCCAGGGTGATGACGATGTATTCAGGAATGTGATTTTAAAAAGACCTCGAGGGAGGAAAATACTGTCCACCCCCAAACAGGATTTACCAAATATCATCACTGTCAACCCCCAAACAGGGTGTACCAAATATCATCACTGTCCACCCCCAAACAGGGTTTACCAAATATCATCACTTTGAAATAGATCCAGCAGAGTTAGTACTTTTCTTAAACCTTTGCATGCTGAGAAATTTGTTGTCTGCTAAAATGTCGTCTGCTGAATTTCTAAAATTATCATTTTCTTCACTTTTTTTCAAAAAATACTATCAGAATAGCAAACAGTTTGGATCCTGATGAGACACCACATTCTGTGGCGTCTCATCTGGATCCAAACTGTTTGCAAAGGCCTTCAAAATCCGGTTCCAGCGCTCAAAGGGTTAAAACTGTCTTAGCATTGAATGAGCTAAATAAACTAAATCAACACCCATGTATTTTGATACAGTACTCGTGTATGTTTTTTTCTAAATGCATCAGACATAAACTTAAACCTTACCTTTGACTCTTATAAAATTGTTTATTTTGTTAGCATAGCAATCTGATGCTCCGCAAATTACAGTCAGTACACACAAAGGATACACTTCCCTTTCTAATGATTTTTTGTTCATTTTGGCTTAGCATATCAATAAATTATTGAAAGAATAATTATGTTAAATTGACAAAGTCATTTTATCATTTTTTTAACCATCGTGATTAATCATGATTAATATATTACTATGAATTATTTTTTCATAACCAATCTTTGAATATTATTTGTCAATTCCTGACGTACCATTTCTAAGCTAAGGCATCTAATATCTTCCTTCATGGTCCATGCATTATTTTGAATTACCTTTCTTTATGACAATAAATTGAAAGTCCTGCACACGAGGTTCCACAGTTATTATATATTTTTCCTAACATGGTTTATATGAGCCTATTTCTTGGAAAACAGGACCTAATGTAAGTGCGTAAAGTGTGGTTCCAGTAATTTAAGTGCTGACTGCACAGGCTAATCTGGGACGACACTTTACAAACATGCATTAAGCCCCGTTTACCCAGAACGAGGCTCATGTTTATTCCACCAAAACTGCAAAGATGTATAAAATACACTGAGAAGCGCAGCACTTACTGTTTCACAGTTAAGGCATCTGGTCTCGTTAGTGAATGTCCCCTGGAAGAGCTCCTCCACCCAAGTGGGCTCCGACTTGCTCTGGGAGTTGTTCTCCCCACCCTTACCCTTGGCTCCCTGCGTCTCCGCTGTGGACAATACACAGGGTACTCACAAATATTCTGCTTACTATGGCTTCCAAATGAGCAGTGCTTGAGATAACAGCACTTAATGTAGGTGTGTTTTTCCCCCCAGATTAGCCTGTGCAGTCCACACAGGCTAATCAGTGACAACACTTTATGCTTTTATGGCAATTGTTGTTTACATTAAGTCTCTTCTAAATGAAAATCCAGTTTAGGAAAAAATGTTGTCTTTGATTAGACTGTGCAGGCTGCGCAGGCTAGTCTGGAACGATATGTTATGCACATGCATTTAGCCGAATTTTCACAGAGCGCAGCTCATATGCAATGTTAATTCCTCCTCCAATTACTAGAATTTGTCAAAAAGGTGTCTCATGCCCCAACACGCGCTGTCAGCTATTTATTGTCTTGCACACATACATTTACTCTCTATGCTGATCACATATTCTAAGGTTCAATTTTATCAATTTGAGAAATGTGGAAGTAGCATGATTTGCAAGCTGAAGACATCTATTTCAGACAAACCAAATGACAAAATGATGGATCAACAGAGCAACCTTCCTGAGTAAAGATAAGCAATCTTAACTCGATTTTGTCATAATCGTGATGAAGACTACACACCACCTGATTTCCCATGTTGTACTATGTTGCATGAACAAGGAGACTATGATGAAACTGAAGCTCTCACCTCAGTTCAAGGCATACCACTTGTCAAAAGCTTCACCTGGTGATCTAGCTGTTTACACCAACTAAAGCTTCACCTGGTGATCTAGCTGTTTATGCCAACTAAAGCTTCACCTAGTGATCTAGCTGTTTACACCAACTAAAGCTTCACCTGGTGATCTAGCTGTTTACACCAACTAAAGCTTCACCTGGTGATCTAGCTGTTTACACTTACTAAAGCTTCACCTGGTGATCTAGCTGTTTACACCAACTAAAGCTTCACCTGGTGATCTAGCTGTTTACACCAACTAAAGCTTCACCTGGTGATCTAGCTGTTTACACCAACTAAAGCTTCACCTGGTGATCTAGCTGTTTACACCAACTAAAGCTTCACCTGGTGATCTAGCTGTTTACACCAACCGACCAAGATTCAAACATGGCCTTGGGTCGTATTCCAGAATCATCTTAAGTTAAATTTTATTCTTATCCTTAAATTGGGATATTTTCTTAAGTGTTTCATTTTATATTGCAATAGATTGACATCAAGATATACATTTAAATAGCATCATTATGCCAATGTTATTTTAGGAATACCAAAAAAACATGTGTTTCCTTATTAAGTAAAGAAATACAAAACATTGTAATTTTGAACTTAAGTGAAATTATTTAAGAAATGACTTAATATGTTTCTGGACTACCACCCCTGGATATTGTAAAGATAAATATTGTGACAAAGTTTCATCGAGATTCAGTAATACATGTGGCTTGAGAAGGAAATAAGGTTTTTCTAAGACTTTACCTAATGACATAGTTTCCGCATGCCCGTAACAAAGATTCCAACATGGCCTCGAAATTGTCAAGATATAATATAATCTAACAAAGATTCATCCTGATTGGATAAAAGTGTGACCTTGACTTTTGAGGAAGGGATAGTTGTGATACACCTCCGTATGGTGGTTATTTGTGGTAAGGTATACAACAAGAGCACCGCCTTGCGGGTGCAGACCGCTCATCTATTTTCTTGTTAAAGGTGAAGGGACTCTCAATTTCAATCACAAAGGAGGGAGGGGTGGAGTGAAGAGGGGTGTATAGTGTGGGGGTGTGGAAATTTATTACATTATCTTCCTAAAATGCGAAACAAATGCACACAAAAAAAATCGGGGGGGGGAGTGGGGGGTGGGTGGAAGGGGGGGATTCTTGGGTGCGATGGTTGGACGGTATTTCAAACATAAAATAATAAAAATATATATTTGTTTTTTAACCGTTTCAAAAAAAAATTGGGGGGGGATGAGGTGGGGGGGGGGGGGGTATAGTGTGAGGGTGTGGTGGTAATTTGTGAGATGATCTTAAAAAAAATAAAATAAAAAAAAAATTAGGGGGGGGGGGGGGGGGGGTTCGGGTGGGGGGGGGGGGGGAATATTGGGTGCGATGGTTGGACGGTATTTCAAACATAAAATAATAAAAATAAATAGTTGTGTTTTTTAACCGTTTAAAAAAAATAATTTGGGTGTAGGGGGGTATAGTGTGAGGGTGTGGTGGTCATTTGTGAGATGATCTTCAAAATTAAAAAAAAATAAAAAAAATAGGGGGGGTGGATTCGGGGGGGGGGGGGGAGGGGGGGGAGCACGGGGGATGGTTTGGGTTGAGTCTATTGTGGTATAAGCAATAGCCTTGATACTTAAGAAGTAAAGTGGATCAAAACACAAAATTTTACCATATATTCAAAGTTACTAAGTCGAAAAAGGGCCATGATTCCGTAAAAATGACATCCAGAGTTATGCAACTTGTCCTTTTACTGTACCCTTATGATAGTTTGCGAGTGTTCCAAGTATGAAAGCAATATCTATGATACTTTAGGGGTAAAGTGGACCAAAACACAAAACTTAACCAAATTTTCAATTTTCTAAGTATAAAGAGCCCATAATTCCGTCCAAATGCCAGTCAGAGTTACATAACTTTGCCTGCACAGTCCCCTTATGATAGTTAATAAGTGTTGCAAGTATGAAAGCAATAGCTTTGATACTGTAGGAATAAAGTGGACCTAAACACAAAACTTAACCAAATTTTCAATTTTCTAAGTATAAAAAGGGCACATAATTCTGTCAAAATGCACGCCAGAGTTATCTAACTTTGCCTGCCCAGTCCCCTCATGATAGTAAGTAAGTGTACCAAGTTTGAATGCAATAGCATTGATACTTTCTGAAAAAAGTGGACCTAAACGCAAAACTTAACCAAAAATTTCAATTTTCTAAGTATAAAAAGGGCACATAATTCAGTCAAAATGCACGCCAGAGTTACTGTATCTAACTTTGCCTGCCCAGTCCCCTCATGATAGTAAGTAAGTGTACCAAGTTTAAATGCAATAGCATTGATACTTTCTTAGAAAAGTGGACCTAAACGCAAAACTTAAGCGGACGCCGACGCCAACGCCGACGCCAAGGTGATGACAATAGTTCATTTTTTTTTTCAAAAAATAGATGAGCTAAAAATTACATGATGAATGACAAAGTTACAATTTCGACAAGTTGTTTTAGGCAACATTCTACCGTTTACCTCTAAATGCCACCGTAAACTTTAGGGTAGAGAGACCGGTGTGTTAAACATTTGTGCAAAGTTATTAAAAAACCCATCAATTTACAGTGAATGAATAGACTGGTGATATAGAAATTTGTAAGCTGTTAAATGTGGAAAAAAAACATTGTCCTCAATGTGTGACTGTGACTTTTGAGGTAAGTAGAGGCATGTTATTTGCGTCACGTTAACTGATAATGGACTTCAAACACTCACACAGATGGGGTGAGAAGTGTAAATTAACCTTCTGACCCTAAAGGGCATAGTTTGAGAAACTTTGTAGAGGATTACTATTTAATATTATACACCAAATATTACAACTGCGATCCATGTGGTTTCATAAAAAAAATCGGCTTTAGCCTTATACTGATGTTAAAAAAGGTAAAAGTTTATGTTATATTTAACACACTATATATATCGCATGTAACAACAAGGTGTTGTCCATGGACAGATGGACACGCTAACAGACGTCCGTGGTGATTCCTGTATTCCCTCCATTACTTTGGAATCCGGGAAGTGTGTGTGTGTGTGGGGGGGGGGGGGGGGGTAAAGAAACATTTTGCTCTCGCACATTGCCACCCATTATAGTAGATTTTAAATTAACTATAATTTGCACACAAACAAGAACAAATACAATTTTCAATGTATTTTAACAAAACCGTTGTTGGACAATTGAAAGCATGGAAAACTGTTCAAACAATACAGACAGGGTCCTACCTTGCAGGAGTTCAGCAACTCTGTTCAATAAATAGTTGAGGAATTCATGTGCATCTTGCTGCATATAGTTGTCAAACAGCTCTGAAATAGAAAGCATTTGTGGTTTGAGCCCTGGTTTACTGAAGCAGAAGCCCCCCTTGCTCATGCAAAGCTCAAATTCTGGTGGGCCATTTGATTTCCCAAAGTAGGTAGCCGATCAGGAAATTCAATGATCATGGCATTTGTCCAGCGGCTTTTTTGCAATTATTAATCTCCTTTGACTATATATCAATGCTTATCAGTTATATGTTATTGTTCTTAGTTCTCATGTTTGCATGTGAAAATCTAAGAAGACAATCAATCTGCATTTTTTTTAGCAGTTTGTAACGATACGCTCCAAAGTTCTGAAAGGAACAAATGTAAATACACAAAACCCATCAAATAAAGTATAATGCAAACAAACTTTCAAAACCTCTTTAAAAAGATGTCTAGTATATTTATTACTATATTTATAATATTTCTTTCAGAAATTCCTTTAAGCAAACAGCGCAGACCCTGATGAGACGCCGCCTCATGTGGCGTTTCATCTGGGTCTACCCTGTTTGCCAAGGCCTTAATTCTAGACGCTAGGCATAAATGGGTTAAAACAATCATAAAGCAAACTACATAAAATATTCCTACTGATAGTGATGTTTTTGTTATTGTTCTTCGATTTCACTTAAAATGATTTTGTTTTGTTTTTAGGTACTCAAAACTTTAATGGGATACCATTCAAAACTAAAAAACACTTATTTGTAAGATCGGTTTCAGTTACAAAAGACAGAAAATAATAACTTAATGGGATACTATTAAAAAATTAATCACACTTATTTGTAATGGAATCTGTTTGAGTAACAAAAGACAGATAATGACAAACTTACCGCATTCTTTTCGTAGCCGTGTGATAAACCTTTTTGGCGCAAGTGTTCCGACCTTCTTCTTCTGGGTTGCAATATTATAAAACAGATCTGCCAAACACATTAGCAAAGTCTCTTTCTTTTGATTTTTCTGCTGGTGTTTATACTGCAGCACTTTCTCTCTGAAGGGTCGACAGAAGTACAAAGCCTGCAACACCGAGTTGCAATAGCAGGTGTTCCCAAACTGAAACATTCATTGACAATTTGTGTCGACATTTTAATGAAGAGTTTAACCCTTTTCCACTCAGATACGCATGTTGATCTGCATGTAGCCGCTTTAAAATCAAATTAAATGTAAGAACTTTTTTAAAGGGGCCTTTTCACAGATTTTGGCATGTTTTGAAGTTTGTCATTAAATGCTTTACATTGATAAATGTAAACATTAAATTTTAAAAGCTCCAGTAAAAAATCAAAAATAAAATTTAGAAAAGGAAAAAAAAAGTAGCCCGCAGCAGGGCTCGAACCAGTGACCCCCGGAATCCTGAAGTAAAAACGCACAAGCCAACTGAGCTATCCTGCCAAGCATACAGAAGAGGCGTATTTTATACGTTATATAAGCAATCTTCATAGTTTCACAAATTTAAACGAAAACAACAGAGCTCTCCAAATTATTCAATCGTTTTGCGTTGCAACGCTTGATAATTTTTAGGTTTTTACATCGTCAAAAGATGCATATAATGGCTATATTAGACCATGGCAAATGTTCAGTAATACTGTTCCCTCACAAATATCATAACTAAACCGAAAATTTGCGAATCTGAAACAACTTTTCTCAGTCTTGTCAATTTACCAAACCGTGAAAAGATAGATCCCTTTAACCCTTTACCACTTAGATATGTATTTTGACATGTTTGTAGTCCCTTAGAAACTTAAATTTTAAAGGCTTCATTTCAAACCCTTTGACACTGATGCGCAGCAAACAGCATAAAACCTGAACTGACTGCAAGATTTGCATGAACAGTTCATTAAACTTTGCAGCTATTGAAAAAAGACATGCCAATTGTTACATACATTCGGTTTCCTAGTAGTCTGATTTTACCATTAAATTGATTTTTTGCCACACTTTTTAGGGTGTAATTATGGTTAAACAAAGTGCTGTCATACCCAAGCAACATGAAATTCATGAAATACACTCTTAGAGCCTATTCTAAATTGTATGTCATAGCAAATTACTATTTTGTTCAAAGAGTCAATGACCCTTAAAAGAGCTAAGGTCCATAAGGCGCTTTTAAGGGCCATTTACGATCCAACAATTTATCTTATGGAACTATATTTATTGAATAGCACCAATTCTTTAAATATTTGGTGTGTTTGAAAATATGTTATGTATGCACGTCTTTTTTTTGTCCCTAATGATAGGGCCAAAAATAGACCCTGGCATTTTTACAGTCTACATAACAACTGGGTCGCTGCAACTTACATTAACAAGTCCAAAGTAGTGTTCATTGGCAGGCAACTGCACTAAGCCGATCTCCTTCTCCAACTGCGTTTGATTGTTGCCCTAAAATGAGAAAACGCATATTCACAATCAGTATACTGTTTCTTTCAGTTTCACTTGTCTTTATCGGAAAAAATGCAGACTAATAATAAATCAAGCACTTTGACTCATTTATATCTTATCATCAATGAAGTTTCATGTTAATATCTTATATAGTTTATGAGCCTTCACATTAATTTGAGACTTAACAATTTTGTTACAGACAAAATGCTGAACCCAAAACAGACCTTCTACATGTTCAATTGCAGAACATCTGCACTTGTAAATAGGAATCCCTTGCCAAATCTTACATTGCACAAGTCATGTAATCAATCGCATAAAATATTCCCGAGCCAAGTTGGACATTACGAGATCGCGGTGTGTAGTGGATGAGGTGTCCGCCTAGCGATCGGGAGTTCGTGGGTTCGAACCCCACTCGGGGTGCGTTCTCATTAACTCCTCCATAGACACCTAGTACTGGTTCTTCCCAGGAAACGGACTCGATAATGTCCCTCTGCCTATAATGCTCGAAAGAGCGGTTGGCAGTATGCAAAGAAAGAAAAATTACACAATCATGTAAACAAAAATGAGTAAAGGCTGTATTTCTTTCCTGCTTTGGGAAGCAGCCTTAGGCCCCTTACTTAGCAAGGCAATATGTCACAAACTGTGAAATAATGAATTGCAATCTAGTAAAAATTGTGTAATTTATTTTGTTATTAATTGTAAAAGCATGTTAAACACTTACATCATATTAAAATTTTATTAAATAATGCATGAAAATAATATTTTATTTGTTTGAGCTGTTTTCTTTCAACAACATTTTATTGTGACAAAACAATTATAATGAGCATTTTGTATTCATGAAATCTGTTACCAGACCACATCTAGCGTTGAAATTTTGACTTTTGCTATAAGGAACATTGATTTTATATGTGTAACTTTATGTTTCGAAATATTGTACAAAATATTTGTTGATTTTGAGTGTTAATGGGCTTTTAAGAATCTATCACCACCTGCACAATTAAAACTGCGAGTTAACTCTTCACAACGTCTTTTCCGGTCAATTCCGGATGATACAGGTTGTGCAACCAATTGTAAAATATTAGGCGTGCATGCAGATAATGGAAGTCCTAGCCTGTCTGCGTTTAGCAGCAGACATTTTCCAGCATTTTTGCGACGGAAGCAAATTTTTAAATAGAGACAGAACTGAAACTGTGTCATTATAAATTAACTACAAATACTATGGCTGCAATAAAGGTAATTTAATATATCAGTGCCTTCCACAGGATTTTTTTTCAGACGCCCCGGGGCCATTGAGGGGGGGTATGGATGGGCTACACCCTCAATATGTATTTTTTTTATTTGTATAGTGAAATGACGTTATGACGGTTCGTTATGACTCTTCAAGAAAAAACAGCAAAAAAGTCATTGCTAACGACATTCACAAAATTGTTTTAACCCTTTCCCGCATAGCTCGCATAATCCCGTCTCGATCAATTTCTTCTTATTATTATTCCTTTCCCCATACATGTCTGCATAATTTTCGCAAGCTTTTTATTGAGACAATGGATAAAGCACTGTTTATTTGACGCTAGAATCTGTTCATGTCGCGTAAGCATTAAAATTTGAAAGCGTGTTTCGGATTACAAATTTAATAATGCTCATTTGTGAATCGGACCAAACATTTACAGTTGTGCGTTATTAATTAAACGATAATTTGTTAAACACCGTAGGGTCACTAGGGACTGATGAGTGTGTTAGAAAACAAAGCCAACAAACTGCCATAAAATCACACACTTATGAAAATTACGCCACTCGTTCTCTGCATAATCTTACTGCAGGTATGACTTCCTACGAGCGTTGTTCGCTCATTCAAAGCGTGCGCTCTCATTGGCCAATATCGATTTTCCATTACGACGATCCGCCTTTAAGGCGGGCTTTAGGTGGGTAAAGAGATACATGACGTAATTGACAGAGGATCATAAATCGGCTCTCAAATTTCGGATAAGTCGATATCGCTTTCATCTTAAGAATGCAGTTGCAGTTAATGAAAATACACACTGATTGGAAAATTTCAAGCGCCCCGGGGACTCTGATTTCGAAATTCAAGCGCTCCGGCGAAGTACCGTTAAATGACCTGTGGAAAGCCCTGTATATATTAATTTAAATGTGATACGGAGCAAAATGGTACAATTTAAAAGTCTAAGGATTGATTGCATTTGATTTTCCTACTTATTATGGTTTTATGTACTTTTTATTTTTATTTCAATCAATTTTGTAGTGATTTATGGTCACTTCTGTTTTTAAAGCTAGCTATTTAGCGATGCGGTTAGAATGTCTGACTACCACTCTTGAGGTCATGGGTTCAATGCCCAACTTGAGCTCTGTATTTCCATAATAATGGTGACAAGGCAAACATGAACTGTGAATAAGGGTCTGAGCTTTGTGAATTGGTTTCAGGGAGCCGCTTGTGTAGCTGTTGACGCTTGTAGCCAAGTGTCAGATGCATTGAAACATTAAGAGAGGGGGGTGTGTAGTGATTTATGGTCACTTCCAACAGCTTTGCTGTTATGCTAGCTTTTAAGAAATCCAGTTAGAATGTCTGACTACCACTCTGGAGGTTGTGGGTTCAATACATGCTTGAGCTCCGTATTTTCACAATAGTTTTATGTAAAAAAAAAATTGTAAAAAAATAAAACAATCCTTATAAATATTTTTGTGTTGGATAAAAACTTGCAGTTAAAACCGCAATCACATTGAATATTGATATAAATACCGGTAATAAATGATGATAAGAAAAAAGAAGGCGAAATGTATTTTGATAAAGACTAAAGTTGAAAATTGTCAATGATAGTGATTTATCTTAAACACAATTTAGGGGTCTCAAAAGCATATGTCATGCAATAATAAACACTATAGATTATACGAATAAGAGTAAGACTTCGAACCAAGATCATGTCAAAGACGTGTAATTTACCATTTTGAAGCAAGAAATCATATTATGTTGACAAAATATTCATCTTTTCAGCCATGTTGGACTGGTTGGAAAGTTAAAAATGTCAACAAGCCAGGCTACAAATCACTACTTACTAAGATAACGCTCTAAACATCTAACACACGGGCGTTGATTAGGCTTTGGCAATATCAGAGACGTAGTCTCTGGCAATATAATCAAACGCATCGTTTTAAACGAAAAATTACAATGAAATAGTTGTTTACATACATTTCTGGATGAGGTGTCCCAAAAACATCGGAATGGAATGGCAGCTCTATTAATCACCGACTGATGAGTCCCCTTAATCAATTAATATTTGCTGCACGAGTTGATAACCTAATCTTCTTCCCATTAAGAGCATGGCTCTTCTGGAGCATCGACGCACCTTGACTCTTCAAGGAATAACGGATCCTTAACGATTTCAATACTTTTTGTCTTTGATGGCGATCTGAAGAACACTCCCACAGTGGGGATCGTCCTCCTGATCGCTATACGGACTCCATATCGACTACGCCACCGCGAACACAGTCACACCCGCATATTCAAGAAATATTCAAACTCAAATACAAGCATTAAACCAGTGGATAATTTTGGATAAGTGAATCCTGTTTATAGTTGTAGTGGTTAACAATTAATATATCGGTGCATATATAATCCACTCGATTGACTGTTGACAGTTTTACGAAACAAAAAAGAAAGGCGTTTACATGTGTAGTATAATTTTCTGTGTATTGGGTACTTGTAAATTTAACAACTTATAAGTTTCACACAAAAATACCAGTCCCATTAAACTCACAAATACTAGAACGATAAACATCTAGGCGTTTTATAATGTCGATCATAATATAAACTTGCACAGAAACTTAATCTCACAACAAGTTGCTTGTGTGTCAACGAGACCCCTTGTACTTCTGGTCGCCCATCAACAGTCTGTTTGCTGATGATTCTATAGTTTTCATCACAATTAATTCTCAGACATCAGCACAAAGCTTTCAAGACCATCTACTTTTCAAATGTTTAACCTTGCAAAATAAAAAAACTTCAGTATACGCAGAACGAGAAAATTAAACAGCTTCACATATACATTGCAAATCATTCAATCCCACCAGTAAGCAATTAACAATAAGTATGGTTAACTTAAGTTCACGTAATACCTTCGGTTGGTCAGTACAACGAAAAGGTCACAAAAGTACTCTTCATTAAGAAGCATTTAAGTAGTCAATTTACTATTATAATATGTACAATTTAAAAGATTTTCACGAGAAAGTTTAAAAAATGTTTTCTACATCGACTTTCATGACGCATTCAAAATACTGTGTCTTCATCATTATCTTTATCATCATTCCCTTGACCGGTCGGACCGAAATTAGGGACAACGACACAGAGACCATCTGCAAGTCATGTCTGTTGTGTGCTGCTGGAAGTAGCTCACCCATGAGGAGGGAAGTACACTCTTTCACATTGTCTATCCAGCTTTTCTTCCGACTGCGCCCACCATCTAGCTTGCCCTCGAGCACAGTCTTGCACAGAGAGTCGTGCCAGTTGTCGCGTCCAAACCAATCCAGCTTTCGACGTTTTAAGGATGGGTTTTGTAAGCAAACAAGTCCTGCTTCATGTTTCGGGCATACTCGTTGGCCATGTGCTTTATGTAGGAGATGCGGAGCAGTCTTCTTACACACTTTTATTAAAAGGTTTTTATCCATCGTCTTGTGTCCGCTTGAAGTGTCCAGATCTCGCAGCCGTACTCAAGAATATAGACTACGAGGAACTTGTATACCGGTAGTCTGTGCTTGGTTCGAAAGCTCATAGAGCTGCTTGTCCATTACCTGCTTACTCTGGCCATTGCTGCGGTCGACATAGTATTTCTTGTTTGAACCTTTCCGGTACTGATACCAGAATTGGACAGGGTTGCTCCCAATAACTTGAAGGTGGTCTTTTTTTCCAGCTTCTTACCATTCACGGTGATGCACATGTAAGCACTGTTGTTGTAGAGCTGTTCCGAGTTAACCTTTATCCGGTATGCTCGTGCTCTTTATTTAGAGTATGTTGGTGTTGGTATTGGATTTCATTGCTGGTTATTTCGTTAAATAGTGGTTATTTATATCATCCTACCTATTCATGATTGTTTTTTACTTAAATTATGGAAATAAAAACACTTTCTCAAGGTGAAAAGCACTCTCATAAAAGAACGGTATACAAATGAGTAATTGCTTTTCCTTAAAATTTGTATAAAATAATTTTTCAATATACGTAAGAATTGTCAGGTGAAATATAAGTATTCACATGTTTTTTTCTGTGTGATTAATGACCGAACCCCCTACTGCATTCAAGACTTAAATATAGCTTACTTGTTGTTAACCAAAGTACCAGTCTAATGATGACAAACGCGCACGCGCAGACTTTCTTTTCCATTTCCGGTTGGTAGTAGCACGGTGTGTTGTACAAAATCAGAACAGTTAACTACTATAATGTCACTCCCAATGAGCCATAACTATTTTGCCAATGCATAATTTTGTAATTACCAATATGTTATCAAATTTAAATTTGATTTTATCTCTTTAATGTTTGTAAATAGCTCCAATTCATAAATCATTATCCCCATGTGAGTTTACTTGTCTCCCTTGGCTAGTCCAAATAATTAGACGTAAGCTACCCCGCTTACGTCTAAACGGCTACCGTCGTTTTCCTATAGCAAATTGAGTTCAGCTAAAACTTCAGTTTTTCTCGTTAAATCTTTGCTAATGCATAAAATTATCATTAATTAGACATATATGTGAGCGATTACCTCTTAAATGTGTAAAAATTGTGCTTTTAAACCACTTATGTACATTTTTTTAAATAAACATACACAACACACTTCGTGTGTCTTCGTGTGTTTGTCGTTTATAGAATTACATTGAATTATCTTGAACGAAATTATTTTTTGAATAGGTTACACATAACCAATTGTTGTTGTACAACAAACCACATCACTTTTTAACTTTCTGTACTCTTTAATTAAATGGAACCAATATGTGTGTGTAAAAACTACCAGTTGTATCACGGAGTGTATATTGTTAGGAGATGAATCGAGTATTTGACCCTTACTGTAGTAAACTCAATCTTATGCAAAAACTATTCATCCGATTTTATTGGTTTATACGTTATCTTGTTGCTTATTAATTCCTCTTTCAAAAATATACGTTTTAGTATATTCCCGTTGTTATCCCCACGCTTTTTGAAAAAAAGGTGGGGATATTGTGGTGATCTCCGCCGTCCGTCCGTCCGTCCGTCTGTCCGTCTGTCCGTCCGTCCTGGCCACTATCTCCTCCTACACTAAAAGCACTAGAACCTTGAAATTTACACACATGGTAGCTATGAGCATATGTGCGACGGTGCACTATTTGGAATTTTGATCTGACCCCTGGGTCAAAAGTTATAGGGGTTGGGGTGGGGCCGCGTCAGAAATTATCACTCATTTTTTTAGGTTATTTTACATTTACTTCTTTATTTCTACACCGATTCACTTCAAATTGATACTGGACCTCACCTATGACAATACGGTCAATCTCAACCATGCATGGCCCCATTCCCAACCCTGGGGCGCCCCGCCCACATAGGCCACACCCACCAAAAATTTCCATTTACTATAATTTTTTCATTTCTACACGGATTCACTTCAAATTGATACTGAACTTTTGTTATGACATTAGGGTCAATCTCAACTATGCATGGCCCCAATCCCAACCCTGGGGCGCCCGTCCACATAGGCCACACCCACCAAAAAAATCCATTTACTATAAAAAAAATTTAGGTTATTTTACATTAACTTCTTCATTTCTACACTGATTCACTTCAAATTGATACTGAACCTCTCTTATGACAAAACGGTCAAACTCAACTATGCATGGCCCCGTTGCCAACCCTGGGGCGCCACGCCCACATAGACCACACCCGCCCAAAATTGCCTTTTACTATAATTTCTTCATTAATACACTGATTCACTTCAAATTGATACTGAACCTCTCTTATGACAATACGGTCAATCTCAACTATGCATGGCCCCATTACCAACCCTGGGGCACCCCGCCCACATAGGCCACACCCTCCCAAAATTGCCTTTTACTATAACTTCTTTATTTTTACACCCATTCACTTCTAATTGATACTGAACTTCTCTTATGACAATACAGTCAATCTCAACTATGCATGGCCCCATGATCAACCCTGGGGCGCCCTTGGGTCAAACATGCGGCGTGGGGATACGCGTCGGCCTCTGCCGCGCCATTTCTAGTTATTAATGGATTTATAGCGAGATAAACACAAGAAATACACATTTTATGTTTTACCACCGCGCGTTTTACCATATTGTGGCTATCGATTTTGTACAATTCGCGTACAGCGAAGCGCCGAGGTTATACATTTTGATGTACCCACTCACGTCTTTTGTTGAATTATTGTTTCATTTCTCGGCAGATTTTGACAAATTATATATCATTAGAAAGCTTACGTTACGTAGTAAACAGATATATAAATATATATTAAGTTTTTCTTCTGATTTCGACAGCCCGGCGAGTTATAACTTTAACTTTTTCAAATATCATACCGTTTTGGAGTTTTAGAATCTAGATTTACGGTTGACATGTTCGTACTTAATACCAATTTGTAGCGTTTATATTTGGAGTTCAGTTTTAACAAGAAATATCTTTAAAAAATATATACGGCGTTGATTTTGGTCGATGTTTATGAACGATCAAAAGTTATCGCAATGAGATAAAAAGTAGCGGATGCCTTTTTTCTGCGCAGTTCTTAGCTACATCACAAGCAAATCAATTACGGGGTGTTGCGCCAGATTTTGTGGCTTATTTTGCTTTATGTGATATTATTACTCTGATATCTATATTTACAGAATAGAAAAACACAAGAAACATGAAAATAAACGAGTGCATATAGGTCAGCCGGCAATACTCAAATCTGATTTAATTGCATAATTATAGTAAAGTGAATTATTGTGCTCATGCTTAATAAACTGGTCTTAATGGATAAATATTTCTAATTAATTTTATCAAAATTGGTCCTTATCATGCAAATGTTGAAAACATATTAAAAATCGATGATTGACATACCACAATAATATCGCCGAATATCTTTATTTAGTATCTTTCTGATCAAAACAGACTTCAAGTGCACAAAGTTTACGAGACGGCGTTTATATAAAGATTTCTGCAACTGACCGCAAACTGACCTTGATACCTTGCGGATTGGAATGCAATGCATTAAAGTTAGGTAACAATTCTGCTGCTGAAACGACGGCTTGTTTACGCCAACTGTACACGACCAAGGCAACAGCTGTGCCTAAAATATTTATATATCGACAAAGCGACTAAACGAACTATTTACTCCATCAGACAAAAATAGCATAGATTCCAATTTTTTCCTTCAATGAAAAGATCGCAACCCCTTCTGCGAACTCCGGTGATGAACTGTATATACACTCTGACTTTCACACACTGGCCGCGAATTGACCCTAAAACTCGCGGGTTGAAATGCAATGCAAGTAAGTACTAAATATGAAAATACAGCCTTTAGTATAAACGCTTTTGCGCTGGTAATTCTCTGAAAATAAAAGGTGAACGCACAAACTGTATTTATGTCGAAAATTGATTGTAAAACTGTTCTATCTATTGAGCCTTTTCATTGGAGATAAAATTGTTTCATGCAGTAAAACAGTGTTACAAAGACGCGGATATGTTTCCAATGTTCTGGTGTTATACTCAAATCAGCCAATGGAATAAATGAAGTGTATTCATTCGTACCTAGCCGCGGAAAATTTTATTTGAATATTATTGGACACTTACAAAGGTCAAGTCAGGGTGAAAAGCTGGCTTAATACAGCTTACGCCGAAAAAATACATCTTTCTTAGGAGAATAGAATTCTGTATACGATAGAAAAAAAATTGTTTAAAAACGAAAGTTATTTAGGAATGAAGGCGGAAGAAAGTAGCGCGCGTTCCTAACGCACTGAACTGATGCTACGGTCTTGGCGATTATGCTTTTGTTTAGAAACCGGCCATTGAATTTCCTTTGCCATGATTATTATATTTTTTATGATATATTGTAGTATTTTGTTCACGAAACATATCAATAAAGCTTATTATAAATAAATCTTAATAAATTAACTATTTCAGCTCTTGTTTATAACACAGAAAGGGTGTTAAATTTATGATGAAACAGCGTATATAGCGGACCCTCTCGATTTTATTCGGCTTTGCATGCATACTTGAAATAAAATGGGTGTTAAAAACATTCATCGTTTGCTGTTAATTATCAACGAGGGAATTATGTATAATTATATGAAATGTTATTTACCTTAAATTATCAATTTATTAAAGATTCTTGAAAATCACGGTCGGTGTAACGCGGGTCATTTCGTATTTTGACATTAGGGCATCATGTTCAACTAATCAAAATCAGATTTTTTTTTCACTGGGACGATGACGGCTTAGATTTAGACAGGCAGACAGATAGTTTATTCAGACTTATACAACAGTGCATCGTCTTTAACTCAAATATATAAATTATTTTTAGACGAATTGTTAGGTGATTACACATATAGCAGTGATGATTCTGAGAATGTTGCCATGTTTCTTATCCGTGTAATCTAGAGTCCGTGGTTTGAGCATTTTTATCGCGGTGTTCAATAAAAGATATCTCAATAATCTTGTTTATTGATAGATCTGTGGTTTTATTGCCCCTGTGTTCAGCACAAACCAATTGTCTCGTTATGATCAGATACTGTGCCGACCAATACTAAATAACACTATGGTGCCATATGCCACAGCAGGGACCTATACTTGTGATCATGGAGTCTAAGTGCAAGACTTAAAAAAGTATGTTGTTTCGCTTGCGGTTGTTAAAGCCAAAACGGGGCTCCCAGCTGGCACAGCTGCTGATATTCAGATCTGAATACTTAAACTTATTTAGACCTTATTCTTAACCGTTGCGCGTTTTACGATATCGGATTTTAGGCGGGAATAAAACTCAGTGAAACTATTCAATTTCTTACACAACATTAAGCATATTAACAGTTATTTAAATTAACAATATCAGCGACATCTTTTTAAAGACTAAACACCTTTTCAAGTATCGAATTTAACATGTCAATAAAATATATTAATACCAAAAAGGTTTCATTTAATATTGTTCACATTAAACCTTTAAATAAAAGTGTCGCTTTAACTATTTTCCGTGTCTTATTAAGCCGCGAATCGTTTGCTAAAAACAGTTAACAAAAAGGGCTACACGTTCTAATTCTTAATGAAATACAAAAATAAGTATAACATAATTAATAACGTCCATAAACACACACAGCAAGATCAAAGTTTTAATGGAAAACTAATATGACATTCCACGTAAATTATTATTTTCGTCTAAATCGAATACTATATATAGAGAAACAATGTATTTATAACCGACCAATGAGGTAACAATATGCAACTTTCAATTTACACAGTGCTATATGGCAACAATATGGAATTTGAATAGTGGTAGTGTTTTAAGGTCTGGACTATCATTACTTGTAAGTTTGTATAAACATTTTTCTAATGCAATTAGTAAAATAATGTTTATATTTTATGTTTAATAATTTATTGCATGATTATTCTGTGCTGTTATATGAATTTGATGCCGTTAAAGCTTCCGACATGAATTCATGTCGGAACGATGCTATTGCAAAATAACGTTAAACGATATGAGGTCGATGTAAATCGACCTCATATTTATAGGAGTATCCCTTGGCTAGCTGAATAGCTCGCGTTCATTATTATCCTACGACAACATGATAGCAGTCTCTTATTTATAAGCAGTCTATTATTTATTAGATTAATGATCATCCAGAATGTTGTTTGCAGATAAGGCAAGATGACAAACACCAAGGGTTACCGACGTGGTACACGGTACATGTTTGCGAGGGCCTTCAGGAAACATGGTGTCATTCCTCTCTCTACCTACATGAAAGTGTACAAACGTGGAGATATTGTGGATGTCAAAGTAGGTGTCACATTTGTGATTTATGTGAAGGAATTTGGTTCTCTTTAACCAGAATGGCAGATTTTATGTTTTTTGCTATAGCTGTACCCCAATATATGCTACATTCTTGCTTATTTTTGAGACTTATTAAGGTTTCCCTCAATACTATATAACATTACCCCTTAAAATCAGGGGTGTGAATTTTCCGTGTATATCGCGTTGTCCAGAGTCGTTTCTGAGATTCGTAGAAATTCGTACAAAAAAATGGGGGGAGGGGGTAAGACCAATTCCGCGAGCGTATTACATAAATGGCCTGAAATATCCGCTGCTGGTGAATCCTCTCCATATATAACACTAGTAGAGTCTAGCTTAGCATTGTTTTGAACAAATGATATCATTGGATGTCGTTTCCCAATCCCCAATAAAAGTCGTCTTTTAAAATTTGGTAATTTTTTAGCTCAGCTGTTTTCGGAGAAAACCCTAGGCATTGCCATAGCAAGTTCCTCGTCTGCTGTCCACCTTTGGCGTCTGCCATGCTAAATCCTTTACATTTTGCTCTAAAATCAAATTGCTTCCACCTACAACTTTGAAACTTCATATGTAGATGCACTAAAGTGTTTTTTTTCAGTTTTGGGGGAAAGGGGTCCGGTCCACTGAGGGGGGTAAAATTCACGCTTAAAAGGGGATAGTGCTGCAACAATATACCGGTTTATCGGTATATATCGCAATACGCAATTTGCATATTGTATTGCGATACGATTTTCATCATACCGGTACGAACATTTTACAAAAATTCATTCACATTTGTCCAGAAAAGCCATTCGAAATAATGATAACAAGGTAAACAAAACAAAGCAGTGTAAAAAAAATTCCGTAAAAATAGCATTCTGAAAGTGTATTATACGGAGTAGCGTTGTTACATCGGAGCATTTGTTCAATGCTTTTGAACAGATTATCGTTGAATTAATTGCGCACAGCTGTAAATGTTTTGTTCGATTCTGAATTGAGCATTATTAAATTTGTATTCCGAACTTCGGAATTACGCTTCCAAATTTTAATGCTAATGCGACAATAAAAAATTCTAGCGTCAAATAAAAAGTGCTTTATCCTTTGTCTCAATAAAAAGCGCGCGAAAATTATACAGACATGTAGAACGTGGCATGGAAAGTATGGGTGTATTTTGTGTTGTATAAAAACGGGAACATCACGTCAGGTGAATTACGCGTGTGCAGTGGAAAAACGCCCCGGTTGGACGTTATTTCATCACATCTTTAAATAGTAACGAATGCCAAAATGTATTTGATACTTAAGAAAAGTTGCAAATGTTTGTGTTTCTTGTTATTCTTGAGCACATTTATAGTAAATATATACCAGAATTTGCTTTAAAACTGGAATATACGGGATAATCAGGTAATTGGCAAGTTATAATTTTGGTACAAGTTAGCAATATATTGCGATATATTGCAATACGGGTTTTTGAACTGACAATATATTGCAATACGGTTTTTGGTTATTGTTGCAGCACTAAAAGGGGAAAAGGGGGATCTTTCAATGCTTAGCAAGTAACGGTACAAAATCAAGTTTTTACACTATAATTCAACATATATATAGATAGAGAAACATTATTCCAACTCTTTTTTTCATCAACATATTATGTTCATGTTCAAAGTTCAACATTTCTTGCCTTTTCTGCAAATTTGTCAATTATTCTGGTGACCTCCTCTTCACCAAGTCTCCCCGTGTGCAGACATAGTCTTACCAGGGACTCAAGTGTAGCTTCCCCAAACCTGTTTCTGTGTGGTGTGCAAAGCAGGTTGAGCAAACTAAACAGTCTTTCAATACTGCCTGCATTTAAAAAAGACTGACTAAGTTGTGCTTGTTGAAACAGAATATCAATTTTTTTTAAGTTTAAACAGATTTTTTGTCAATTTTTTTCCGATAGCTTTTGCTGTTGTGCGACATGGTGGAATGCGTACGGTTTGAGGTAGATTTCGTAAAGCGAAAGTTGTGATAGTGAACTAAGTATGGTTTGCGGTAAAAGAGTAAATGCTAAAAGAAAGAAAACAAGCGGATGCCGCAGTTCAGGAAAATTATAGTAAATATATTCCTAACAAAAGACGTATTTAAATGAGGTATTGATTAAAATTGAATAACACTTCCGAAAGGGGAATTTTTCAAATAATTGGGGGAAAAATATATACTCTAGAGATGGGGGAATGGGACCGAATAACTCCGAATATTTCATCCAAAAAAAACACTGCACTTTGATGAGTTCAGCTTCTACATGCCACACCCATTTTTGGGTCACTAGGTCAAAGGTCAAGGTCACTGTGACCTCTTAATTTTTTTTATCCGACAAGCTTTCATTTTTAGCTCATCTATTTTTTGTAAAAAAAAGAGCTATTGTCATCATCTTGGCGCCGGCGTCCGGTTAAGTTTTGCGTTTAGGTCCATTTTTCTCATAAAGTATCAATGCTATTGCATTCAAACTTGGTACACTTACTAACTATCATGAGGGGACTGGGAAGGCAAAGTTAGATAACTCTGGCTTGCATTTTGACAAAATAATGTGCCCTTTTTATACTTAGAAAATTGACAATTTTGGTTAAGTTTTGTGTTTTTGTCCATTTTATTCCTTAAGTTTCAAAGCTATTGCTTTCATACTTGCAACACTTACTAACTATCATAAGGGGACTGTGCAGGCAAAGTTATGTAACTCTGACTGGCATTTTTACAGAATTATGTGCCCTTTTTATACTTGGAAAATTGAAAATTTGGATAAGTTTTGTGTTTAGGTCCACTTTTCTCCTAAAGTATCAAAGCTATTACTTTCATACTTGCAACACTTACTAACTATCGTAATGGGACTGTGCAGGCAAAGTTATGTAACTCTTACTGGCATTTTGACGGAATTATGGGCCCTTTATACTTGAAAATTTGGTTAAGTTTTGTGTTTTGGTCCACTTTACCCCTAAAGTATCATAGATATTGCTTTCATACTTGGCACCCGCAAACTATCATAAGGGGACAGTAAAGGACAAGTTGCATAACTCTGGTTGTCATTTTTACGGAATTATGGCCCTTTTTTGACTTGGTAACTTTTAATATATGGTTTCATTTTGTGTTTAGATCCACTTTACTTCTAAAGTATCAAGGATATTGCTTTTAAACTTCAAATACTTTCATGCTATCATGAGGGTACTGTACCTGGCAAGTTGAATTTTACCTTGACCTTTGAATGACCTTGACTCTCAGCGATTTTTCTCCTTCTTTATAAAGTACCGGTAAACGGTACTTTCCCAATCGAGCGAAAATACTCAAATTCCCAATCGGCATCTGAAAAAATCCCAATCGGCGTCCGAATTTTTTCTCAAAACGATCGAAAGTTTCGTAACAAAACCCAACTTTCGGCGAGCGAACAAAGAAAATCGTATAGTTGTGTGTAACCACGCACTCTATTAATTTCGGGTTTTATTATTCAGCGCGTTCAATCAATAGAGTTGTTACTGTTTCCGGTTCTTTTGTCAGGCAGCCAGCGTACTGTTTTACGTCGGTTTGTAACCTTATCGTAGTTTGAAATGAGTCATAATAGCAAATATTATGCAAAAAAACCTAAAAAAGAGTCATCAGGCAAGTGGATCCCGTTTACTGACGCAGTTTGGTTTCAAGATTTCAAACGATCTTTGCACGACCAATCGGAACCGTCTATCACAGGACACATTGACAGCACTAATGATGCTGTGCAGAGAGGGATGCCAGCAACTGAGTGATGATCAAACATCAAAGATTGTTAAAATTTTCAAAAAAATGAAACAGAGAGACATTGCTTTATAAGAGATTAAAACAACTAGTAATTGATTTTGTTAGTTCTTTATAATATTTTGTTATTTATAATATATAATAGGACTCAAACTTCACGACGCGATTTTCCCAATTTAAGGATTTCACGACTCTATTTTTCCCAATTTTGAGGTTTTCACGACTCAATTTTTCCCTATTGGACCGGTACGGGTACTTTTCCCAATTTGACAAGGAAAATCGCTGACTCTCAAGGTCAAATTATTAAATTTTGCTAAAATTGCCATAACTTCTTTATTTATAATTAGATTCGATTGATGCTTTGACACAACAACTTTTACCTGACATACCACAATAGACTCCACCCGTCTGTCCGAAAAAAAACTTTAACGTTGGCCATAACTTTTGCATTATTCAAGATGGCAACTTGATATTTGGCATGCATATGCATCTCATGGAGCTGCACATTTTGAGTGGTGAAAGTTCAAGGTGAACATCATCCTTCAAGGTCTAGGGTCGAAAAAACAAAGACAAGGGAAGTAATAAGCTTTAAATGGACATAGATATCTGACCTGCCCACGTATATATTTTTATGTCCCCCACTATAGTAGTGGGGGACATATTGTTTTTGCCCTGTCTGTTGGTCTGTACGTTGGTCTGTTTGCGCCAACTTTAACATTTTGCAATAACTTTTGCTATATTGAAGATAGCAACTTCATATTTGGCATGCATGTGTATCTCATGAAGCTGCACATTTTGAGTGGTGAAATGTCAAGGTCAAGGTCATCCTTCAAGGTCAAAGGTCAAATATATATGGTCAAAATCGCTCATTTTATGAATACTTTTGCAATATTGAAGATAGCAACTTGATATTTGGCATGCATGTGTATCTCATGGAGCTGCACATTTTGAGTGGTGAAAGGTCAAGGTCAAGGTCATCCTTCAAGGTCAGAGGTCAAATATATGTGGCCCAAATCGCTTATTTTATAAATACTTTTGCAATATTGAAGATAGCAACTTGATATTTGGCATGCATGTGCATCTCATGGAGCTGCACATTTTAAGTGGTGAAAGGTCAAGGTCATCCTTCAAGGTCAGAGGTCAAATATATGTGGCCCAAATCGCTTATTTTATGAATACTTTTGCAATATTGAAGATAGCAACTTGATATTTGGCATGCATGTGTATCTCATGGAGCTGCACATTTTGAGTGGTGAAAGGTGAAGGTCAAGGTCATCCTTCACAAGGTCAAGGTCATCCTTCAAGGTCAAACATCATATAGGGGGACATTGTGTTTCACAAACACCTCTTGTTGTTAAATAAATCAAAGCGGCGCAGTAGGCGGCATTGTGTTTCTGACAAACACATTGTGGTAAAAGGTCAAGGTCATCCTTTAAGGTCTACGGTAAAAAATACAGATTTAAGGGAAGTAATAAGCTTTAAAAAGGTAGAAAATTATTCAATATTGAACATAGCCTCTTTATATATTTGGCATGCATGTGTTTCTCATGGAGCTGCACATTTTGAGTGGTGAATCTACAGTCACGGTAGTGGCTTTTAATTATTTGCTACTAAAAATAGAGATTTGTTACAGACAATTATTTTCAAGGGAAGTAATTTATATAATTATAAATCTCATATTATATATTTCCTTACCAAGAATTAAAGTTCTAATCACAGTTACTGTACAGATTTATTATTTTGATTATTTATAACCCAATTGATTGATTTTTCAAAGGTTTTTTTTTAATGATATACCGTATTTTACCATGCATAGCGCGCGGTTTTTTACCTTCAAATTTCAAAATAAAAATTCAGTGCGCGTAATACATTGACACAACGCTTTCCTGGTTGCTAAATTGCAAAAAATCCATTTCGTAATCGTAAATCTTCACAATTGCCGCCATTTTTGTTATTGCAGAAAACTACACCCTATAATGTTATAGACTGAAGGGGCCGTTGTCGAAACAACATATAGCGGGAAAGGTTAGGAATGAACGGGGTAGTAACAGTTTTGACAAAAATTAAAAGATGAAAAAAATGTCTTTGTTGGTGTTTTCACACTTCTTCATTGATTGTTCATTAAAAAAATCGAGCTATATCGATCCCCGTGCGTCGCGGTATTGTTTGTTAAAGCTTTTGTTGTCATGAAAACTCGTTGATTTACAACGCAAAACGTCTTATTTGAACTGAGGCTAATTATTTCAATCATATTTTTCAACTTCGCTTTTGCTTTATTTTGATAATTTAATCCAAAGTTTAATGTTAGCAATTCCGAAAATTTGCACTCTATGTGAATTGACAGTTTGACGTCATCAAAGGAAAGCCGCTTCCTGTCTGAAGCAATAAAGCGACAAGTTTCTCGCCGACAAAATTGGCTTCCTTTGTCTAGCAATCAACATGCCGAACCAATTGTGTGTTTGTTCCTCAATGGCAATCGTCCAATTAAATAATAGCACGTGCAAAGCTCCGCCTTCGAACCTTTTGAAGAGAACGGAGGTGGAGTTCAACGGTTAATTGAGCAAGTGTATTACGTAGGTTGAGTTCCGATTTGCCGAAATTACTCAGCCCTAAGCATTGAAACGACGAATACGTTTATCAATCATTTTCCGATCTCTGCATAAATATGCTACTGTGCGAGTATACTACGTAGGTTACAAACCAACAATAGAGATATAGACTCGTTTTATTTTCTTTCAATAGAGACAAACAAATTATATTTGTCAAATGGCTTTACGCCAATAACGCCAACTGTATGGAATTGAGCGTTCGGGTGTATTGTTTGTCTCACTATAATATCAACTAGACGCAGTGAAGGCGCGAAATACCGGGTCAAACTGGATTTAATGGGGAGCATCTCTTAATGGGGAAATATTTAAGTCGATGAAAAATAAAATGGGATCCACGGACGATTTGCGTAAAATTGGACATTGCGATGTTGCGGGTCTGCAGAAGAAGATGTCATACGATGTTGTGAGCGGCAGGTAATGAAAATGTTACACTGTTCAAATGTGAGTAATAGGTAATGGTGGTTCGAATTTAACGCGCAGGGGTCTTGAAAAAACACGCGCAGTGCGCAGCAATAAGGACATATCGGTGTTCACGAGAGAATAATCTTAAAAATTATCAAAAAATATAGTGCTATGCAACCCATGCTCCTGATCGTAAAAACGCTCCCTACTTTAAAACAAAAAATTAAGCGCCCGAAAAACTCAGATTAAATGATTGCGCAATATAAAAATGGCGGCCATTTTCGGCCAAATTTTCGGGTTTTTGGTCTTGAATTCTTTTTTTCCTCCATTTTGGCTTTAAAAAATCGCATGCGCGTTATACATGGTAGCGCGTTATACATGGTAAAATACGGTAATTATAATTTCTTTGATGTTCATTACATACCTGTGGACTTATGTCCATAGATACATGATCAACTCTGGTGATAAATAGAAATTTAATTTCAATGCGGC
Organism: Dreissena polymorpha; assembly: GCF_020536995.1. Classification (NCBI taxonomy): domain Eukaryota; kingdom Metazoa; phylum Mollusca; class Bivalvia; order Myida; family Dreissenidae; genus Dreissena; species Dreissena polymorpha. The sequence continues at coordinate 45,322,297 of NC_068358.1, read as the reverse complement.
GCAGTAGGGGGCATTGTGTTTCTGACAAACACATCTCTTGTTTAAATTAAAGATCATCTAATAAATGTCAGACCACCACACCCTCACACTATACCCCCCCCCAGGGCCCCCCACCCCCAACCCCAAAAAAATAATGTTTATGTCATTGGTAGGGTGGCATATAGCAGTTGAACTGTCCGTCAGTATGTCGGTCAGTCTGTCTGTCCGTCCGAAAAAAACTTTAACATTGGCCATAACTTTTTCACTTTTGAAGATAGCAACTTGATATTTGGCATGCATGTGTATATCATGGTGCTGCACATTTTGAGTGGTGAAAGGTCAAGGTCATCCTTCAAGGTCAAATGTCAAATTTATGGTGTCTGTCCGTCCGAAAACTTTAACATCGGCCATAACTTTTTCAATATTGAAGATAGCAACTTGATATTTGGCATGCATGTGTATCTCAAATGGAGCTGAACATTTTGAGTGGTGAAAGGTGAAGGTCAAGGTCATCCTTCAAGGTCAAATATCAAATATATGGCGTCTGTCCATCAGAAAAACTTTAACATTGGCATAACTTTTTTAATATTGAAGATAGCAACTTGATATTTGGCATGCATGTGTATCTCATGAAGCTGCACATTTTGAGTGGTGGAAATTCATAGGTCAAGGTCATCCTTCAAGGTAAAAAATAAAATAAATTCAAAGCGGCGTTTTTATGAAGCTGCACATTTTGAGTGGTGGAAGGTCAAGGTCATTCTTCAAGGTCAAGGTCATCCTTCAAGGTCAAAGGTCAAAAAATAAAATTTTCAAAGCGGCGTTATCATGAAGCTGCACATTTTGAGTGGTGGAAGTTCAAGGTCAAGGTCATCCTTCAAGGTCAAGGTCATCCTTCAAGGTTAAAGGTCAAAAAAATTATTTCGAAGTGGCATTCTCATAAAGCTGCACATTTTGAGTGGTGGAAGTTCAAGGTCAAGGTCATCCTTCAAGGTCAAAGGTAAAAAAAAAACTTTTTTTTTTTTTCAAAGCGGCGCAATAGGTCGCATTGTGTTTCTGAAACACATCTCTTGTTTTTTTCAAACAGTGAAAAAAACACAAATATTTATTTTTATTATTTTATTTTTGAAATATTGTCCAACCATCCCACCCAAGAATCCCCCCCCCCCCCCCCAATTTTTTTTAATTTTTTTTCCCTTTTTTGCATTTGTGGAAGATAATGTAATAAATGACCACACCCCCACACTATACACCCCTCTCCACTCCACCCCTCCCTCCTTTGTGATTGAAATTGAGATAGGTCCCTACAGGCCTACACCTTAAAAAAGAAAAATAGATGAGCGGTCTGCACCCGCAAGGTGGTGGTGCTCTTGTTTCAAAACTGCACCCGCAGCCGAGTGTTGGCAACTGTCGCGTGCAAATGGCTACATTGTGAAGCAAAAATGAAGGTTATTGAACAAAAGAATCTTACAAAATTTTGTAGATTTACAAATTATTGAAAAACTTTTTTCAATGGGAATAGAAACAACCGTAGATGTAAAGCAGAAAGCTATACCAATTTCCAAATTGGTACGGTAGATCGACTGTTCTGGTAAGGCAGTGTATTCAATGTAAAAATAATCTTGAACTACGCAGCCCGTGGTACAGTGTAGTTAGTTAAAAACTGTAACAGTGTTGACCATATTTCCAAGGTAAAACATTGAGCTTAACTGAAAGCTTGCTGTCATTGTTGACAGGGATCGGAGCACATTTTGTTCTTAATCAAAATAATGGTCCCTACGCTTATCTAATATGTTAAATGTGAAGTTCAAAGAAATTCCATAAATAAATCATGTAATGAAGTTTAAAAAAGTGCTTATTCAAATGTCTGTTTTAAGGTTTATAATTGCATTTTGCACGCGATTCGCATCGACAAAATAAGTCGACATATTTTTTCACGCCTTGGACTTCACCTCAATCACACCGTTGTAAAATGTAATGTCCCCATCAGTAACATTTTAATTTTCATGAAATTCGACACCATTTAAAACTTTTAACACGTTGTTTTCCCTCATTTCAAGACTTGAACCCCTTTCGCCAAGCCTTATTAGACAAACCTAAATGGTACCTGTAAAACTTAACTATCTGCTGTCAATTGTTGAACATTAAAAAAACTGGATTAGAATTCAAAATTCCTGTAAGGAGACAGTTCAATGATATCATTTATTTGGAATGTCTGTAATGCTGTCTGGTCAGTTAGATTGCACTGTCCAGACCTATTAGATTTAAAAAATGTTTTGCTCATTTCTCAAAAGGCAATTTCTATTTGTTATCCCCACGCTTTTTGAAAAAAAGGTGGGGATATTGTGGTGATCTCCGCCGTCCGTCCGTCCGTCCGTCTGTCCGTCTGTCCGTCCGTCCTGGCCACTATCTCCTCCTACACTAAAAGCACTAGAACCTTGAAATTTACACACATGGTAGCTATGAGCATATGTGCGACGGTGCACTATTTGGAATTTTGATCTGACCCCTGGGTCAAAAGTTATAGGGGTTGGGGTGGGGCCGCGTCAGAAATTATCACTCATTTTTTTAGGTTATTTTACATTTACTTCTTTATTTCTACACCGATTCACTTCAAATTGATACTGGTCCTCACCTATGACAATACGGTCAATCTCAACCATGCATGGCCCCATTCCCAACCCTGGGGCGCCCCGCCCACATAGGCCACACCCACCAAAAATTTCCATTTACTATAATTTTTTCATTTCTACACGGATTCACTTCAAATTGATACTGAACTTTTGTTATGACATTAGGGTCAATCTCAACTATGCATGGCCCCAATCCCAACCCTGGGGCGCCCGCCCACATAGGCCACACCCACCAAAAAAATCCATTTACTATAAAAAAAATTTAGGTTATTTTACATTAACTTCTTCATTTCTACACTGATTCACTTCAAATTGATACTGAACCTCTCTTATGACAAAACGGTCAAACTCAACTATGCATGGCCCCGTTGCCAACCCTGGGGCGCCACGCCCACATAGACCACACCCGCCCAAAATTGCCTTTTACTATAATTTCTTCATTAATACACTGATTCACTTCAAATTGATACTGAACCTCTCTTATGACAATACGGTCAATCTCAACTATGCATGGCCCCATTACCAACCCTGGGGCACCCCGCCCACATAGGCCACACCCTCCCAAAATTGCCTTTTACTATAACTTCTTTATTTTTACACCCATTCACTTCTAATTGATACTGAACTTCTCTTATGACAATACAGTCAATCTCAACTATGCATGGCCCCATGATCAACCCTGGGGCGCCCTTGGGTCAAACATGCGGCGTGGGGATACGCGTCGGCCTCTGCCGCGCCATTTCTAGTTTAATAATCATTAATGTTGTTCTATTTTAAAACTAATATTTTTATGCCCCCGGATTGAAAGATCGGGGGTATATTGTTTTTGGCCTGTCTGTCTGTCATTGTGTCAGTCATTGTATGTGTGTGTCCCAAAACTTTAACCCTGGTTAAAGTTTTGCAATAACTTTTGCAATATTAAAGATAGCAACTTGATATTTGGCATGCATGTGTATCTCATGGAGCTGCACATTTTGAGTGGTGAAAGGTCAAGGTCAAAGGTCAAATTTATGGCTTCAAAGCGGCGCAATAGGGGGCATTGTGTTTCTGACAAACACATCTCTTGTTAATATAAGTACTTGTGTGTTAAAGGGAAATGGTGCAATCCAGAAGGGTATGCCATTCAAAGACTACCATGGAAAGACTGGCAAGGTGTTCAACGTGACACAGCATGCTCTGGGAGTTATTGTTAACAAGAGAGTTGGGTAAGCATTCCAAATGCTTGTTACCAGATTAAAATATTTGAAGAAAAGGGTTTTTGAATGTTTTTTCTAAGGACAAGTTTATGTACCAAAATTATGTGTAAAAATAAGTAACACTATTGCTTAGAAATGAAGAAAAGAGTGACAGAATTACAAACATGGTGAAAAATTGTTGGCACATTGGATATTACCAAAGGAAATTTCAAAAGCAGTGTTTGAGAAATCTTTTAAAATCTGTCAATTATTCAAACTGACTAACTTGAAATATTTGTCAGTCCAAATCAGTTTCTGTCGGTCTGACTAAACAATAACAGAAAAACAAAACAAAAGAGGGTACCTTTTAAATGCTTTAAATTAATTTATTGTTAAGTGTAAATATATATGTTGCCTTCTTATTATGACACTAAAATCATCATTGCATTTAAGAATTATGACTTCATTACATACACATTCAACGACTAAGGGAAAGATCTAGGATCCCAAAAAGTACAGGGTTAAGCTAGGAGCAGCCTTAAAATTCAGACAAGACAATTATATATTTTTCATAATTTGCCTTATCCAAACCAGGGTATCCATGAGTCAAATGCATGCAATTAAGGGTTTTTACACAGGAGTTTCAATTGTTATAAAATATGACTGGAAATTAATTTTTGTTTTTGACAGATGGGGGAACCCAAAAGGAGCAGGGTGCAGCTTCCTTCTATTTCGCTCTAGATCGTTCCCTGACAACTTTTGTTTTTACTTCATTTCATGACATTTCACAAATGTTAGTTAGACTCTTTCAAGTAGCATTGGAGGTTATTTTTGTTTATTGCCAGGCTTGGCACCTTCATAATATTTTAACGGCAAACCATTCCACATTTTCAACAATGAACATTAGAGATACATGTATAAACAATATTTAACAATACAAACTCAAAAACGAAAGCAACTGGTATCACCAGAATTCAGTCACAGTATTGTCTTCGAAGTTGAGGCATCTCGCAAAAAAACTTTTTGGGAAAATCCTATTATACCATTGGTTAAAGATGAATTAAATTTGAATGCAGGTACCACGTCCCAAACTAAAACGGTCCATTCCATATCGGTATACTAATCATTCAAAGAAAATCTGAAAAACCTCTTGTTCAGCTGAGCTTGGATTAATTGTGGTTTATTATAATTAAAAATATAATTGTATTAATTCAACTTTGGACATGATTTATTGTATTTTAATGTGTTCCAAATTGATATCTTATTTGAATGCAGTATTATTTATGCTTCAAAAACCGGTATGGTAATTTGACCGTAATGGAAATAAGCTGAAATCTTTTAACTGTACGTCACTTCCGAAGGCTTTTTCTACGAATAAAAATATTGTAATAATATATTTTTGTTGGTCAGTAAGGCCGATTTTCTTGAATCACTTGTCAGTCCTGAGTAAAATTTGCGGACCGATGGTTTTGGCAAACTCTGAATTAGAAGCCTGCTATGAAATGCAAGATCACCTATAAGGACTTGCTGTCCTGTTATTATTGTTCCGAGTATTACATCCTCTTCTTATTTGCCAAGCAAAATTATTTCACAGTTATTGGTTACTGTTATTTCCAGACATAATCCAATCATTGTTGGCAACATTCATTTACTTAAAAATGGGTTTATTGGTAGAGCCATTTCGCAATTTAACTTAACCATTCAACCATTTAGCTAGTTCCTCTATCTCTTTGTATATTTAACCATCGAATTGCATAAATGCATATAAATAAATTGGGACCCATAACAATTTTCAAATGGTCGGTAAATGTTTCCTCTTCGTATGACAATCTGGCCTGTTGATTGTGACTTTCTTAAACTCTTTCAGTGCTGGAACCGAATTTTGAAAGCCTTTGCAAACAGTTTGGATCCAGATGAGATGCCACAGAGTCTCATCAGGATCCAAACTGTTTGCTATTCTGATAGTATTTTTTGAAAAAATCAAAGAAAATGCTAATTTTAGAAATTCAGCACACAACATTTTAGCAGACGACAAATTTCCCAGCATGCAAAGGGTAAACCGTATTTAATTTTGGAGTTCTTGTCCTAACTAAAACAAGTGTTTATCTTCACAAAAAGTGTACATGCTTTGTTAATGTATTCAGTAACCGGATCATCCCCAAGAGGATTAACGTACGTATTGAGCACGTAAAGCACTCCAACTGCCGACTTGACTTCCTCAAGAGAGTCAAGCAGAACGCAGCCAACAGGAAGCTCGCTAAGGAGACCGGCAAGTTCATCAACACAAAGAGACAGGTAGACCTTCAACATCATAACCTATTAGCTCAAATGTTTAGGTTAAATGTTATCAATTTGATAAAAGGATTTATTTTCATCAAAGACTCTGGCTGAATATTTGGGCAATGTGATGTGAGACAAAATGGTGAATATTTATCAATTAGATGATGGTGTACTAAATATACACATATTTTCACCCTTTCAAATTATTATTGTCCCCTAAACCGGAGGGGACTTATGGTTTGCACTCCGTCTGTCTGTCAGTCAGTCCGTCACACTTTTTTGGATCCTGCGATAACTTAAAAAGTTCTTAATATTTTTTCATGAAACTTGAAACATGGATAGATGGCAATATGGAGATTATGCACGTCATTTCATTTTGTGCCTACATAAAAAATTCTGGTTGCTATGGCAACAAATATATTTATAAATTATTATTTTTTTACTCACAATTGTGGAGTTTCACCGGTAGGGGACCATATTGCTTGTGTCTCTGGCTAGCCCTATAGACTCTTCAATGGAAAGCATATATGATCTATCCGCACTAGGCGGTCGTTATATTTAATTTAAGGAAATAACAATATTTTGTTTATTTAGTCTCAGAATTTAGTATAGGATTTGGTGAAGAACTTGGGGTAATAGTAACATTATATACTTGCTGGTTTGGGAATGGCAAAAATCAAACATGGTCCTGCTCTCAAAGGAAAATGATGAAAACAAAATTGTATTATTAATTCATTAAAATGACATTTCAGGTAAAGGAGTAAAGCTATGCTGTCATAGCTTACTGTCATTAACAAATATCATTCAAAGTCCAATGATGCACAAATGTTGATGTTAGTTTTATTTCATTATTGTAAATGGATATTCCTTGTTGAAATTGCATGGATGTTGATGTTAGTTTTATTTCGTTATTGTACATGGATAATCCTTGTTGAAATTGCACGGATGTTGATGTTAGTTTTATTTCGTTGTTGTACATGGATTATCATTGTTGAAATTTTCACTTCGCTTGCTTCTGTTAAAGATTGAATTTGTCAAGTTATAAATGAATGGAAATAACACTTAACAACAAGAAAATCAAGCCATCTATAATTTATTGTACTTTTCCGATAGGATAACAAATACTATGACCTATTTTAATTTTGCCTAATTTTAAACATTGCTTAAAGTATTAATCCCTCTGCATTTTGTGTTCACATTTGGATGTTGTGTTTGCAGCCTGAAGGCCGTCGCCCTGCCCACATTGTGAAGGCAAAGAGCAATCCACCACAGATACTGCGGCCCATTCCGTACGAGTTCATTGCCTAAGTTATGTGTACATACAGGAAATAAAAGAAAACAAATATTTCCTTGTTTTATTTCACATTTTACACTCTAATAGACTCATTATAATGTTGTCCAAATTCAAGCCATTGAATTATGTGTGAGACCGGAGTGTGACCCAGCACTCCTACATAATTAACTTGCTACACTCACCAAAGTTGAGACCTATTTTGAATTAAAGCTGCAATATACAGCCATTTCGTTGTAGTGAATGATTTTTAGCTCGGCTGTTTTCAGAGAAAAGCCGCAGTATTGTCATAGCCAGCTCATCGTTCAGTGTGCTAAAACCTTTACATTTTGCTCTAAAATCAAAGTGCTTCCACCTACAACTTTGAAACGTCATATGTAGATGCACCTTGGTGAGTTCTACACGCCACACCCATTTTTTGGTCAAAGGTCAAGGTCACTGTGACCTCTTTAAAAAAATCTGATAAGCTTTTATGTATTCAAAACTGCACCCGCAGCCTGCGTGGCACCCATTATGTGGTGCGCTTGTTCTATCGCCGTCAACATTTGCCTTGTTAACTCTCTAGAGGCCACATTTATTGTCCAATCTTCATGAAATTTGGTCAGAAGATTGGTCTCAATGATATCTTGGACGGGTTCGAAAATGGTTACGTTTGCTTGAAAAACATGGCTGCCAAGGGGTGGGGCATTTTTCCTTATATGGCTTTAGTAAAATCTTGTTAACACTCTAGAGGCCACATTTGTTGTCTGATCTTCATGAAACTTGGTCAGAAGATTCATCCCAATAATATCTTGGACGAGCTCGAAAATGATGCCGGTTGGTTGAAAAACATGGCCGCCAGGGGTCGGGGCATTTTTCCTTATATGGCTAAAGTAAAACTTTGTTAACACTCTAGAGGCCACATTTATTTTCCAATCATGATGAAACTTGGTCAGAAGGTTTATCCCAATGATATCTTTGATGAGGTTGAAAATGGTTTTGGTTGCTTTAAAAACATGGCCACCAGGGGCGGGGCATTTTTCCTTATATGACTATATATGGCTTTAGTAAAACCTTGTTAACACTCTAGAGGCCACATTTATTGTCCAATCTTCATGAAATTTGGTCAGAAGATTGGTCTCAATAATGTCTTGAATGAGTTCGAAAATAATTATGTTTGCTTGAAAAACATGGCTTCCAAGGGGCGGGGCATTTTTCCTTATATGGCTTTAGTAAAGTTGTTAACACTCTAGAGGCCACATTTACTGTCAGATCTTCATGAAACTTGGTCAGAAGATTCATCCCGCTAATATCTTAGAAGAGTTCAAAAATGATGCCGGATGGTTGGAAAACATGGCTGCCAGGGGGCGGGGCATTTTACCTTATATGGCTATTGTAAAACCTTGTTTACGCTCTAGAGGCCACATTTATTTTCCGATCTTCATGAAACTCAGAAGATTTGTCCCAATAATATCTTGTTATCACAGGTGAGCGACTTTGGGCCTTTTAGGCCCTGTTGTTTTATATTGTGCAGCACTTTTATTGTGATGATACATCGGCCGAGTTCGAAAATGGTTCCAGTCGGTTGAAAAACATTAAAGGGGTTGCCATATTTTTCTCTATATCACTATAGTGAAACCTTGTCGGGTCTACTATGAGCGCCCCACTGTATACATATTAAATGGTTTTGAAATGCAAAAAAATAAAATTTAATGCTGTATGTGCCGTTACAACAACTACCACCACCATCATCATCACCACCACCGAATTTGTGGTTCAAGTGTAAACACATTAATTCACCGCATGTTCGTCAGTCACATTGCAACGGATCAGCCGAGGACTTAAAGTATGAATGAAATGCATCTCTGTTTGTACTGCATGGTTATAAACAACCATACATTAGAAAGAAGGTTCGACCTAGCAGTAAGTGTATGATGTTGACATCTTATAGCCGTAGGTCAAAGCGGTCTTGTTTGTGAAGACATAATTGTGGGCGGATATAAATTCCAATAATAATTAGGAAACAAGAGAGGGCTGTTGAATCCATTACTGCTAATTATTACAACGAACAGCTGTATAAAGACATCAAGTAATTATATTTGTATTGATATGCATATAACAGATCTACGTATCTGACAAATTGACAGTTATTGGTGTCATGTTGAAAACGCCTTTGTGACAAATGAACACAAAAGTCACTTGACCATTTCATGCGAACCTAACATAATTGTGATCGGTGTTAATTGCAGTGATCCGTGATATTAATTAGTGATCGATATTTTTCGAATCATGCCATTTCGTGGATACTCGATCCAAAGGCAAACAGAAATGTTCGTCGCAGGCGATGATATCCGTAAGTTGAACATTACAATAATTATTATATGTGATTTGATGTCGTTTTTATAAACCTACATTTTAGTGTTCATTATGCTCATTCATCTAGTTATCAACGATTACCTGCTGCATTTTTTGTTCAGCAATTCAAATGTTATTTTATGGCATTTTATGCGAAATTTGTTTGTTTTACACTTCACAGTTTGTCAAAATGACACTTTAACAAATGTGAAAGCTTAAAGAAATGATGTATTGCATTATATTCAAGCAAGTAAAATAAAATTCCTTACAACAATATGTTAAATATATGTTCGTTTATTGATAATAATAAATCGAAATCTGAAAAAATCATAAAAGCGTTTTAACGCTTTTTATCGATAAACAAACGCTTTTTATCGATACACAAAAAAGTGTCTGTATTACCGACACAACACTTAAACTTCCATGCAAATTAGAAAGACTGCGTGGGCTAGTGGTAGCGTAAAAGCCCTTGCTTCTTAACGTCTCCTGCCCGAACCCCATGAGAGGCACATTTGTATGCTCTTTTTTGTTAAACGTGGCATATAGTTGTCACACTGTGCGTCTGTGCGATTGTCTGAGCGGTCCGTCCTAGAATTCCTGTCTTAAGAATAACTTTGTCGAATATTGAAGGATTCTTTAAATAACTTGGCACACCTATTAAAGATCATAAGACGACTTGTCGCGTTGACAACTGTCTCCCTACCTCGAAGCCAAGGTCATAGTCGCAATTAGAGGCTAAAGTTTGACCATAAGACATTTTGTTTTAGACAGGAATTTTGACAAAGAATGAAACGCGGGTGCATCAGTGGCGTATTGACCCATGCCTTGTTTATTATACATTGGTGATAATAATTATTTAAAAATATTCAAAATACATAATTTTGTTAGAAAATTCATTTTATGACATTGTTAAAAAATGCGAAAGTCTGTGAAAAAGTTTTTACAATCGCGTTCGTGTTTCTGCAGTAAACTTGTAGCCGTGTGATTGTTTCATACTTGCGTACCGAGGAGCCTATCTTCAGTCGCTACTGTTTATACCTTGAATTTAAAAACACTGCCATGTGCTCGGTAAAACGCGTGAAACTCTGTTAATCATAAAACGTCTGCGAATTTTTTACATCTATAGAGTATCATAGTACTCGCCGAGAACTCGCCGTGGCTTAGTGGATATGGCGTCCGCCTAGCAACCCGGAGGTCACGGGTTCGATGGGAGCGTTCCGACACCAAGTACTGGTTCCAGTCTATGGAAACGGACTCTTTTTAATAAGCCTAAGGCTTCCGATGTATCGAGCTAAAATAAATAGGTATAAATTAAAAATAAACTAGAGTATCTTAACAAAATCATTCGCAGAAAGATTATTGATACATACTCAAATCATTAAAACTATTGTTTGTTGATAATTATCATTAAAACAATTCTGATTTAATTACGCGGATGTGAATTGTTTGCTTAATTCTACGTGTATTTGATTAAATATGTAGATTAATTGTCGCGTTCAAACGAGACTTCGACGTAACTGCATAATTATGCAAACAGTACCAACGGCATTTCAATATTTGCACGATAAATTGCTTTATATACTCCAAATGACAAACCGACTTAGAATTATATAAGAATTTTTTCGACCTCACCATAGGGACCCTTCCTTATCCCAACCATCGAAGTCATCGTATGGCCCCCCATATATATACATGTATATGAACATAAATTGTTCTTGAAATGGTATTTTATCAACCTAAACAAAGCATCCAAGAGATAAGGGGTGGGTCATGGGATGGTGTAAGGGGGTATGGTCCCGGGGATTTTAATTCGCTTCATGTGCTATAAATGTGATTAATCACTCGGTTAAAGTTTTGCACATACCCTCTTAAATCCAATTGTGCAATCGCGTACACATATCACCTATCTTAAAAGCAACTAAAGCTTTTAAAGCATGCTAATGTCTGCACTTATCGACGCTTGTCTTTCATTGTCACATTTAACAAAAAAAGCCAGATAAGCGTTCTAATTCTAAATCCGCACTTAAGAAGTTTTCAAAATATACTTCGGTTAATACATCAATTTTACATTTAACAAAATACGCCTTCGATTTACGTCTTCTTAATACGTCAGACATCTTTCGTTCTTTTAAGTCTAATAAGTCAATTATTTTTCCACAGTTATAAATTGATTATGCATATTTAAGTAAACGTGGGCATTTGTAGAAAGATAATTATTTGAAAACGTACACATGTAAAACCTTCGTAGCATCAAAATACACGAAACGTAAGTGCGTTAAAAGCTTAATTTATATTGAAACGTATAAATACGTTTGTCAGTAAGTCTACAAACGTATTACATATTTGGAACATGTATATCGCGTCTTTTGAGAGCGAAGACGCCAGCATGTTTTATGTCAAATTATCCCGAACATTTGTTAATCGACAAATCGGCATAAAGCTTATTGAATGTCACACTAAATGTCAGGGCAATAACAAAAATGGGAATCACGAGATAACACACTGATATTCATGTTGTGCACAACGACATATGATGTTTATTTATTTGTATGCGTTTGTACCGTTTGTAGAATCACATTACGTTCATCCGTACCACAATATACCCACCATCGAAACACGTAACTGTTGATTTTCTTCTTGTATTTCAACGATTTGCTTTAGTCCAATTATTATTAGACAGCCATACCATTGTTTTTTTTTATTTTTGAGATAAAGATATGAGTTGTACCTTTGGGAAAAGCAAGTTAATGTAATGGTTAAAGTTCATGGGACTCTTTGTATCAATGACCTTAGGTCGTTTTGAAGACGCAAATACTTGCTACTGGGTAACAACAAAACATTTGATCACATACATTCATATTGTTTATTCCACTTGAATTGTTGACTAGTATTTTACTTGATTTCACGAACAAATTGCTCACACTAGCCAATGCCTTAATCTATAACATTCAGCTGAAACTTAAAACTGTCGTCAGATCTCCCATTAACGATATTCATGTGAACTTAATATATTTCAGAACAAAACAGACCAAAACGTATGTTTAACGTACACAGTTTTTCACACATTTTGCTAACACGTTTCAAAGTTGCCATTAGAAATTCACTGGAACTGACTCAACTGTAACGAAGTTTTGCAACATATTGTATAATAAGTATGTATTTTGAGTCAAGTGCACGATACTAACTATTATTTCCTAGTAACCCATAAAATTAATCAATGATTTAATGTATAACGATATCTCTAGAGGCAACTAGTTGTTGTCATATCCAAGATACATTTTTATCTGGCAAATGATACCCGCTTATCCATAGAGCCACACTGATCAAACAATCGTATTTGCATAATCGCCGATAAGGCCCTTTTACATTAAAATGACAATGTATAGTAAGCTATTCCCAAGACGCTTTTATGTCATTTATTATAATAGCAAGCCTCCCTATGTGACATTAACATTAAGTGTACGGATGTTGGAAATGGTCATACAACAGAACAGAACAGTTAATTTCGACTTATGCATATATACAGCTCATCGTCATAAACATACATATGCAATAACAACATTTGTTTCAATTAAAAACAAAACATACATTATTTCGAAGAAAGATCGATTTAAAAAAGAATGAAATACAACATGTTTTAGTGAGAATGTCATATTGGAAGAGGTTAATACTTAGTGACCACATAATGTAAAAACATTGTTTAATGATTGCAACAAGTATTACATTATTCTAAGCTTATTGACTTTGTGTAAGATAATAATGTATACAACATATATAAGACATTTTCGCGCATTTTAATCCTTTTAAACAAAACATGGCTAGTTTATTTAACACATTTTTTAACTATTAGCACAACGCCTATTTCGATATATACCTTAGCATGTGTTGACACACTGTATTATGTGATTGGCATTTGTGCTATGGATTCATATTATATAACGTACAATATTATTATATAAGCTATAGTATAAGTTAAGATGGGCGACTATATGTTTATACATAATCGACACGAAACGAAGTAACCTTAATTGAAATTGAACTTAAGTTTCATTTGTTATAAACCTTTGTCATCAGATTATATACACATGTATTAATTTACTGTATGATTGTTTAATGACGGTAATTTTGATAATGGGCTTATTTGCCAGAGAGGTCTTACATTTGAGTACACTTTAAATTCAAACAACGTATTTCTTCCTTCGTTTGTTGCTGTTTATTGACACATATTGATGCCTTTAATATAAAGTATGCTAAGGTCAATTCGTTATTTTGCATAATGCTTTATAATATATGTATTGGAAATTAATTTCTCTGATGCAAAAGGTTACATGTTATTATCATGTTCCGATTGTGTTGAGGTCACATATATTCAATAAACAATTGAAGCGTACATGTACAGACAATGAGAATCGGTATTCATCATCAGACTTAAATAAGAACACGGTAGAAGTACTCTTAGTCTATAAAAAAGGTTTACATGTTCACGAATTAAAACATTCATGTACGTAAAGAACGTTTCTTACGAATTTGTAAGTGTATTAGCATATAAACGTTATGCAATAGAATAGAAACTGTCGAATGTTGCGGTAGCCAGTATAAATCAAACTTCAATAATTGCAACTCCAAAACGATATTGAAATGACAGTTCCAAATGCATACATCTATAAATTATCAGTATACACTATTTTCATCACTTTGATATCTTTTCTTTTCCAAAATATAATTTTTATTTGAAATAATCCGGCATCGACTTACATATAATTGCTGTTCTCAAATTCGTCAACCAACGACAACAGTGTAGTATGAGACTCTGATTCAGAAAACATGTTTTCGCACGAAACTAGTTTCCTCAAGGTGTGCCTTGAATGCATATTACATGGTTAAGATTATTTTCCGAAAAAGATTTAACTATGCGTTATATTCGCGATTTAATTAAAATCCCACTTTATGCGGCTTACATAATAAAACTTGTCACAAAGAGATAAGATTATTTCTGCCCACTTTCGTTGTATTTGTTCAGTTAGGCACGGATGCCAATACAAAGATTTCCTACATATGATTTTGTTGACATGAACATACACAGTTTATTTACGTTTTCTGTGGAAATGCATTTCCAGATCATGGAAATTCCAAAGAGAAAAGCGTAATTATGTCTTGTACCAATACTTATATCTATTGGATATGCTGGTTGGTTGCAAACGTTTTGCGCGATTTTAAGACGTGATGTTGTTCGGTGTGTCGAATCGTGTCTTATCTCACACAAGTTTTTTTTCGCGAATCTTCAGAACACCATTGGGTGCATGCCATTAACATAGTTTAAATGTTCTGACAATAAATGAAGTATCGGTTCAGTTCACGATATTGATGACCAGAGGTTGTTGTATTCACCTTTGCCATACCTCCCACCGATTTCACAGGCATTAACATTCGCGGTTTAGGTGGACAAGAATTGAATGTATGTCTCACGGAGAGGTCTATGGTGGTTAAGACTACACGAATGTATGTAATATTTATCTAGTAAATGTTTATGTGTTGCTGGAATCTTTGTTTGATGGCAACTTCAGGTAGAAGGAACCGTTAGTTTGTTTGTTTACCGTGTCCTGGAATTGAAATGAAGATTACAGGTTTATAACTGCACGTAATGCAGATTCTGATTTGATTTGTTTTAATTTTCTGTTGTCCTTACTTTTAATTAATTTTAATATTGATCTTGGTTTATTTTTTACAAATAAGGTAATTTGGCTATGTTTAGGCGTGTCTGGAATAATTATGGTATAAACTGAATTATACATACACATAAGTATTTATTATCCAAATGAATGATTCTATGGCAATTCATGTTCTTAGGTGCAATGTACCAATTATTAAAATGTTATTCTCGTGGACAAGAATAACTTTAACTTATTCACCCTATTGTAATTTTGAAACCGAGTATAATCAATATTTACTGGTTTGTAGAATATGTGTATGTAAGAGTGTCATACTTTCGAGGGATATTAAATGAATCTCGTGTTCTTAACTTTATAGTAAAATGTACTTCTTTGAAAAAAGGGATATACAAATGCAACTCTTCCCCGAAGCTATTTCCCTTGCAAAATCCCGAGTTCATATACATGAAACCAGCTCCGAATATTTCCACATTTTATTATACCTCGTCGAATTTGTGGAAAGAGGATCCTATGCCCGACTAAGAGATGCAGTTAGAAATATTGTCCATATGCAATAATCCGTAAACTGAGGAAAGGAACCCTACTAGCCTATCTATCGTTCTAATCTTATAAACTTTAGATGCTTGTAACATTTGCTGTAAAACACATTCTTGAATAAATATGTTATTTTTATTAGCTCATTTATTTTTTGAAAAAAAGAGCAATTGTCATCACCTTGGCGTCTGCGTCTGCGTCGGCGTCGGCGTCCGGTTAAGTTTTGCGTTTAGGTCCACTTTTCTCATCAAGTACCAATGCTATTGCAATCAAACTTGGTACACTTACTTACTATTATGAGGGGACTGGGCAGGCAAAGTAAGATAACTCTGGCTATTTTGACAGAATTATATGCCCTTTTTATACTAAGAAAATAATAAAATTGGTTAAGTTTTGTGTTTAGGTCCTTTTTATTCCTTAAGTATCAAAGCTATTGCTTTCATAAGGAGACTGTGCAGGCAAAGTTATGTAACTCTGACTGGCATTTTGACAGAATTATGTGCCTTTTTATACTTAGAAAATTTAAAATTTGGTTAAGTTTTGTGTTTAAGTCCACTTTATTCCTAAAGTATCAAAGCTATTACTTTCATACTTGCAACACTTACTAACTATCATAAGGGGACTGTGCAGGCAAAGTTATGTAACTCTGACTGGCATTTTGACGGCATTATGGGCCCTTTATACTTAGATAATTGAAAATTTGGTTAAGTTTTGTGTTTTGGTCCACTTTACCCCTAAAGTACCATAGATATTGCTTTCATACCTGGAACACTCGCAAACTATCATAAGGGGACAGTAAAGGACAAGTTGCATAACTCCGGTTGTCATTTTCACGGAATTATGGCCCTTTTTTGACTTAGTAACTTTCAATATATGGTTAAATTTTGTGTTTAGATCCACTTTACTTCTAGAGTATCAAGGCTATTGCTTTCAAACTTCAAATACTTTCATGCTATCATGAAGGTACTGTACCTGGCAAGTTGAATTTTACCTTGACCTTTGAATGACATTGACTCTCAAGGTCAAATTATTAAATTTTGCTAAAATAACTTCTTTATATATGATTAGATTCGATTGATACTTTGACAAAACAACTCTTACCTGACATACCACAATAGACTCCACCCAAACCATCCCCCACGCCCCCTCCCCCGAATCCCCCCTCCATTTTTTTAAAGATCATCTAATAAATGACCACCACACCCTTACACTATACCCCCACCCCCCACCCCACCCCCTCCCAATTTTTTATTTTTTTTAAACATGGTTAAAAAACACAAATATTTATTTTTATTATTTTATTTTTGAAATACCGTCCAACCATCCCACCCAAGAATCCCCCCCCCCCCAACAATTTTTTTTTCATTTTTGGAAGATAATGTAATAAATGACCACATCCCCACACTATACACCCCTCTCCACTCCACCCCTCCATCCTTTGTGATTGAAATTGAGATAGGTCCCTTCACCTTTAAAAAAATAGATGAGCGGTCTGCACCCGCAAGGCGGAGCTGTTATTTTAATAACAGTATTTCAATATTACAACTTTTAAGAAAACATACACCTTTCCAAGAAACATAATGCCCTATATAGTGCATATGCCTGCCCCATCCATATGCTAAACTCTTTTGTCAATGCGAAAATGAATAGGAAACTTATGGTACACACAAGTGGACAAGCAAAACTAATCTGAATGTATTGACCAGCATTCCTTCTGGTAACAGATGTTGTTAAGCACTGGGTCTTGTGAGTGGAGTTTGGAAGCCAGGTGAAGTGATAAATCAAACGCTGCAAGCATGGAACATTCTTGACAAATTTACACGCTGAGTTAGACAATACTTCTATACCTGCATGCGTAACAAACAACGAGTTATGCCATTTGCGCATCGTTAAATGTAGAATTGTATAATACAATATATAAGTTTGCCGTGTGACTATGTGCTGAATACTTTGCATCATATCAATACGCGATGCATACAGTGAAACATTCAGTCAGGAATAAATAATGCCATATGCGGGACTTAGTATGGAGATGCGTATTTGGTATGGTAAGTCATCTATATGAAATTCTTTATAAACGGTACATTTTTTTTATATAAAAAGCCAAATAGACCGAAATTTGTTGTTTGTTTACGGACAGTTATTCTTTTTGGAGACTTGATTACCGCTGATTCATTCAAACATTGAATGTAGTATAATTATGTTACTATCTTTTTTTCCCACCTCACCAATGTACAGGAAAAACAGATAAATACATAAAAATATACTGCAACATGGTAGATGTGGCTATGTGCTAGCCACTCTTAAAATAGTTATAAGAGACCTTAAGCTAGAAACATACAATTTACATATAGCTTATGGAGTACAAAAATAGAAGCAACCACATATGACTGATTTTCACACGAACAAGTAATACGCATATGTGTAAATTATTTTTCAAGAATGTATGATTTAGAAGCAACGTTTTTTATATATAAATAATCTAAACACTTTACACAAACCAAGTCATAAATATAAAGACGGGTTAAGGGACCAGTAAAAAGAGCAGGTTTATAAATATACGTTTAAAAATAAGTATCACAAAAATGCATTATTAAGATTATTTACACAAGTTACACAATTTTGTTGTTCATGTTCTAGTGTTCTGACACGCTCTCTAGTCAGTGAAGGCTTGGAAAAAGTGCTATTATTGGCCCTATTTGTGTTACCTAGCTCCTACTTGCCTCTTGTATTGAGTACACTACTTTACCAATGAAATGTAACATGCTACTCACAACAACACATCAGCATACAGGATTTGTCTTCGTTCCAATTTTATAAGTACATTTTTAATTTGTAAGGATATACAATAATTTTGACATTTATAATAACGAATCACACGTTTAATTGATTAAGTTTGTAAAAGGTTGCCCTACTCCTAGATGAACTATGTGAGCACAAAGTATTTATTTAACGAGAAGCATTCATACTTGGCTGTGTCTAGCGTTGACACTTAATCGTCTATATCAAGAAGTTATGAACAAATCCAAACTAAGCAGAAACGTTTACAAATGTCGAACAAACGTTTATCAAATTTGCTGCCATATTGATGGCATTATGCTATACATACAGTAAATCCCTAGATAAAACGATATATGTTGTAGTGATATGAATATTTATCAAGCTTAAAGGGACCTTTCCACAGATTTTGTCATGCATTAAAGTTTGTCATTAAATGCTTTATATTGATAAATGTAAACATTAAATCTAATCTCCAGTAACAAAGCAAGAATAAAATTAAAAGAAAAAAGAAACCTTCATCTGGGCTCGAACCACTGGCCCCTGGAGTAATAGTCTATCGCTTAGACCATTCGGTCATCCGCGCTCATACAATGACGGGTGTATTTTATGCTTAATATAAGCAATCATCGTATATCATAAAATATAACGACAAAACAGAACTTTACAAATTATTCAATCGTTTCGCGTTGCAACGCTTTATAATTTTCAGGTTTTAAAATCGTCAAAACATGCATATAATGGGTATTTTATAGCATGCTAAATGTTCAGTATTACTGTTTCCTCACACTTAACATAAGTACAACGAAAATTTGCGAATCTGAAACATTTTTTAAATATTTTGTCAATTTACCAAAACGTGAAAAGGCCCCTTCAACACTGTCGCATTTCTGTTGTTAAAGAGACTTGTTCACGTTTTAGCAAAACATGAAAACTCAAAATTGTCATATACCTAAAAAAGAATGTATGTCTAATCATTGAACAATTATAAGACGCATGTAAAAATATATGTTCGTTTATTGAAAATTATAAACCGAAAATCGTAAAAATTAAAAAGCGTTTGTGACTTTTATCATCGAACATTTAGCAAAAACGTGTATTACCGAGATGCCTTTTTAAATGAGCCTTGTTCTGAGAAAACAGGGCCTAATGCATGTGCGGAAAGTGTTATCCCAGATTAGCCTGTGCAGTCCGCACAAGCTAATCAGGGACTACACTTTCCGCCTAAACTTGATTTTCGGTAAGGAGGGAATTCCTAGAAACTAAAAATACCATAAAAGCGGAAAGTGTCGTCCTTGATTAACCTGTGCGGACTGCACAGGCTAATCTGGGACGACACTTTACGCACATGCATTAAGCCCAATTTTCTCAGAACAAGACACAAATACAGATCAGATTCAAAAGACCGCGTTGCGTACTGGCTGCGAGGTAGCTTTGCTTCTAGATGTCCTGTGTTCGATCATCAGTGCAGGAATTTGTTCCTATTTGATATTTTTGTTTGTTATTATTATTATATAGACTATTACAATTTAACACTTTCTTAATAAATTTAATAATTATTTCCGAAATCTCGAAATTTCGTTAACATGTCCCTTCGATGATCCTTATGGTTGCGAATGTGCATTAAAAACACTATGTGTGCTTATTATAAAGGGAAAACACCATGGTCAAGTTGAAAGGTGCTTCAATTGAATAAAAAACAACAACAACAACAACATTACATTTATTAAGCTCAAATCACATATACAGTGACACATGAGTATACAGTGACAATGCATCTTTTACAAAAAGTTATTAACAATTGTGACGTGATGTTAAACTTTATATAGAAAATAGAAGATATTATGTAACTTCTCGACAAAACACTTTGCGGTACAATATTCAGTGGACTTGTGTTTATTGTTTTAAATTAATCAATATGTGGCTAATATAATGGTATTTATTTTAAGCTTGATATTCTTTACTTCGCATTTATAAAAATTATGTTCCTGCTCACTGTTTCATTTAATCATTTGATATTAAAATCCTGTTGTTTGAACGGCTCGTTTAACTCATTTTATGTAGGGAAGAGATAATATTCTAATATTATACAATCCCCGTTTTATTGTGAGTTATTTGGTAGTGTATAATATATTATGTGATGAGTGGTTATAACGAAAATTTAACAAACGTCGTTTAAATGGAATAGGGAATGAGCCGTTTCCTGAACACGCACATTGTTTGATACTTTGTACTGAGGTGTAATACACATAACTTGGATTTTAAACACAAGCTCTCTTCTGTCATTAGCAATGTTCACCTAATGTGCAAATAAAAGGCGTTATTAATGATGTTGGACGAAGCCCAGTTTTCACATCACGACAATAATTTCCGTGTGATTTGTTTCACGTGATGATTTAATTTTGGTTTACATGCATGTTATTCAAGGAATTGTACAGTGGTGATGCATTGTGTGGTGCTTATGTTTAAAAGAGTACAGTGATATCTCTAATTTGACATGCAGTTTTGTTAACGATTTCTCAATAAGAATGAGATTTCGCTTGTTGATAGGTACGTATTGATTCATTAATATATAAATGTCTTATTTTAACAACAACCAAGCTAAACATATTACATGCACGTACGTCCATGCTTTGTTATGGGGTATATTCAAGTCGAAAATAGACTGAATTTGATTGAAAGGTATATATTAGGCAAGAAGTTGATTATTAATTTACAATGCAAGCATGAATTGTAAAGTAACTTTGACATCATGAAAATTATTTTTGCTTTGACACAATGAGCGAAATTTATCACTGCTTTCTTTGGTTTCACTGCTGTAGGTGGTTTCATGTCTGTCTTTGGTTTCATATCTGTAATTGATTTCACAACTGTCATTAATTTTCATTTCCGTCATTGGTTTCACTGCTGTCATTGGTTTAACTGCTTTCATTGATTTCACTGCTTTAATTTATTTCACTGCTTTAATCTATTTCACTGCTGTCATTAAACCGCAGCGCTTAGTCAGCTGAGAGCAAATAGGACCAGGTACATATGGTTTTATTTCAGCATACATTAGGCTTTAAGCCCATGAGTACACAAACATATAATACACAATGTAGTAAACCGTGGTCAATGACATACAGGTATATATATATATACTATTTTAGGCAATATAAGTTAACAATTTGTAACGAAAGAATTGGCAACTCTAAAGACATTCATATTCAAAATAAACAAATATTTTGAACATTTATATATTAAGGTAATTATATAATATGCATATTGTAAAGTCTTATCGTATTCAAAATAAACTTGAATGTTCTAACAATGTGAAAACATATATTTTTTATTGATTGACAACACATATATATTTGTATTGATAGAACTTTATTGATGAAGATGGCAGATTAGGCTGAAGGATTTTGCGTTGAACCAATACGATACAAATACCCAATACAATCTAAAATCATAAGCCCCACACATAAATATTTTAAATATGATATATTTGTAATAAATGTGCGAGCATTTTATTGATATTTTCCAGAAAAATAAAGATATTCCCATGATGCAAATTATTTGCCGTTGTTTTTACATTTGCTTTAATAATTGTCCTAATTGTCTGAGAGCTCTACTTTTAGCGTACCCATGAGAGCAGTGTTGTATCTCAATATGCAGTTTCACTTTATACAAGTTTTTGTTGGATTTGGGTTTTATTTTTAGAAACTTAAAACCAATTGATTACGCACGTTTGTCTGCATAATCTTTTTATCGATTATTTTTATTCCCCTCAAAAAAATCACCAGATAAGTTGTTTTAGTTTTTAATGTGGTTGTGTAAATGTTATAATAAAAAAATCAAGCATGCAGCTTAAAAACATTATCAAAACTGACAAGAAAACAGCGTATGCGCATTATTGCTAGATTTGCTTAATCCATGTCAAGCCGTATTGGCTAAATAAAATAAGCAATATAGTCCTCTACCGGCTCCACCATTGTCAGAAATTCCACCATTGTCAGAATTTTTATTTTCTATTTGTTGCCATAGCAACCAGAATTTTTGACGTAGGAACAAAATGAAATGACGTGCATAATGTCCATATTGCCATATCTCCATGTTTCAAGTTTCATGAAAAAATATTAAGAACTTTTAAAGTTATCGTAAGATCCAGAAAACCACCATTTTCAGCAGTATTTTTAGTCTATTTGTTGCCATAGCAACTAGAATTTTGGACGTAGGAACAAAATGAAATGACATGCATTATGTTCATATTGCCATCTATCCATGTTTCAAGTTTCATGAAAAAATAATAAGAACTTTCAAGTTATCGCAGGATCCAGAAAAGTGTGACTGACTGACGGACTGACAGTCTGAAAGACAGAGCGCAAATCATAAGTCCCCTCCGGTGAAACCGGTAGGGGACAATTAAGCACACTTCGTATCAACTATAGTTCTGAATGAAGAGCATGTTTGCATATTAGCGGGAAAAGGACTTATACGTTGTTTTTTTCCTTTGAAATATATATTGATTTGACTTTGTTTTATAAATATTGTGTTAAAATGCGCTATATTCGCGATTAATTGTATCAAACGCTCGTGGCTTGAATTGATTTGTCACTTGATTACGTTGCGTTTGTACATGCTAAATCTGACACGTTGTTGACATTGACACTTCTTCGAATAAATATTTATTGCCGCATGATCCTATGAACAACATTAATACAAATTCAGTAAAGATTTTCAATTTCAAGGTAACTAAAATTTCTGAAACGACTTTTACAAACATGTTGTTATTTTGCGTAATTGTTCAACAATTGTATGGATATTTTTTTCCTAACTCCCGAATCAATATCCGAATAATAAATAAGAATCAGTGATTTTATAATATACTAATATATTTGTTTTAAGCTTTAAAAAAACATTAGATACAATTCTTAAGTTTATCGAAACGAAACCATTTTGCATCGGCTTGCTTGCACACGTATTTCGAATTTTCATGATATGTTATTTTGGTTGTATCGGATGGATTGTGTCTGATCTCACCATGGCGTCTTCTCAGCGTAGACGTTTTTGCAATATTGTTTGCATTTCCTGACAAGGAATTAAGTATCGGTTCAGAACACGATATTGATGATCAGACGTGTTGTATTTACCTTTGCCAAACTTCCCTCTGATATCACAGACAGAAAGAATAGCTCTCAAGGGAAAACCATTCTAACAAGTCTTATGTGTCTCTTTGATTAAGTTTTCTTGGATGAGAATTACACTTCAGAATACTTGAACGTAACATTGAAGTAGCAATTGCTGGAAAATTGTGCAGCTATAAGCTGTGTGCCATTTTATGTAATTTTCTTGTGTCTTGTGATGTGTGTTTCAGCTTAAAGTGGAATTAACATGCCAGGTTTGTTTAGTATTAGTTTAGCTCTTTTAAGTATAAATAAAGATAGAAATATTTTAGAATAAGGTAATGCGGTGAATGTTGCAATCATAATAATTGATATGCAGGGATCCAGATTATACATTGTATGAAAAGTATTAACATTGAAGACGTTCTGACCCCGGAATGTCGACCAGATATAAAAAGCAGTGGTATTGAATGGGCTTTGGATGAGTGGCAAACAATAGTTGTCAACAATGGGTGAACAGTGTGAAACAATGTAGTCTATATTTTTGCCAAATAAGGAACCAGAACTGCACAGTTGCTTGCGACAATAAATGTATTTGCTTTCCAAGATATTGATTTGTAAGTTTATACGTTTCATAAAAATATAAGCAGTTTTACAAGATTTCTGTCCTTTAGAGGTCGACACAGAGCTTTGAGTTAAAAGCCACTTTGTGTTGGTGATTGGAAGTTTATGTTTTTACGCCGTCACATCAACACTTGTCGTCTATACCAAGTGACTGATCGATGTACAATGTTTTCTTTTCACATTAGGTTTTATCATGACTGAATGATTCAATTTCTTTTTCTTATTTGTGAAAATGGACTTTAGAAGCGACCGTCTCAGTATTAACGCTTTCTGTTTTGGCATTATTTGTTTCCGTCGGTTTTGAATAATCTTTTATTCCGTCTATGCTTTCACATTGATTCTTAATCCGTACTGATAGAAACATCCTTCATAATTGGAAACTGCATATTTTTGTATATATTAATATTTATTTAAGCCTTAATATTGTGTAAATACGAGTGTATTTGGGAAGAAAACAGTACACGATTGTTCGTGCATTCCCAGGAGCGTTAGCACGCACGGGAGCAGGTGGTAGTGCTTTCAAAATTGTAAGCGGTAGGTTATGAAACATATTAGCTATACGAGCGAACCGACGTACACTTCATAACGGCATGACAGAAATAATAAGTTTGAAGTGAATTTTTTGCATACCTCGATTCACTTATGCCTACGAGCATACATTTTACATGCTCATTATTGTGTTGTATGTAATACGTTTGCCAACATTACAATAAAATTACATTTTTCCTTAAAAAAACGTTTATGCTCGATTATTATATTGTACCTATATTAAACATTTAATGTTCGTCTTTATGTGGTACACTCCACATGTGCTTGAAAGATAAATAGGTATTATTGGAAAGTAAAATATTGTTTGCTGTGACATGTATGTCGTTTTAATCCACCGTATAAAACACTATCTGTCCATATCGGAAATTATCATACATATTACTTCATGGTTATTACGCTTAATTGGACACTCTTCATTATGTAGTCGTCCTGTGCATATATTTAGCTATAGACATACACTATAGAATTTATTTCGGGTTCTAAATCGATAAATATACTCACTCCATATACTGGCTTTCTTTTCTAAACTGATTCATCTACTCACACAATAGACACGCTTTCGTTTTCTAAAACCGATTACAACAAGACATGTGCATATCCACCACAATTGCTGGTATATTACACTTAATTGACACATACAACATTTCAGGCCATCAAATGAAAAACAAAATCATCTTATGCTCAATATTACACATGCATGGGCCTAAGGACTTAAAAAGAGTATACCGATTTGATACAAGTCACGTGTTTTAATTAATTCCAGCGTGAGCTTGACTTAATGAAGTGCATGTGTGAACTCCTGTCCATTAAGCTGGTCAGTGCACAGATTCATTATACTAGAGTTAAACGGGTAAGTGTGTGAGACGTCATAAACTAACTTGGATTTTCGGTTGGATGGTTGGTTGTACAGTGAATGACGCTTGAATGACATACCACATCCGAGAAAATATATCAATAATTTAAGCAAGGGAAAGTAAACGTAGAATTGATATTACATATTTACTTAGAGACTTAAGTATTAGTTCGATAATTGAGTATCGTTTTGTGAAACGGGAGCTTAATGCATGAGCGTAGTGTCATCGAATATTAGCGCGTTCAGTCCGCACAGAATACTCAACAGCGACACTTTTCGCATTAACTGGATTTATTTAGAAGACACTTTCTTCAAACGAAATATTTCATGGAAGCGGAAAACGTCGTCCCTGATTAGCCTGATTAGACTGCACAGGCTAATCTCGAAGGACACTTTACGCACATGCATCTAGCCCCGTTTTCCCAAAGCGAGGCGCATGTTATTCAGTAAGAAGTAAATTGTGAAAAATGAAACGTATTACATGTGGTGCAGGCGGTACATGCACATAGTAATTTACAAGAATGTTCAAAACGATTAAATAATCTTACTGTATTGATCGGCATTCACTATGGGAACAGATGCTGTTAAGCTCTGTGACTTGTGTACGGAATTTGAGAGCCAGGTGGTGGGATTTATCAAACGTGCATGGAATCTTGTTGACAACCACATGCGTTGCTGACAATTACAGCGTGTATTATATAAGATACCTGCAAGTAGAGGAAACACGTTATCAAGCTGTGTAATGTGGTCATTAAAGAAAGAAAGGAAACTTGGAATATCATTTCTTATACATTAAGTATAAGAAAAATATCTTTGTGTAAAGTTATCTGATTTATACATGCATATAAAGTGAATCCTAAATTCCTGGACAAGTTATGTCGTATTATGGTTTAGGGATCGAGATGCGAATATGGTATGGTAAGTAACTTTTAATGGTTTTCTAAAGGAACTATTTGTTAAAAACAATCAAAATCGCTGTACAATTTCTTTTGACAATGTACATGCATTCATTATCATTATATATTAACACTAAGGAATAATGAAAACAAGTATATATAAATAGGTTTGGTTTTATTGTAATAAGAACATTTACTAACAAACATAGGCAAATATTGGCCACAGTATTGAAAAAAATCTAAGTTAAAAACCTGAACAGGAAAGAGTTATAAGTGCTCGGATATTCCAGGAGTTCGCGTTCAACTATTAAGTGTTTGGAACAAATCCAAACTCAGCAGAAGCGTTTACAAATGAAGGGAAACTTTACGAAATTTCTGCAGCATTGTTAACTTGTTTTTCTATCCCCAGATATAATTCTGAAGGATTTTTATATCGCTTTGAGTAGGCGATGATAGTTTGTGTCGGTTATATGTTATAGAATAGTTTTGCCTACAAGGTCTTTAATATTTAATAATACTATAAGAAAAAAATCAAGAATGGGATTGCGGGTCTGCTTTGGTAAGTGATATTTTGAACAATTTTATTTTATGTACTTATGTGTATTTCATGTTATTATTTGCTGAAAACTTTGCTGAATATTCTTCAAGGGTCGCACAACTAAATTACCGCACAAGAGTGCAATAAAAAGGTAGACTACTTTGACCACTAGATTTATTTGTTTCAAGCCACGAATTATGTGCATCATAAATTGGGTATGATGGTTGATAACGATCGGTTGCACTGACGACCGCGCAATAAGTGGTACATATTAGTGGTTAGACAGAGTAGTGCATAATTAAGTCATTGAACTGATGCTGTTGAGCATTTATTTCCTGAACATTTGTACACTGTATGATACTGACCGTACGGTCATGTGTGTTTTGTTTAACATATTATAGTAGTGTGTTTTATGTTTCCCTTTCATGACGTTTGAAGTTTAAATTCCGAAAAAATATATCGTAAGCTCTATGTTATATGGAAAAAGTGTGTGTAATAGCCGAACCAATGTATGCAATATGAAACTTCAAGCTACTTGTACCGGTATCCTTAATTAAGTCTAAAAATAGCATATTTGACAACTATCTTTATTGGAAGTTTCGACATGTAAAATTAAAGACTGTGTGTCTTTTGTATATTTAATCTAATTAACCGTGTATTCGTTGGACTGCACCCAACTTTCACACCAAGACGCCGGTTTATGATAATAGTGTGAATGTATCACATTTACAATGGTTGAATATTCTCCTTATGCGCGGTGCAGCATTGCATGGTAACGTTTGTATGTTCATGTATTCGAAGATAAGTACTACTGCAGATGATAAAACTGATTTGTTGATCAACTGTGCGGACGATTTTTTATAGGAAGTGGTTTAGTGCAAATGGGATTTCGAGTGTGCTTAGGTACGTACCTTTTGTTAATATATAACTTAAAATTCGTGCAGATATTGAACAGTGTTATTGTATCCAGAACACTGTTATTGTATCCAGAACTGTAGTGTTATTTTTTGCTAAAAACCGTGCAAAGACTGGTATAATGTCCGCCTGCAAACAACGTGTGATACGTAATAAAGGACAACACACCTATTAGACATTGATTAGTGTTAATCATGAATACATGTATACCGGTAGTTAATTGTTTTCGAATGGCAACACTGTCAGCTGTATTGAGTCCGAGTCATAGTACATTTTCTTGTCATGGTGATAACTTTGACATAATTTGACATGTAGGTCAATATATCATAACTTACAGTTGCAATAAGACGTTTAATAAATCGGACGCTAGCTCTATTCTGTGCCGTTTTGTGTTATTCTGCATTGGTGGTTTTCCTATCTGAAGCTGGCATTTCGCAATTGTTGATATGAACAAAAACGTACAGTGTAATGTGTTATATCAATTAGAATTCCAAGCATCAATATGCAGTGTGCAATAATCCAGATCTCGAAGTTCTTGGATATGCATTTGATTTGGCAGCGAATGATCCAGCAACAATTTTGCTTCACTTTCCCACCTGACTTCTAATAATTATCAAAAACATTGTCTAAGTAACGTTTACTGTCGTTTGTTGGTTTACTTCAGTTTCTTTATTTTAACTATGAGACAGAGTTACGTTTTATAAAATAAAGCAAAAAATGTATACAGCCTTACCATTTATTATCATTTTATATGTGACACGGACGAGTGGTACCACGGTTCAGTTTGGAAACAATGACGAACGTGTCTCTTCTCTCTGAGATACTCTGATACAAAGATACAGAAATGCTAATGATTTTTTCGCATAACTTATCTCATGGCACACGAAAGTAATCTTTTTTTGTGTTTAAAAGCTAGGAAAGTGCCCTATCAGCGTCTATATGTGCCTCAAATTACTTCACTTTATTGTGCACATGTATTTAGTTCTTTATAAATCAGCATCCTATTATCGCACAATATGCGTATAATAATACATTAGTTACGAACATATTTACATGTAGTGAAATTGGGTAATTCACTAGAATCAAAAGAAAAACGTTCACACTGCGATATTATACATGTTCTGTATCTTGTTTGCAACATTCGTTGAGTCGTGTTCTGAGAAAACTGGGTATAATGCATGTGCGTAAAGTGTGGTCCCAGATTAGCCTGTGCAATCCGCACAGGCTAATCAGGGAAGAAACTTTCCGCTTTTATGACATTTTTCGTTTAAATGAAGTCTCTTCTTAGTAACAATCCAATTTAGGCGGAAAGTGTCGTCCCTGATTAGCCTGTGCGGACTCCACATGCTAATCTGGGACGACACTTTACGTACATGCATTATGCCCAGTTTTCTCAGAACGCGACTAATTTTTTTGAAAGTGTCGATGATGGGTTTTATGGTTGAGGGGGAGGAGGAGGAAATAGTTGAAAGAACTTGTTAAACATTTTAAGTATTTGAAGATTTAACTTAGTTTTGTATACGGAAGCTTGAAGTTATATCAAAAAGTGAAGAGCTTTTTTTCTGGTACGTTTCCCGATTCTCACGAACGTAGTATATTGGGTTTTGTAGATGTGACTTAAGTTTTAATAACAAAATCGTGGATGATCTAACGGTGAATGTATTCTGCAAACAATGAAAGCAAACATTAAACAAACTCTAGACAACAACAACAACAATATAAGAAGATACAGCTGCATGGAACTGGTCTGACTAACGTTGCTACGTAATGTGTTATGATGCTTTAACGTTTGAAGAGCCTTTTATTCCTCAGCTTGATTTAGTATATTTTAGCCTCACCCTGTGAAAACGGGCCTTATTGCATGTGCGTAAAGTATCATCCCAGAATACCCTGTACAGGTTAATCAGAACGGACTCATTTTGTCTAGGGACATGTTTATATGAGTACATTGTCAAACATGTATTCACCGTGTACTCAGTTTCCTAATCACTTATCAAACTAATGCATTACCTAGCTTCATGTACATATTTATCGTAAACCTTTACATTTAAAACACGAATAATTTTAAAGATCGAAATATGTAAGTATATAACAAAGTTGTGCAATGTTACTTTTATTTTAACTCACTTCTTTTAAAAAAAAGAGAAAGACAGTGAATTTTTATCCGAATTTGAAAAAGTATTTGCAGATGCAAACTCGCTTCTTTTTGTTCATATTTGGTAATTGATTATCATCTGCAATGCAAAAGCGTTACAAAATTACATCAGCAAAACATGGCAGAAAGACCTGTCTGAGAATATATCATGCTAATACAGCAAGCAACACGGTTGCGTAAAATATGTCCCATTTATATTAACAGACAGAGAAGCACTACTCTTTATACATACAGAGTATACATTTGAAGAGGACATCAAAAAGACGTGTTATTGTCGTTGCTGTTTTTGTTAAATCCAGTATTTTTCGGATGTTTTCCTCAAAGGTAGGCGAGCAAATTGGAGACAATCTTTGAGCATAGGCGCAGGTGTAAATCCCATCACCCATGATATATAATCGCCTTCAAGGTACGTGCGTGGATCAAAGGTAAAGAAGAAAAACGTCGGTGATGCTTTCTCAGTATGTGTATTCGTTTGATTACAATATAATGTTCATCAGATGATTTGATTACCATAACGTTTTTGTTACAAAAATGATTTATAAGAATGTCACTGACTTGAGAAACGGACGGCCAAACGCCTGTTCACGTTCTATAAGACAAAAAAACATTCGTACGTTTTTCTATACTATAAAAAGAACGAAATCAACACACCCATCAAGCAATAAGACATAGTAATCGAATGGTTCCTTACATGATAACAAGCTGATTTGCCTTCTAGATCATGAGATGTTTTCTAAAACTCAACTAAATTCGCTAATTGGTAAACATGGATAAGGGTTTAAGAGAAAACTGATTACATAGTATATCGACTTTAATTATCTTCATATAATATTGCAATTACTCTACCTGAATGTTTCCCTGATTTCTTCGTAACGCCGTTATCATAGTTATTTACTATGGCCAACAGCTGGTTATATGCCTCCGCAAATACTACGAACAACAATTCGCATCTTTGATATCAGGCATGATTATTTCTCTGGGACGATTGAGCTGTGAGGATTGTTTAGGTCAATACGTAACTGTTCTCTAGGGTCAGCATCTCCTTATGCAATATAATGATAATAATTAATCAGTATACTATCCGCATATGGTCAACTGTGGAATATGGCATCACATATGGTTTGGGAAGTCTTGAATGGTCGTTATTTACCGAATCGCACCTTGTCGTATACATTTAAGTGTTAAGATTTAATGTGTTCTTTTTGTCTGAATTGTTCTTCCAATTAACTTTAAAAAATGATCTACACCATGCCTAAATGTCGCTTAGTTTTTTGACCAACTTGTGATTGATTTCTAATACCAGCATGGGAGTATTATACAATTAAATTGCATATTTCTTATTTAATTCTGAATTATTAAAAAAAGTAAACGACAAAAATAGTACTTAGCCCACCCTCTCATCTCAAAGTGTTTAAGCACTACCAATTGAAACAAATGACGTTTTTGGCTTTAAAGAATGAGACCGATGTAACATCTTTTTTAAAGAGGGTTTTGCATCAAATTTCTCGACATTTTTTTCCATAATTTATTTAAAATCACTAACTGTACTATTTTTCCCAATTCATCCAGTGGTATAGTATATTTATACCCGAATGAGTGTTTAATTCCTGTTAATTATTCCAGATGAACGTTATAAAAAACCAGGTTACGGTTGCACGGCTTCTGTAACAGATTCCGTAATGTTGGACCTGCTCTGTGTGCAACGTCATTAAATAGCTATAACATGGGTAATGCCGCCGATATTATGGTGCCTGTACCGATCTCTTTTGATATCTGGAAAAAAGGTGGCAGCTATGCGTTATGATTAATGTATACCTTAACGTAATCTTCATGCTAGTGTTTATTGGTCGTAATTCCGTGTCTGTAAACTGTGGATATTGACGGAACTGCTATTTAGATACTGTTCCTGTCCCATTTTGATTTTTTTCATGTACATATGATGTGTCTAAATATTTATTGAATCTGGTCAAATTTCAATAGTATCATGGAATCATATTTTTTTTACATAAAAACTAACTTATGCTATCATTTTTTATGTACTAGGAGTTTCAATGTTTAAAGGATATTATTTAGTTGTATATGTAAAAATCGGTATAATATCAAAACAAATATGACGAATAAGACATTTGAGGAATGGGATTCTTTTTTTCTATAGGTCTTACAGATATGATCGAATGATTTGTGAAAAATAAGGTATAAAAGAGCGCGATCGTTATCAAGAATGGCGATTAATGCGACGGGGGTGCTTGTATACACCGACCCGAAAATAAGCAAACATCACAATCAATAAGTGACTGCAAATATGTTTCAACTGAAAATTTAAATATGTAAGAGTGTTATTTGCAGTTAGTGTGGAATTTAGGCAGAGTTGTAGGTGTAGTTTTATATAGCATTTTAATATGTCAGAATAATATCCACATTTAAGTTTTTACATTCAATAAATTAATAAACAAGGTGCAGTATCACGTGACCTTGTGGGGCTCGCAATTGGACGTTAATGGATGTAAACACACCGGTTTGTGGTGCTTTTCTTCAAGTAACTTTTTAAAACCATTTTTTCTTAAGAATTTCAACCAGCGCACAGTAATTCTGCAAGCAATGTGAAATTTTGGTACAGATTTCAGACTTTTAAATGATTTATTCTTGAATCTTAAGATATCGGTACACACTGCAAAACAAACTGTCTTTTATGCACTAAAGAGTTTTGCAAATGTATTTAAATAACTTAAGATATTTGCAAAATTACAATTCTTAACGGTGTGTTAACATTCTGTCCAGCCCGTGTGTAAACCCCTGTGAACCCCATTGCCCGTGCACCCTGATAAATAGACACTGAAATATTCAGATTTCAGACCATTAATCAATTTCTATACGATAAATCGTTTGCGTTCTTTTATTATCAAATAATAAATGCAATCACCTAATCAAAAGAATATTTGTATTCACTCTTGTAGACTAAATGCTTTTTTGTAAGCTTTATATTGCTGAATAAATGCTGCTTGGGTTGTTGTTGTATATACATCCAGCCAATCAAATTAAATATTCATAAGTCAATATGTATTACACTTATCTTCCGTAAAATTACCTTCTTTACTTCACACATATTTAACCCATTAATGCATAGCGTCTAATGAAGGTCTTTGCATGACGCGGCGTCTCATCAGGGTCTGCGCTGTTTGCTGAAAGGAATTTCTGTAAGAAATATTCTAAATATAGAAATAAATATACTAGACATCCCAAATTTTGGAAATAAATTGATCCAATTTAGAAGGATGGGAGAGTCCACTAGGCATAAATGGGTTAAAACAAGTAAACATCGGAATATTTCGCAACATGCTCACATATGGTAGCATTTGTGAAGTTTGAATGCCTGAGATTTCTGTGTTATAGGTTACTCATATAAATATTACGAGATAGAATACTGGTTTGAGTATATCAGACTACCGGTATGTAGTAAAATGACCAATAGTAATAATAAAAATAATAACAACTTTATTTAACGAACAACTTTATTTAACGAGGATAAAACATTAAGAAATAACATTACTTTTTTACAATGTGGTCTTCAAAAACACACTACATATTAATATAACTCTAAAATGATAATGATGATGATGATGATGATGATGATGATGATGATGATGATGATGATGATATGATGATGATGATGATGATGATGATGATGATGATGATGATGATGATGATGATGATGATGATGGTGATGATGATGAAAAGTTGGCTGTCAGTTAGAGAACAATCGGTCGGTGAGCCAATCCGCGTGTCAGTAAACGGAAAGTGTGTTTGCTGTCAGTCAGTAGATCGGGTGGTCCATAACCGCCCATTGTCAATTGGCCATGTTATCTATGTTTCCTTTCGCCCGTCGATCAGCCATTTTGTCGCTTAATTTATCTTTCTGTTCTAGAGTATTGACGGTCGATCAGGTGGTTATCAGTTAGTGTATTGACCAATCTTTCTTTTGGGTTGTCTCAGAAACTAATGCCAAACATAAATGTAAATCCGTCAAAACAGTCTTACCAGACTAACTGCACGACGCCTCGTCATGTTGGTAAATCTATATTGCTTATTTACAGACTGCTAGGATATTTTAGCACTTCTAATCATGGTAAAACCCGGCCCTGACATTTTCAGAATTGCGATCGGCTTCGGGGAAAGTGCGGAATACACATTCTTGTCTAGACTGCATACAGTGTGATTTAATACTGCGCTTGTTTATCAACTTGCCTTGTTTATCTCGTAAGTTCGACTTTGCAGACAATTCCCAGTAAATAAGAACTGTTTGTCTATGGATAGTAGGAATATCTTTTAAAGGGACCTTTTTACAGATTTTGGCATGTATTGAAGTGTGTCATGAAATGATTTATATTGATAAATGTAAACGCGTGATCTTAAAAAAATCCAGTAAAAAAGAATAAAATTAAAGAAAGAAAAAAAGCTCGAACCACTGACCCCTGGAGTAAAAGTCCATCGCCTAGACCACTCGGTCATGCGTGCTCATACTAATAGTGCTGTATTTTATACTCTATATAAGGAATCATCGTTGTATCATTAAATATAACGACAACAACAGGCATCTCCAAATTATTCAATCGTTTCGCGTTGCAACGCTTTATAATTTTCAGGTTTTTAATTCGTCAAAATATGCATATAATGGCTATTTAAGAGAATGGTAAATTTTCAGTATTACTGATTCCACACAAATATCATAACTACAACGAAAATTTGCGAATCTGAAACATTTTTTTTAATTTTGTCAATTTACCAAAACGTGAAAATGCCCCTTTAAATACTGCTTCTTCGACAAGCATTTTTTTGTAGCTACACTTTTGTATCTACGTCGGATACCATTGCTATTAAAACCCTGTTATTTCCTCATCTTTCGATCGTTGTTGCCCACAAATTAAGTAGAATAAATTAATTACAATATTTTTGTAACATTAGTTTTGTTTTTGTACAAGTACAGAATCTATGTACAGCCGATCTATAAAGAACGATTACTCTTGTTTGTTTGAAAGCTAAATTCAGAATTATAGTCAGAGTTGTCTATCATAGAGTTTGATAGGCGGAAAAATAGTTATTTTAAAGCGGGTATATACGATTTAGTCAAATATTTATGAATTTATATAAACTGTGTAAAAAACTTATTATATATATATTTCAATATAAATTAAAATAAAAGTTAAGAAGAACATGTGTCGAAAAATGCGAAATAAGCCAGATATTTAATTCTGAAATTGAAAACGGCTGTACAGCCGAATTCGCCAGCATGTATACCATACATGTACGATGTGCATCTAAACTTAGTTTAACGGTTTATTTGAAATTCTTCAACGATATCTATTCATACGACACACGAACACTATCTCCGATCCTAATACGCTTTAACATAAACAGATAAATACATAAATACTTAGTGCATGATGTACGTAAGTTTAGTTAAAAAATCATATTAATTCCCACTTGCATGTGTTATTGCCGCCATGTTCCTTTGTCTAAGTTATATAAGCAAGCGATTAATAATAACAATTGTTTTGAAATTCTTTATGAATATGCATCGAACGCACAAGCAGCCAATTGTAAGTGGACCAAAATCTCGTTACACAATTATAACTATTTAAGTAGTAAAGAAGCATCTGGGTTTCGTTCAATAATGTTATGACAAAATATTTTTCCAAATATCGCGTGCTTACTATGTTGTTCACTATTTTTGTCATTCGCAGATGCATGAAATGAGGTGTATCGATTTCCTTCTTTTAGTACTAAGACGCGGAATGTACAAATAGGATATAATTAGGCATTTCTTCGCCCATCAATTATCCTATATCCTTTAATGATAGATCCTGATTGAATTCTCAACGGAGAGTCCTTTCGGCATGTCTGCGGTCTGTGTAATTCTGTCAAGAGCTTTGAAACAGACACGTACATAAATTCGGTGTGTTTGTTTTAGAGAGGTATTCGGTTAAGTGATTATGTCTGCAAAGTTTATTGAGCCCTTCCGATAGATTCAAAATGTGCACGAGATAGATACACTGTACATAGCGTTCTGATTATGGAACAGTTTACAGTAACCTTTTTGGGGGGACAAAAAACATCAATCGTTGATAGTTGGTCAGTGTTAAACGAGATTAAAAAACATTCACAGTTTTCATTTCCTGTTTACAAGTGTCCTGTCAATACTGAACGATAATAGTTTTTCTTGCTTGTTAAGAATTATTGCCGTAATAAACACTTTATATGTCGAATCATAGTTTGTTTATTCTTGCAACGCACCGTCAAACATGTGACCCATTTTTTCCATCTATAAATATAACACGTGACCTATTTCTTTCCATCTATTAAAAATCTAAGCCTTTCCACGGCACAACTACAGCTTCTTCTATCGACATTCTTCTCGATGCCATCGACCTTATTTATTCTATTTGTAAGCTTTGGCACATTTTCTGATAGCCGTTTTCAAATGTCTTTTTTTTTCAAAGGAACACCGAGCGCCGGTCGATTGAGCTGCTTCCAGAGGAGGATTGAATGTAATGAACGGCTCGCTTCATTCACTCCTTAGAAAATGACTTCCGCTGCATTCGGCCTCTAAACTATAAATGTTTCAGCTTCGATAGTCAGGACATTTTTTTTTATATCAACTGATAATGATGGCGAATGCTTACTTAGAATAATAGCAATCAGTGTTTAGGTTAAATTCAATAATGTTCGTGATGTCGCGGAGGAACTATAAGTATTTTTGTTAAAACGCTCTTTGTAAGACCATCTCAATTCACAATGGAAGTAAGATGAGCTTATTATAGCTTTCTGTAACTGATATCATATTCGTTTGAGCAATAAATGCATTTGGAATGTTAGCTTGTTGAGTTTTTCATTAGATTGCGTTATACAACGATTTGATAGTTCCACAACTACAAGAGAGGTCCTTTAACGATCGACCTTCAGTGCGTCTCGTTTCTGTAAATGCTTACCATACGATGTGACAGTTTGTAAACGAGGCGATAATGAAGTGCCACGTATTGGTTTCAGTCATGAATAACTTATCAATTCTATTATGGATGTTACCGAACGGTTCATTGACCATCATGATTGATATATGAGAGTGAACAATGGGCATATGGGACTAGGATTGCAACCACAGGATTATGAGAGTGAACAATGGGCATATGGGACTAGGATTGCAAACACAGGATTATGAGAGTGAACAATGGGCATATGGGACTAGGATTGCAACCACAGGATTATGAGAGTGAACAATGGGCATATGGGACTAGGATTGCAACCACAGGATTATGAGAGTGAACAATGGGCATATGGGACTAGGATTGCAACCACAGGATTATGAGAGTGAACAATGGGCATATGGGACTAGGATTGCAACCACAGGATTATGAGAGTGAACAATGGGCATATGGGACTAGGATTGCAACCACAGGATTATGAGAGTGAACAATGGGCATATGGGACTAGGATTGCAACCACAGGATTATGAGAGTGAACAATGGGCATATGGGACTAGGATTGCAACCACAGGATTATGAGAGTGAACAATGGGCATATGGGACTAGGATTGCAACCACAGGATTATGAGAGTGAACAATGGGCATTTGGGACTAGGATTGCAACCACAGGATTATGAGAGTGAACAATGGGCATATGGGACTAGGATTGCAACCACAGGATTATGAGAGTGAACAATGGGCATATGGGACTAGGATTGCAACCACAGGATTATGAGAGTGAACAATGGGCATATGGGACTAGGATTGCAACCACAGGATTCACAATAGAATATTCATATTGAGAAAATCCATGTACCCGATCAACCTGTACATAAATTGATATATTTTTGTTGTGCTTTATTAATTTAAAATTAAACAAAAAGGATAACAATTTATATTTAAACACCGACGACAACATCAGTATTATGAAATAACAATTTTCTTATGACTTGTACATACTATGGTTAAAGATAAATTTCTTTTTTGACACACACAATGTCAGATTGTACCAATCTACTATTTTTTGCAAAAAAGACAAGTTGTAATTTTCACAGCAACATTCTTGCATTTAGTTTTTACCCATTTATGCCTAGCGTCTAGAAAAAAGGCATTGGCAAACAGCGTAGACCCAGATGAGGCGTCACATGATGCGGCGTCTCATCAGGGTCTGCGCTATTTGCGTAAAGGAATTTCTGTAAGAAATATTCTAAATATAGAAATTTATTTACTAGACATTCCTAATTTTGGAAATAAATTGATCCAATTTAGAAAGATGAGAGAGTCCACTAGGCATAAATGGGTTAAAGTATATTTTTCGTAAGACCCTTTAAGCAAATTCATGAAACCAATACCAGATGCAAACGTGCAGTCATTAGAAACTAGAAATAAGATTTAATTATTTTACCGACTGTGCTTTTTTGTTCAAGGAACTTAATAAGATGCAAATGCATTACTAAAAGTAGTCAGAACATAATTTAATTCAGTGTTACTGGCGTAGTGCAGCGTGCTTTCCTTTTTTGTAACTGTCATATGCTTCATTGCACAGATCACGTGGCTGCAAAAACATCTCGGCTTAATGTTCTAGCTATCGTGATTGCAGAAGCAATTATTATTTACATAACTTGGAAAGAAATCACCTAATTAGGATTGTTAGCAGCGCAAATTCCCTCGCATTTTCTACTGTCTCGTCATGCAGCTTCACAAATGATTTAAAATCAATTCATGCAAATGTCACTGCAGTGAATAGCAACGCTTTCCACGCATGTCCACCTTGCGCATGCGTACAGTGATCAAAACATACAGCGACGCAAAATCAGGTCATCGATTCCAAGTAATTGTGTGCTCACGTGGTTTATGAAATCTCTGGAGCAAATGACATTTATTTGCCTCGGAGTTTATTTTATAGCCATTAGCACAGAATAATGACGGTGGAGTTGTTTGAGGTTGCAATCAGAGTAAAGGACTCAACTCCCATGGGAGCGATGATCCAGTTTAGTCCGCCAGGAAAATCTCCATCTGGTACAGCAGGACACTGATTGACTTTAACTCCTGTTAATTAAGTCAACGTCAATTATGTTGACATTATTATTTTCTTAATTGTCGCTGTTTTGGTCAATGAAGAATAATTAT
Organism: Dreissena polymorpha; assembly: GCF_020536995.1. Lineage (NCBI taxonomy): Eukaryota > Metazoa > Mollusca > Bivalvia > Myida > Dreissenidae > Dreissena > Dreissena polymorpha. The sequence continues at coordinate 45,282,849 of NC_068358.1, read as the reverse complement.
TGTCATTGTGCAGTTGCTTCGTGTATATTGCTGAGAAAAGTTTTAAAGGGGCCTTTTCGCGTTTCGGTAAATTGACAAAATTTAAAAAAATGTTTCAGATTCGCAAATTTTCGTTGTATTTATGATATTTGTGATGAAACCGAAATACTGAACATTTACCATGTTCTAAAATATCCAGTATATTCATCTTTTGACGATTTAAAAACCTGAAAATTATAAAGCGTTGCAACGCGAAACGATTTAATAATTTGGAGAGTTTTGTTGTTGTCGTTATATTTTGTGATACTACAAAAATTGCTTATATATAGTATAAATTTTATCACTCATTGTATTAGCGCGGATGGCCAGGTGGTCAAGGCGATCGACTTTTATTCCAGGGGTCAGTGGTTCGAGCCCAGTTGAGGGTTACTTTTTATTTTAGCAATCTTTTATTTTTTTGTGTACTGAAGCTTTTTAGATCTAATGTTTACATTTATAAATAGAAAGCAAGTAATGACAAACCTCAATACATGCCAAAATCTGTGAAAAGGCCCCTTTAACATTTTCACGCTTAAGGGCGTGTTAACATGTTTTTATGAGCACTGTACTAGCTGGTAAGACCGCGCCGTAGAAGACATGTCCAATACAGTGTCATTAAGTGCAATTTCTAATAACACATTGTTTTTCTGTACACGCGTGTCAATATAATGAACTTCAAAGATCGACAGAGACTTATCAATTCATAATGCAATTGACCAATATTTAGTTTCTATCCGAGTTGTAAATATTTCATCAGACATTCTTTTAAAACGCGCGATATGTAAATGTCGTCTGACCAATAGCATATTGTTCAAAACGTGCGATAAGTGTTGTCTGCTGACCAATATAACATTGTTCAAGCGCTAGAAATGCGCTGTCTTCTTATCAATAAAACATTTTTCAGAAAATGTAATATGTGTTGTCTTCTGACCAATAGAACATTGTTCAAACGCAAAATGTTTGTTGTCATCTTACCAACGGAAATTTTGTTTTAACTCTCAAAATTTGTGGTTTCTTAACCAAAAACAACAGGGCGCGATATGTGTTGTTTTCTGACTAACAGCACATTGTTCAAAAGCATGATATGTGTTGTTTTGTGACTAATAGCACATTTTTCAAAAGCGCGATATAGGGGGGCATGCGTATATGGGAGCTTACCGCGTTTAAGTGAGAAAGTTGGAACAAAACTTCAAAGATGGCGTCGTTTGTTGGGTTTTCTTGAAAGAAGAGAGGATATTTTCACCCGGTAAGCCCCTTTGTATTTATAATTATTTTAAATGAATACGCCCTTTTGGCTCTTTGGTGTTTGTGCTTTCCCCGTTTTACTGTTTCAAGATCGTAGACGTCGGGATAAAAAAGTTATTGAAGGAAAACCGTCCACAAATCTGTTGTCTTCTTACGTGACGTTCGAGAAATGGGATGTACAAATATCATTTTCTCTTATAATACACAGTATTGATGCACGTGTACGGTAAAATATAACTAAAACCATGATTATTTCATTTTCCCGACGCCGTTTTATCTCTTATAACTTATTTATTGCATATTAGTTCGGAGACGTGAAGTTATTTCGAAAGTAAGCAATAAGAGGTTCAATTCTATATGAACAAGTCTCGCTGCGCACGATTACGCTCTTACTTTTCGTATATATTTGACTCTAATGAATCTTGGCAAATACCTAGTGTTTTATTTTGCTTAATCTAAATTAAGTTATGCATCTATATGAAAATGCTAAACACAAAACCTGCCGACCAACTGAATCAATTCACCGATTTTAAAGAAGATGGGTTGTGGGGTGGCTGATGTACGAGATAATAGAATGTTTATCAGCCATTTCAGTAATATTTTAATTAGTTAAATGTATTTTATCATGTGTCGACATTATTCTGATATGAAATTTTCTTTAACCATTCTTTTACTGTCTTTTCAGATGATGAAGGTTAAAGGGCGATAATAAGTGCATCTTTCGTTGCAGTATAAAATTACGTAATTAGGAATTTAGAATTAGCGGAGGACTGGGATACCATTCCCCATTCATGGACCACATGAGTTTAAATGTAGAATATGCAAGAGAGAGAGTCTTTCAACAGAGACGGACTAAAACAGCAAATAAAACAAACGAACCAAACAAAAAATGTACAGCTGATGTATTATGTGTTTTTTGTTTTATTTTATTATTTCTACATAGACAAGTCTGACATATAACTGCTATGAGTGCTACGTTATTACACGTATTGATCAGTATATGTCAAGATGCTAGTTTCTCACTTTTTTATGAAAATACACCATTATCTGTGTTATGTCATTTCTTCCAACGATGTCTCTGCATACATTTTCAAGTGTATTCAGCACTTACATACATGATGAAAAAAAAAAGATTTGGGTCGGAATGAATTCGTTATGCATTTGACATATTAACATAACTTACGATTAGAAGGCAATGTTAGGAACAAACGAAGTAATCTTTCTAAGTGAACCAATACTTTATTCCCTCAATACAACAGTCTTAAATAATATGTTTTCACATATGTATAAAAGAGAAAAAAATACATGTATATATTGATCACTTCTATTGAAATCATATCGTGTATTGCATTTGCACACATCTTTCTATCCACTACAAATTCACTTTTTGCGATTATAATATAGTGACCAACTCAGAACTGGTTTAAAAGAAGGTCGTCAAAAATGTGTCACATCAAAGTCACATACATGTATCAGTGTCGTTATTGTAAAACGTGTCAAATGTCATTGTATTAATTAAACAATTAATATTTAAGTTTTCATTAAAAAAACTTCCACCGATATAGGGACCGATATGCATCTTCTAAGCAGTTGTCAGGTATTCCAAATTGATTCATGTATTCCGAATCGCAACAATGGCAGTATTTGGTTACAGCAACCTTATACTAGTATCGAAGCGGCTTTACTCTTTCTGTTTTTCATTGCACTTATATTGCACGTACATGTGATTATTTTGCGTGGTACTTCGACGTAACCTTTTTTGTTTGATTGTTTTTTTTTCGATCATGTACCTTTCGCTTTCTAGAGCGGTACACACTTCGTTACGCCGTCTTTTTTAATCTTGGCATCCTCGACATATATAACTGGCGTCTTGATATCTGGAAATAGGAAGCATAGTATATCGTTTAGTAGGCATAGTATTCCGTTTGATGCATATTCAAACATAAGTATGTCCATATGTGTTAAAATAAACAGGTAAGAATTACAATGTGATAATAATACCGTCGAATGTCTTATATTACACACACTAAATGTGAGCGTTAAGTACGCGATTAAACCTATAATAATACAAATTAATAATATAACAATTAATAAAAAAGATAACTCTTGATTTCCTCAAGAAAATGTTTTCCAAAACATTCGCACCAATGCGGAATTCATTCACGAAAGTTATTTCGCATAAAACCTTATAACATAGGAAAGAGCTGTTTATCATTTGGAAGACAGGTCCCAAAATGTGCTTAAAAGGAAGTTTAGTTCCAAAAACGGGGGTTAACCCGTTATAATTCGGCATTAAATGAATTAATAGACATAAAAACGCGTCGAGATAATAAAATAATCGTGATTTGTGTTATATTTTACTGTAAACATGTACAAATACTGTTTATTGTGAGAGAAAATGATATTCGAACATCCAACATCTCGAAGGTCAAGAAATTAAACAACACATCTGTTGACGGTTTTGCTTCAATAACTTGTTTATTCCGACGTCTACGGTATTGAAACAAAAAACCGAGGGGAGCACAAACACCGTAGAGCCGAAAGGGCTTATGTGTTGTCGTTTGACCAAAAGCACATGGCTCTAAAGCGTGATATTTGTTGGCTTATGACCAATAGCACATGTTTAAAAGCGCAATATGCGTTGTCTTGTGACCAATACCACACGGTTCAAAAGCGCGAATTGTGTTTTTTTCTGACCTATAGCACGTGGTTCAAAAGAGCGATATGTGTTGTCTTCTGACCAATAGCACATGGTTCAAAAGCGCGAAAAATGTTGTCTTGTTACATATAGCACATTGTTCAAAAGTGCGATATGTGTTGTCATCTGACCAATACTTAGCACAAGGTTCAGAAGCGCGATCTGTTGTTTTTTTACTAATAACACATGGCTCTAAAGCGTGATATCTGTTGTTTTCTGAAGAATAGCACATGGTTCAAAAGCGCGATAAGTGTTGTATTGTGACGAATAGCACATGGTTCAGAAGCGCGATCTGTTGTTTTCTGACCAATAGTACGTGGTTCAAAAGCGTGATATGTGTTGTCTTGTGACTAATAGCACATGGTTCAAAAGCGCGATAAGTGTTGTCTTCTAACAAACAGCAAATGGTTCAAAAACGTGATATGTGTTGTCTTGTGACTAATAGCACATGGTTCAAACGCCTGACATGTGTTGTTTCATGACTTATAGCACATGGTTCAAAAGCGTGATATGTGTTGCCTCCTTATCAATAGTATATGGTTAAAAACGCGATATGTATTGTCTTGTGACCAATGGTACATGGTTAAAAGCGTTATAATTATGTGTTGTCGTCTGACCAATTGAAAAACGTAGATCAAAGCCGTCCGGTTTTGTTGAACTGGTCATCTGAATTTTTTTTATATATTTGGTATTCGCCCTTTAAGTCGATATGGTTCATCTTTAGACATTCATGTTTTTTTTGGTTTCCAACCATATTTGATTACGTAACTACTTGTCTCGGTAAGTAAAGTTCACGCTCAGAAGTGGATAAAGCAAACTTTAAATGGAAAACGGAAACTCATTTAAGTATCCATCTGGGCAGCTGAAAGGCACGAGCTGAGAAAGTCACTTCAAAACAGCTAAAATAAGACGCCCCTTGTGTGAATACCTCTTACAAAAACATAAAGCGTGACCTCCTTCTATTATTTAAGAATGCGTTAATGAGCTTTCTTAAAAAAAAAACTAACCAATTGCTGATAATTTTGACATTCTTTGCTTTACAATGGAACAAGTTACTGATCATTTTAAACACATAACTTGCCGCGTTTTAATGAGAAACTGGTTTTTGATATTGATTATATAAAGCCCCATTTTATGGACGGTCAATGTAATGTATTTTCGTTGACTCGACATTTGTTTTGCTCAAATAATTCTAAAATCACTTTTATTTGTTGATTACTCTGTATTGGAACGTTTACCAGTAGCGCTTATATTAACAAAGCTTAAATAACCAGAAACGTTTTGCTTTTGTCAATCAACAATTATTTTGGTCTACCACCATGTCAATATGTGTCGTGCATAGTGTGGCAGAATGGTGGATGCCCACAATGTGCGAGTAGATTAAACATCATCCAAAATCTGCTTTAATGATCTGCTTTAATGAAATTCAGCTTTAACCGCTTCTAACATACTGTTTGCAGAATTTATTTAATTATCTAAGCCTCCTCCCCTGGATTTTTACAACTGTACCAACAAACTCATTCAAAATGCAAGCTTACCTAACTATTTTATTAGTATTTTAATATCAATTTATGTATCAATACGTTGTAACTCTCGAAGGGTTTCTAGGTAGATTGCAATTGTAGCAACGCCCCAACATTCTTAGCATGCTTATCCCTGTACTTTGTAACAGATGCGTAAGTGTGTTTATGTCCTGCCAACCCCTTGTTGGATAGTATAATACAACAGCGGATGTAGGCATTTATCATCATGTAAATGTGATACGAATAATTGCATGCAATTTTCTCTGTATGTGTCGGGACACTTGGATCGCGGACATAGCAGACATGGTTCTGGGACATTTTAAAGCCGCTTCTGTTTGTGTGTTCAAACGGTTGCTTAAGTGAACTAAAATGTTAGTACTATACATAGTGTTACGTCAGTGATGTTTGTGTGCAATGCAGAAAGGAATTCTGAATAAATACATGTATTATTGGGTAAATGTATAAATCACGTATTTCACCGAGTGCTGGTGATTTTTTTTATTAAGATGGGAGTAATCTGAAATTGCGTGTCCATGGTTGTGTTAGTGATGTTAAACTGTTATACCGTACACTGAAGCTTTATTTACGCGTGATACATGTTTCAAATTTTTAGATTGAATATATACATAAAGTTTTGACTCTGGTCGTTTGAGTATTTTATGTTTGCGTTTAAAATTTTAAAAGACACTTTAGAAGGCCGAAGCGCATTTAAGTACGAATTTCATTTAAGTACGAAGTTCAAATTCATATGTTATCGACAGATTAGAACTAAAAACACTTGTTATGGTAATATCAAATGAAAACGTTGAAAAACGGCTGACAGCGGAATGTGTGGCCTTAAAATGTGCATTTTGAGCGCATTCGTGAAAATGAAATCGCCATCTTCATAAGTATTTTTTGTTGAAAAGTGTATGTCAGAGCATCTCTGTTGTCGCGTACGTACATGTTATACAAATACCAAAGTTATTCTCGTACAAAATAAACAGCATATTCATTTCTATGGTCAGCTATAATCCCTTTTTTCGCGTTTTATTGATTTTAAAAATACACAATTACATAATGTTAAGAAAAAGTAAAGTTTAGAAACACTGTTTATATTATGCGTAGTTATATTTATAACGACTAGTTTTTGACTATGTACGATTTATCATGTCTATTGCATCGGAAATTATAATGTTAAGTGGGTGTTACTTGTATACTAAACGTGTGCCATACGTGTATGAAGTAGTATATGTTTATATTGTATTGCTTTGAGCTGTTCGTATTTATTTAGTCAAACAAATCTAAAAATATCGAGAAAAATAAACGTTGGATTTTTCTTTAATCGACTTACTCGAAAACGCCCTTGAAGGCACATTGTTCTCGTGGAATATTTACAAAGCTTTATAACATTATCTTTATTGTCTGAGGTTATGTGCTAAAGATTTTTTATGCATTCAGATTCGATTGTTTAAACAAGGACATATTGTTTTGCGCTTAAGTTGAACATTTGTATCGAAGCATTAAGTTTCCCACAAACGGAAAGTTAAAATAAACGTGAAAGGGAAAAAGGCAAATATTGAAGTATATACTTCCAGTTACAAATGATAGTACCAGTTTTGGACCGACTTAACTAACTACCTAACATATATGCTTGAGCGATTTGAGTACATGCTTTGATAAATATACATGTAATTGAGTAATATAATGCGAATTCCTTCTTCTAATCATTACATGATATATGTATTTTAAAGTTAAATTTGAATTAGAAAATACTATACCAAGTGACTTCGTGTTGACGACGAACATAAAGTACAATAACAAAACACGTATGAGTATATTAATAAAGCAAACGTTATATGGGTATGACTTAGGCGATTCAGGATTGAAATGACAATATAGAAGTGATGTACACATCAATTGTATGATTTGTTAAACGGACGTTTAATATAACTTTATCTAGTAAACGTTTATGCTGCATTAATACAAACTTTCAACATATTATATATTTTTTGCGTGTTTTCATTGGGCGATTATCACATATGCTATATAATTGACGATCATTTTCTGAACGGATTTAATATGACGACGCAGGTCAGTAACTGTTAGGGAAATACCTATATGAACTGGTACTGGTACTGGTAGAAACTGGTAGAAATGTCGAGCAACATACAACTGCTTTTGACATATACATGAACATGACGGTTACAGAAACAACATAGAAGACATAAAGAATGTATATACTCCACTACTAGAGCGTTCTTCTCAACGTGCAATTAACGCTTTTGTCTGTGGAGCATAAAGTGAGACTAAAACATTATCACGTATCGTTGATTTTCGTCAACGTGTTGTGGAGGTACGGATTACATGCATTTGGCTACCTTTCACCCGTTTTTTTAATTTAATTGCGGGTAAATTGCGATGCAAGTGTTAATTAATTATGAACATTCGTTATTCGACGTTAACCAGATGCGTGTGTTCATTGTTCGCCTCATGCCACAAACTTGCCTACGCCTCTAAATAAACACGAGTGCTAGATACTTACAAGAAGGAATTGTACCTTCAGATGCTTATGAATCTGCTATAATTGATATTGCATCTGTTCGCATAGTTAGCTGAAGTAAGCCTCTGCCGAAAACGCTTCTTTTCTATTGTGCATCGATGTTCATAAGAGGGACTTGACATGATGATTGGATAGGCATTGTGTAACAACGTGTGCTTTTCGTTGGTTTAAGGGTTTTGTTGGGGCTAAGTAAAGAAGGAAACGGATAATTGTCCGATTGTTTTAACCTTTTCTGGCTTTGTGTCTTTGTTCTTGCTGGATTATGACCACCGTGTGGGAAGTAAGGGACTCCTACCAGGGGCCCACGGCGGAGACGGGGCATCTGTTGGTGGAGGAACAAGGGATCTCCAAAAAAGGTAAAACATACAAGAGATGTTTTATGGGAAATCAACGCTTAATGCCTATGCGTGCCGTTCGAGGCAGACTGATCCGGGACGGCACAATCCGCGTTTATAGATAAATCTTCGTACCATAAATGAACACCGCGAAAAGTACCGACCTTAATCAGCCTTTATAGATACTGGTTGACATTAAACAAAACGTGCAAAACGTTTGCTTATTTTATAAAGCATCTTTGCTTGTTTTTTATTGACCATACTAATATGATTTAAGGTTTCAAGTATCACAGCAGCCGATTTTTTATTCCGTTCGCCGGATTAGAGGAAACTTTGTATTTCCGAATTTCATTTCTAAGTACACATTTTTAATCTCTGTCTAGGGAAATTTAACGTTTATTGTCCGCGTTTTATTATCATACGCTTATTTATAGCGACATAACTGAATTCGATTTTCCCTCAGTACATCATTGTTTATTATTGTTTATTGTAATGTTCACAAATAATTGTCAAGTCGTTTATCTCAAAATGGATAAGGGCGAACGTAACATTTTAGTATTTGGATCATTAAGCTACACCAGCAAAAAAGCATGCTTCATACGTTAGCATACGCATAATACTTTAACAATGGACTACATTTGTCGGAACCGATTGCATATGCATATCAAATGTATCGGTAAAAATGTAGCATTGCGGATTATATTAATATGATTAAGTCGCTAGATTGAAAACAAAGCGATGACCAGAAATAAGTTTTATTGAAAAATAAATCGTTAAAATGCTTTAACGTAAAACTTATTTGCGCTTGATTAATTATGTTTGAAAGTCACGCGTAGAAAATAAAACATATATTAAAAAGCGACTCATTAACTACCCAATACCCGTTCAATTAAATATCAGACCGTGCATTGCCTCCATAATCTAGAAGGTGAACGGAGCTTTTGTAAGTTGCGTCAATTGTGTATACTTTCCCATTTTCAAGATTCAGATATCAAGATTTTGCAACTGTTGTGTCAGCATAATTATGTCGATTTTGTTGAAAAAGATGATCATCAACAGCCATAAAAGACAATACTACGTTTTACTGCTAAAGTTGAGTCGAAGGTGATCAAACGGACGCATTTTTATTATTGCAAATTCCGTCGTTTCAATTATAGAACACACTATAGTTTTTAAATTTGATACAGGCTAAAATGAAGATTAATACCACTTAAAGCTTGATGATGTGCTTTAACGCAGTCTTAACCCATTTATGCCCAGTGGACTCTTCCATCCTTCTAAATTGGATCAATTTATTTCCAAAATTAGGGGTGTCAAGTATATTTATTTCTATATTTAGAATATTTCATGAAGAAATTCATTTAAGCAAACAGCGCAGACCCAGATGAGACGACGCATTATGCGGCGTCTTATCTGGGTCTACGCTGTTTGCAATGCCCTTTTTCAGGACGCTAGGCATAAATGGGTTAAAATAGTGTTGTTTTCTGATATTGTAATCCAAATTCTGCAAAGACCATTGAAAAAAGAAAATCAAACCAGTATGAGAATGCATAAAGATATGGTTGTTATTCGCATTTTGAAACCTAGATACTAAATACTTGTACATATGTTAATTCCAAGTACTCGTATAAGCTAAGGCAGCTGAAGCGTTGATAAAGAAGTTGTAACTTTCACTGAAGACGTAAAAGTTTATCTTAACGAACAGTACCCTTTAGTTTACATCGATTACAGCCAGCTTCAATTCATGTAATGAGTACATATATGTTAAAAAGTATTAGAATGACATCCGCAAAGGCTGGTCTTCAGGTACGCTGGCCGATTATATCATTATACCCGTTTTCGCATGAAGCGGCTCATATTTAAGATAATGAATAGGCATTTCAAAAAGACAAAACGTGGTGAAATATGGTACACCTTGTAATTAACTATAGTGGTCGTATAATAAGTGGATGTCAACATGATGTCACACCGCCTTTGTACCCATTTGATGCCATGATGATTGGTTGGTTGTGTTTGTGGAGCGTTATCTGCAAAACACAATGTCAGTTAGTATTTTACCATAGGCAGAGACATTTATCAAAGTCCATGATTGATGTTACTCTTAGTCAACATGGCTGATTTCCATACAAATGTGGTATCATGTCTGCGGTGTCCATTATGATACGATTTTGGCGACTGGCCCCGTGGACTAATAGGGTAAGGACATTCAACCATTATTTCTCGAGAGCAGGCAATTTTGTACGAAGGTTGAAGAAGTTTATTCGTAATTTGATTTTGAAATTAATACTTGTAGATTTTAGCTGTTGTCGACAAATTGCCATCTATGTAACCAAGTAGTTAATAATGATACAAACGCATAAATATTACGCATTATTTGTTTGCCTGTATTTACTACTTGAACAATAGAGCATGCGATTGTTGTTTGACTCTTTGATTTGTAAGTGTGTTGTGACGAGCTAACTTGTCGGTAGGCAGCGGTAAAGCAGCGGTACAAATGCCGTGAACGATCGGAACTTGACAGTCAGAACGCTGTTATCTCCGCTGAGAGAAAGCTAAGCTTAACGAATTGCACGCCCGACTGGTTTTAGATCCGATTCGACAATGGATAGTCTCGTGATAGTTTGTTGTGGAATGGTGTATTCTTGAATATTTGATTATGAACAATAATCTGCAAAGAATTTCTAATATAATAGGAAACAACATAAACAAAATGAAACTGCCCCAAAATGGAATAGAGGGAATGCGAAAGCACAAAACCTGGACTACGGGGCTCGCAAATTTGTTAAGCAATGTTCATAAGAGCTATTCTGGATAAATACATATTCCAACACAACAGCGCAGTATACATAATATTAATTTTTCGATAAACATTTCCTGGAAGGTTTATGCACTTGGTTTTTCTCGAAAGTAACACCCATAAAATATAGCGCGGGTTTGCAAATCCGCTCGGAGTCTTTGCGGAGCGTATAATGTTATTGGCTCGATGGAAGAGATATTTCGCGTTTATAGGTTTTCCATCACGTGAACTGGAAAATGCTGGGATAAAAGGTTTGCTTCGTCTTTCTTGTGTGTCTGAAAATAGAAACCTGTAATAATAGTGTGTAGCACTTTGGGAACGTATAAGCGAAGGCCTTCGCTGGATGTTTTCCGGAGAAATTGTTTGTAAACATTTGCTTTTACTATACGGAGTATCTAGACTCAATTGTTGCTCTTTGCGTGTAGCAGGGAAGTGTCCCGTGGGGATTTGATGCTGCCAGCGAGGATTAGATCTTCGCTACGGATTCATGATGGTGTTTTGCTCAGTTCCGGTGGATGAATATAATGAGTAATTTATGAGTACTTTGTCAGTTTATTGGTAGGGAGAGTATGATTTAAAGGAGGAAGCTACTTTGACAATGTTAACAAATTTGCAAGTTAAAGCGTGAAGTAACGAGTAAAATTTAAGTAAAATTGAGATGGCTGTGGATTTTTGTTCTTGCGGTTTTGAGGAAGTAACATGTGCAGTTTTCTGCGGGCAATTTAAACCAATATCACAATCTGAATGTTAAATTGAAAGTTGAAGGACACTGGAAAGTAACGATCTCCATCGAGAAAAAAACAACAAGACCACTGCATTGTCTTTTTAAAATCACCGTGTGTGGACAATAGTTATTCAAACAGTTGTTAGTTAAAATGGAGGGTGAGTGGCAGGCGAAACCGGAAGACGAGACGCTGGAGGAGGCGGGGGAGCAAGGGGAGCTACTCTACGATCAGCAGCAAGAGGATCATGTCGAGGAGAAACCGGAAGTGAAACCGGAGTCCGACGGTGAGATATAATTTGGAATTGCAATGTTGTGAAACGATTCTGCATTATAGAAATGCAACCCAGGCGATAATGGTGGGGTTTTACTGGAATTGTTATTGTTACCAATAAAACTGATAACTCTTATACGCCATGAAAATATGTAGTAATTATTTGGCTGCCTGTTAAGCTATTAGTCGACAGTCAGTTTTCTGCTTTGATACCGAGTGCTGCAGATGTTGTACGATGTTTTCAACTCTTTATTTCTTTCATAGGAACCTGTTTCGTTTGGTGAGTTTTTCCGTTCACTTTATCGTAAGTGTAAAAAAGTGTTTTCGTATTTAAGGCTTAAGTTCAAAGAATCATAATTAAAACTAAGTATCAGGAATGCCTAACAGGCTGGGATAATATATGCTCTTAGCGCATATAAAGCTTTTGTATTGTAACGATGATAACAATGAAACTTGTTCTACATGTATTGAAAGTTATTTGAACAGTTGCAAGTGTTTATTCTAGCTACATAAACCCATTTTGCTTGTCGCATTTAAATTTTGCAAGCAGGAACGTAAAAAAACTTAAATAATTTTATTGGTATTTTCATACTTGTTCGTACCTCTCTTTCAAGTCGTTATTTCTATGGCGCCAGTTATGGTGTGAGGTTATGACGATATTTGATAATATGTGACAACAGTGTGTTATTTCTATTGACACTGATTTCCCATTGGACTGTTTGCTTGTGGATTTGTGGAATTTGATAATGCTACGTTCCCCCGAGAAATGCTACGATTATTTAATCATGCAACCATAACACAAATCTATACGGTACGCTCTTATAGATAAATGTGTATACAATCGTCATCTTAAATACGTGCACAGCCTTTACTGAATATTAAATGCGTTCTGTATGTTATTGGTGAACTTTTATAGGTAGTGGCTAATGGTAACATCGTGTGTTGCACTAATGATAAAGTATGCTATATGTTTATTGGCATATTTCGGTATTTTTGATTCGTGTATATCGTCCGGACATCGCTGAGTTGTTTTTCTTCATGCATGATCTTAATGGAGGTGGTGATTTTGATGATCGCAATCTTAGCCAAATATTAACCCATTTATGCCTAGCGTCCTGAAAAAAGGACATTGCAAACAGCGTAGACCCAGATGAGACGCCGCATAATGCGGCGTCTCATCTGGGTCTGCGCTGTTTGCTGAAAGGAATTTCTGTAAGAAATATTCTAAATATAAAAATAAGTATACTAGACATCCCTAATTTTGGAAATAAATTGAACCAATTTTGAAGGATGGGAGAGTCCACTGGGCATAAATGGGTTAATTAAAAAAAGATTTCTTTTAAATGGGAATGTTTCCGATGATGACGACGATGCAGATGATTGGAGGTAGAGGAGAACTATAATGGTGCTGATGATGGGAATGGTGATGCATATAATACTGATGACTATCATGACTCTTACGTTTGATTGACACCGTCGGTAAAATATGCATTTGTTGTTTCTCTTGTAAATAACTGTTGGCGATTCTCATTGTAATTAAGATTGTTTTGATATATATCATTGAAACTTACGACCAAAGACGCCGACAACAGAAGCAAAGGCTGTACTACAAACGCCATTGTCCGATCATTATGGTAATTACTATGGACTCTCAGAAGAACGCGTGATATATTCGAGGTTTTTATAGCATCACTGTTCTTGCTAATGAAAAATCATAGCCAGTTTTTACGCCTGAGTAATAAGAAGATAGTGTGGGTGAATTAATGTTTCCAATAAATGTGAAGCAGCTTCTTTAAAAACAGTCGTGCACTAGTATCTATTCAGGACAATCGATCGATAATTAATATAAACAAGGTCTTGAAAGAAATATCGATTAGAAAATTATAGTTTCTCAGGTGTAGAAACGTCGCGTAAACAGCTTTTGTTCGAAAATTATTGATCGTGCGTCCCGGTCAAACAACAAGAGGTCGAGTTTGCTGTATTTAATGCATTGTTGAGAGTTTGAAAGTACACAGATCGCAGTTTAAACCATTTCGGATATTTTTCTATATGGACATTTGTTTGAGGTGATTATTAAGTGCAATGCTTGTATCCAAGCTACCAATTATACGCCAAAGGACCTAATCCTCATTATCAGCACCATCTCCGCCACCGCCACCACTACCAATACCATCACCATCATCACCCTCGTCATTACCACACCACTCCCATGACCACCACAATAATAACAATACTTTCTGAATGATGATCATCATGGTCATCATGACTATGATGAAGAAAAAGAAGTAGTAGAATAATAATAAGAAGAACAAGATGATGATGATGATGATGATGATGATTATAATGATGATGATGATGATGATGATGATGATGATGATGATGATGATGATGATGGTGGTGATTATCATCATGTTCTTCATCATTTTCTTCTTTTTCTTCTTTTCTTGTTTTTCTTCTTTTTCATTGTTTTCATCCTTTTTTCCATCGTCATTATAAGTCTACAGCATAAACAGCATTATCAGTGTATCAGTGTATCAGTATACGTATCATCATCATCTGAATTATTTTCCTGTTCACGGAGGCTGGAGACGTTGTATCTGGCAGGAAACTAGCATAAATCATTATCTTCGAAATCGCCCATCGATCAGTGTGTGTAAATTGTTTATAGATGCCAATCTAAACAAATTGTCCATGTATATGGGAACTTAAACCCGTGTTAGCATTCCTGGATTCCTGGTGAAGAAGAGTTGCCGCGTATTTTCCCTATCCGCTACCACGCACCACTCCAGTAACGTTGACTAAGCTAAGTAACGTCCAGGTCCGTAGCATAGACTTAATCTAAGAAAAAAGAACCAACCATGATAATTTGTTTATACCGTGTAAAACTCGACACATGCTTGCATGATGTACCCTACCACGTACCCTACCACGTTACATATCGTTTGTAGATTAAGTAGTTATCACTATAATATTATTTTATTTACTTACTCAAAAATGTCATTCACATTAGCAACATGTTAGATAATTTCGATAGTCGAAAGCGACGACTGCATCAAGGACGAATATGTTAATGTCACGAATAATATTCGCACTGTGTAAATATCTTATATTTTACCATTTTTGTAATTGAGCCGTGCTCAGTGAAAGGGGGGTTCAAGGAATGTGCTTAAAGTGTCGTCCCAAATTAGTCTGTGCAGTCCGCACAGGCTAATCAGGGACAACACTTTCCGCTTGTATGATATTTTCTGTTTAAAGAAAGACTCTTTATATTAAAAATCCAGTTTTGGGGGCACGTGTCGTCCCTGATTAGCCTGTGTGGACTGCACAGGCTAATCTGGGACGACGCTTTACGCACATGCATTAAACCCTCTTTTCGCAGAGCGCGGCTCAATTGTATTACTCTTACAGTTTTTTGACGTTTTGCAAACGTATTTCCTGCTTGAAGTATCGATGATATCAAACTTGTGTACGGGAAATTGTGTCTTTGATAAGGATAAATGAAAACAATTAAAGTAAAAGTAAAAGTGAAACAACGTAGAACACTCATAAATCTAACATTCGACCGCTTAACGTCCACAATGAGCCTGCTTGACAGAATATTACTTACAACCCTGATAATTATATTGACTCGTGCTTAAATAGTGCCCGCTTTGTCTGGACATTGCGCCGTATTCTGTCGCGAAGTGTCTGATTTGGAATCAGGCGACTTTTTGGCGAAAATGTTTACGCCCGCTGGACAGTTGTATATGCATTTTCAATGTGCTCAGGAAAGTACTTCCAATATTTGTTTAAAAAATCAGGGTCTATCCAGTTACGCGTGAACACAAATACACAAAATCGCGTGCGAAGTATTAACATTATTTGAGGATATTTTTTTTTCAATCATAAAATGAACAGAAAAAGTCCAAATAGTCCAGCTTAACTTGGTTTTGTTTAGTCACTAAGTAACACAACATACGTCATAAAGAACGTTATTAGTTTAATGAAAATAAAAGTACGAAACGTTTGGTAGTACATTTTAGTGGACCAAACAACGAATAAATGTTGTATGATCGATAACGTTATATCGACAACGGTTTGATAATCAACATCCGTCCCAGCTTTGCCGAATGTATTAGTCTAAGTAGATTTCACAGGTTCGAAGTAAGGAGTCCTAATAGGCATAGAGCGTAAAACGTGGCCCGGGGCTGGGAAAATAGGTAGTTAGTTGCTGAAGATTTTTATAATAAAAATATTTCGTATTTGAAAGCAGGACTGGCGTCTCGACTGGGGCTCATAATAAGGCCAACCACTGCGTTAGGACAAAACGTTTGAATACAATCGAATGGCTTGTATGTATCATCGGGAATGCGCACTGTAGGTCCGCGTGGATTCAGTGACACTGAATTCAAGTACTAGCTAATTTAGAACAGTATGGGACCAAAATTTATTCAGAATTTCAGCTCAAGCAATGAATTGTGCGATAAACTGGAATTTCAGAAATGGTGTCCTAAGGTCAACATATTATATTAAATAAACACCTTTCTTACTTATTATTGTTAGAGTTCTGGACCAGACACAAATGTGTTCCCATCGTTTGGCAAATTTTGCGTTTATTTGAAGTTTATTAAAGCGTGATTAAAATATGAAATCGGATATTAAAAGAACAATGGAGCTTCTTCCGGAATCACGCTTGCAGCCAGACGACAACGATGCACAGGTCGGAAACGAACATCACAGTGAGCAAATGTCGGAATCTGAATCCAGTAGGTGGTCTATATTCGGGTAACATTTCGAATGGCTGTTAAATTATTATTCAAATGGTCGGATTCTTTTATTCAGACAAACTTAGTGTACGGTTTTATTTTTAACATAGGCGCTCGGTTGTTTTACAAACGAAAAGTCAATGTACAATAATTTAATTATACGTACATGCATTGTAAAATGATCAATGGCCTATGGTTTGACGATTTAAAACGTTCAAAATTTATTGTTTTCAGTATTATTGAACATGAAACACTAAAATCAATATGCACAGGTATGGCCAACTATATGACATGCTATATAACATTCAAATAATATATTCTCATTTTTCCCATTAATGCTAATATTGAGACGAGCATGGTTTATTTATGCATTTTTCGTATCTAATTCGTGCAACGATTTCAGTTTTATAAAAATAACTACAAGTAATATATGATACTTGGGCTCAAAAGAAATATACTCTTTATTCAATAGTATGTTTTTATTAAGTGTTGTATTGCTTGACGGGTTTGACGTATTTAAATTCTCATTCTCAGGGTGCATGATCAAGGGGGTTTTCAGGGCTTTACACACGGGCTTTAAAAATGTAAACACACCGTTAAAAACTTTATTTTTGCATCTCAAGTTATTGAAATACATTTGCAAAAATCTTTAGTGCATAAAAGACAGTTCTTGCTGTTTTTGCCGATATTTTATTGTTAAAGAATAAATCTTTGAATACGTTTTAAATCGGTTCCAAAATTTCACGTTGCGTTGCGTGCTGCATGACTGTATGCATGAATGCAGTATAGATCGAATTTTAGACCAAGAACACAGGCTTATTAAAAACCGTAATCTGATGTATTTCACATTGCCATAAGCAGCATAAAAACTGTATTATATGCACTAGTTTAAATTCTTAAGAAAAATTGTTTTAGCAATTTATTTGGAATAAAGCATCACTTACCGTTGTGTTTGCATCCATTAAAGTTGATTGGAAACCCACAAAGTCACATGATCCTGCAACCTGATTCTGCTGTTCTTTAGTTTATAACGGGTGATGAAATACGATACTCGCGGCTTATAAATTGTAGGGTACACATCCATTATTCAAATGAATATTTGCTGCGTGTCGATTCTTGTCACTCGTGATCAGCATTTCTGTAAGGTAGCGTTGTAGTAGGAACATAAACGAAACACAAGACAATGTGTGTAATAAATTGTGCAATCACATAGTACAATAAACAAGAGATTGCCAAGCAATATTGTCCCCTACCGGTGAAACTCCACCATTGTCATTATTTTTTTTTATTTGTTGCCATAGCAACCACAATTTTCGACGTACGAACAAAATGAATTGACGTGCATAATCTTTATATTGCCATCTGTCCATGTTTCGAGTTTCATTAAAAAATATCAAGAACTTTTAAAGTTATCGCAGGATCCAGAAAAGTGTGACGGACTGACAGACTGACACACAGAGCGCAAACCATAAGTCAACTGGTAGGGGACAACAAGCGACATTTAAATATGTTAATCATGCAAGAAAAAAAATATAACGTTTGCACTCACACCTATATTTTTCCAATAAAATGTAGTCAATTTTTGTATTTCATCACCTGTTGTTGTTTTGCAAAATGATAATGCATATACAACCAAAATTACAAAGACTGAAATGAACCTGTTCGCGTTTATGCATGTTGACAAGTGTAACGTCCTTGACCAAAATATTTTGTAAGCAAGAGTTAAGTGGACTACTTTTTTTCTCATGAAAGCTACTCTGGTGTCATCAATTATCATTTGCTGTCATTGGCGGCCGTTGATATTAATGGATTCGTCTTGTAACCATTTGTACTGATTGTAATCGGAAGATGTATGGTTATTCTGTAGTATTTGTAGTTGTCATGGTGATTTCATTTGAGAAATTCATTTTATGATGTGCAATTGAATTAAATAATAAGATCCAGTGAATATCAAAACATGTAATATTACCCGTTCATACTTTTCAAATAAATATATGTATTGTAATGCCATACACTGGTACAAAAACGTTTGGCTGAACGTATCCAAATACTTATTTTGTGTTGAGTATTATACATTTCGTGGCAAATGAAGATTCCAAAAATTGGCATTCGTTATGCATATCGTACCACAAAATGAATCAAATGATCGTTCTGCATCGTGCGGTGTGCGGCGTTCTGTCTGCGACCTGGATTTTCATCCTTTAGGTCACCAGGTCAAAAAACGTGTTACCAATTTAAACAACGCATTTATGACTCAAATACAATTGGCCAGAATGTCGATCTTGACCTTGTGTAGGCCTAGTTTGAATCTGGGTCAACGGAATTAAATTACTAATTTAACAGGTCAAATGGAAGAAAAACCTTGTTTTCACTCTTGAAGCCACATTTTTGACTCAATCTTTGTGAATCTTTTTTCTAATATTCATCTTGACAAAATTTAGGTCGACTTCGTATCTAGGTCAAGTGAGTTCAGAAACTTAGTCACCAGGTTTAATCTTGGAAAACCACCACAGAAAAAAGATTGTACTTAATCTTGAACTAACTTGGTCAGACTTTATTTTGATATTTTCTTGGTCACGCGCATCAAAAAACTGTGTAACAAGGTAAAAAAAAACTCTAGAGTCTACCTTTATGACTCAATATTGATATCATTTTTTACATGTATGTCAAATTTTATTCTGGGATAGGTACATCCATTAACTGATAACTACTCAAGATGCCACATTTTTGAATCAGTTGCGATGAAACTTTGTACGATTGTTTAACTCGATAATGTTAAGACCATGTTTGAAACTTGGTCAAGTGGAGGTAACAACCTAGATCATAGGGTCAAGTCTGCAACAATTTGTGCCAATGAACTCTGGGGAGCGCTGATGGGCCGTAATGTTCCTCTTGGTTTTGGTTTTGTTGATTGCCAGAATCGAGCTGCATCGCTGTTAATAAAAGGCTTTACTCGATTTATGGCATCCGTGATTTAATCCTAAGGTGGTGCAAAAACACACTGTTAGCTCACTGTAAGAACGCCGCCAGTTGTGTTTAACCCTTTGCATGCTGGGAAATTTGTCGTCTGCTAAAATGTCGTCTGCTGAATTTCTTAAATTAACATTTTCTTTGATTTTGTTCAAAGAATACTATCAGATTATCAAAAAGTTTGGATCCTGATGAGACGCCACGTTCTGTGGCGTCTCATCTGGATCCAAACTGTTTGCAAAGGTCTTCAAAATTCGGTTCCAGCATTGGAAGAGTTTAAAAAGCACTGTATTTCACATGCATTCACTGTTTCTGCCAGGAGCCTATTTTATTAATATGCCGTATGCACGCATCGCTACATGTTGACAGTTTTCAATAGTATGGGATAATAGTATGTTTAGGTATTATGTGCCTTTATTCACAGCATTATCATTCTTCTGTCTACATGTTTTTCCCAGTATGGTATATGCATACACGTTTACTTACACAATTTCTATATCACAATTCAAATATGACGGCGTGGGTTCGTATTACATCAGAACTATTGTTACAGCTTTTGTATTCCATCATCTGAAGGCTTAGCAAGTTTACTTGTTGATCCTTTTTTCCATCATAAATCACGATTTAAAGAATGAATATGCACGACCACGTTTGCTCTTTTAAGAATGTCCCCAAGAAAATGCAAATATCTGATCCAGCTCATAAAGCAAATCAATCTTTTGCCAATCTAGGAACATGACATGATCTGGAGAAGGGAATCAACATTAACACACTGAGTACAAGAGTAACGACATTGAAATTATCAGCTACTGTTGTTCTTGCAGGAAACACTCCAGCATAATAAAACCACGTGATATCTTGTAGACTAATATTTTTCTTGTTAGATGCATTGATTGCGAGTAATGGCAAAATAATACAAAAAGGCCACAATGTAAACCGTTTTAAAATTTTGTGAAGTGAAATTGTAATTCTGTTAACAAATCGATTCACAGCCAGTAAAACAAGCAATTTGAATCAAGTTCTTTCGGTACTTGTTTACATTAAATATGTAACCATGATTAATATTTTTTTTCTGTTATTCGTACCAAACTTTTTTCTGTTATTCGCACCATACTTATACCAACATGCAACTTTTTGTTTTATTTCTCAATAGAAGTGGGTGATACGTGGTATCCATCAAACCAAATCACAACCTGTTCCCAAATAAGCATTGCATATTACAGTTGATTTTAGTAGGTCTTAACTTGGGATTTGTTTCCAATAGAAACGAAAAAAATAATTAAGAAGTATATTACAAATCTCTTTATAGCATTCTTTCTTAAGCTTAGTTTAGTTAATTAAAATGGAAACTGGACATTAGTTAATATGATCGAATGTCAAAAAATATATTACAACCATTATAGTTATCTAGTGAATTTGCGAAATGATTAAACAGTCTGAAATGCCAAACACAAAGTTTAGGTTTGACGAAATAAATACGGTCAGGAGCGTTAGTGGAAACTAACACCATTTTTACGCCTAAATATCAATTGTACTATTAAAAGCCTTGACGACAACGAAAGTGAGCATCAGAACAAATTACAGATTAAATGAACTGTCCCACGTGAAATGAGCTTTTCGACAACAGAATTAAGTTTATATGGAAATTGGTTCACCAACTTGTCCACTGGAATGATGTGCAGAAACAAGTATTGATTTTGCTTTACTAAAGCCGATGTAAAGCGGTCGAGGACACATTCATTATTTGTTTCATGATGCATTGAAGCTGTTAAAACGAGATTTGTTTTAAACTTGACAATGAAATTGAGGTATGTGAAGTTGGCTGTTAGATGTTAGCTGTTAATCAGATGTTTAAAATAGAAATGCACAGCTGTGCATTGGGTGTTAATCAGATGTTTAAAATAGAAATGCACAACTGTGCATTGGATGTTCGTCAGATGTTTAAAATACAAATGCACAGCTGTGCATTGGGTGTTCATCTGATGTTTAAAAAAGAAATGCACAGCTGTGCATTGGGTGTTCATCAGATGTTTAATATACAAATGCATAGCTGTGCATTGTGTGTTCGTCAGATGTTTAATGAATAAATGCATAGCTGTGCATTAAGTGTTTGTCAGATGTTTAAAATAGAAATGCACAGCTATGCATAGGGTGTTCGGCAGATGTTTAAAATAGAAATGCACAGCTGTGCATTGGGTATTAATCAGATGTTTAAAATAGAAATGCACAGCTGTGCATTGGGTGTTCGTCAGATGTTTTAAATACAAATGCACAACTGTTAATTGGGTCTTCCTCAGATGTTTAAAAAGAAATGCATAGCTGTGCATTGGGTGTTCGTCAGATGTTTAAATTAGAAATGCATAGCTGTGCATTGGGTGTTAATCAGATGTTTAAAATAGAAATGCACAGCTGTACATTGGATGTTCGTCAGATGTTTAATATATAAATGCATAGCTGTGCATTGGGTGTTCGTCAGATGTTAAAATAGAAACACAAAGCTGTGCATTGGGTGTTCGTCATTTGTTTAAAATACAAATGCACAGCTGTGCATTGGGTGTTCATCAGATGTTTAAAACAGAAATGCACAGCTGTGCATTGGGTGTGTATCAGATGTTTAAAATAGAAATGCACAGCTGTACATTGGATGTTCGTCAGATGTTTAAAATACAAATGCACAGCTGTGCATTGGGTATTCATCAGATGTTTAAACTAGAAATTCAAAGCTGTGCATTGGATGTTCGTCAGATGTGTAAAAAAGATATGCACAGCTGTGCATTGGGTGTCCATCAGATGTTTAAAAAAGAAATGCATAGCTGCGCACCGGGTGTTCGACAGAAAAAAATAGAAATGCACAGCTGTGCATTGTGTGTTATACAGATGTTTAAAATAGAAATGCACAGCTGTGCATTGGATGTTCGTCAGATGTTTAAAATACAATTGCACAGCTCTACATCGGGTGTTCATCAGATGTTTAATATATAAATGAAAATCTGTGCATTGGATGTTCGTCAGATGTTTAAAATAGAAATGCACAGCTGTGCTTTGGGTGTTCATCAGATGTTTAAAATAGAAACCATCGCTGCGCATCTAGTGTTCGGCAGAAGTTAAAAATAAAAATTCACAGCTGTGCATTGGGTGTTAAATAGAAATGCATAGCTGCGCATCTGGTGTTCGGCAGAAGTTTAAAATAGAAATGCACAGCTGTGCATTGGGTGTTCGTCAGATGTTTAAATTAGAAATGCATAGCTGTGCATTGGGTGTTCGTCAGATGTTTACAATTTGAATGCACAGCTGTGCATTGTGTGTTCATCAGATGTTTAAAATACAAATGCACAGCTGTGCATTGGGTGTACATCAGATGTTTAATATAGAAATGCATAGCTGTGCATTGGGTGTTCGTCAGATGTTTAAAATAGAAATGCACAGCTATGCATAGGGTGTTCATCAGATGTTTAAAATAGAAATACATAACTGTGTATTTGGTGTCCGTCAGATGTTAAAATAGAAACGCAAAGCTGTGCATTGGGTGTTCGTCAGATGTTTAAAATACAAATGCACAATTGAGTGTTCATCAGATGTTTAAAACAGAAATGCACAGCAGTTCATTGGGTGTTCATCAGATGTTTAAAACAGAAATGCACAGCTTTGCATTGGATGTTAATCAGATAGTTAAAATAGATATGCACAGGTGTGCATAGGATTTTCGTCAGATGTTAAAAATACAAATGCACAGCTGTGAATTGGGTGTTCATCAGATGTTTAAAAAAGAAATGCACAGCTGTGCATTGGGTGTTCGTCAGATGTTTAAATTAGAAATGCATAGTTGTGCATTAGGTGTTCGTCAGATGTTTACAATTTAAATGTACAGCTGTGCATTGGATGTTCATCAGATGTATAATTTATAAATTCATAGCTGTACATTGGGTGTTCGTCAGATGTTTTATATATAAATGCATAGCTGTGCATTAGATGTTCGTCAGTTGATTAAAATAGAAATGCACAGCTATCAATAGGGTGTTCGGCAGATGTTTAAAATAGAAATGCGCAGCTGTTCGTTGGGTTTTAATCAGATGTTTAAAATAGAAATGCACAGTTGTGCATTGGATGTTCGTCATATGTTTAAAATTAAAATTCACAGCTGTGCATTGGGTATTCATCAGATGTTTTAAATAGAAATGTATAGCTTCGCATCGGGTATTCGGCAGATGTTTAAATAGAAATGCACAGCTATGCATTGGGTGTTAATCAGATGTTTAAAATAGAAATGCACAACTGTGCATTGGATTTTCGTCAGATGTTAAAATACAAATGCACAGCTGTGCATTGGATGTTCGTCAGATGTTAAAATACAAATGCACAGCTGTGCATTGGGTGTTCATCAGATGTTTAAAAAAGAAATGTACAGCTGTGCATTGGGTGTTCGTCAGATGTTAAAATTAGAAATGCATAGCTGTGCATTGGGTGTTCTTCAGATGTTTACAATTTAAATGCACAGCTATGCATTGGGTGTTCATCAGATGTTTAATATATAAATGCATAGCTGGGCATCGGGTGTACGGCAGAATTTTAAAGTATAAATGTACAGCTGGGCATTGGGTGTTCGTCAGATGTTTAAATTAGAAATGCATAGCAGTGAATTGGGTGTCCGTTTGATGTTAAAATGGAAACGCATAGTTGTGCATTGGGTGTTCTTCATATGTTTAAAATTTAAATGCACAGCTGTGCATTGGATGTTCATCAGATGTTTAAAGTAGAAATGCACAGCTGTGCATTGGGTGTTAATCAGATGTTTAAAATAGAAATACATAGCAGTGAATTGGGTGTCCGTTTGATGTTAAAATGGAAACGCATAGTTGTGCATTGGGTGTTCTTCATATGTTTAAAATTTAAATGCACAGCTGTGCATTGGATGTTCATCAGATGTTTAAAATAGATATGCACAAATGTGCATTGGGTTTCCATCAGATGTTTAAAACAGAAATGCATAGCTGCGCATCGGGTGTTCGTTAGAAGTTTAAAATATAAATGCACAGCTGTGCATTGGGTGTTAATCAGATGTTTAAAATAGAAATACACAGCTGTGCATTAGATGTTCGTCAGATGTTTAAAATACAAATGCACAGCTCTGCATTGGGTGTTCATCAGATGTTTAATATATAAATGCATAGCTGTGCATTGGGTGTTCGTCAGATGTTTAACATTGAAATGCATAGCTATGCATTTGAAGTTCGTCAGATGTTTAAAACAGATATGCACAGCAGTGCATTGGGTGTCCTTTAGATGTTTAAAATAGAAATGCATAGCTGCGCATAGGATGTTCGGCAGCAGTATAAAATAGAAATGCATAGCTGTGCATTAGATGTTCGTTAGATGTTTACAATTTAAATGCACAGCTGTTCATTTGGTTTTATCAGATGTTTAATATATAAATGCATAGCTGTGCATTGGGTGTTCGTCAGATGTTAAAATAGAAATGAATAGCTGCGCATCGGATGTTCGGCAGAAGTTTAAAATTGAAATGCACAGCTGTGCATTGGGTGTTAATCAGGTGTTTAAAATAGAAATGCACAGCTGTGCATTGGATGTTCGTAAAAAACAAATGCAAAGCTGTGCATTGGATGTTCGTCAGATGTTTAAAATAGAAATGCATAGCTGCGCATCGGGTGATCGGCAGAAGTTTAAAATAGAAATGCAAAGCTGTGCATTGGGTGTTCATCAGATTTTTAAAATAGAAATACATAGCTGTGAATTGGGTGTCCGTCAGATGTTAAAATAGAAACGCAAAGTTGTGCATTGGGTGTTCGTCAGATGTTAAAATACAAATGCACAGCTGTGCATTGGATGTTCGTCAGATGTTAAAATATAAATACAAAGCTGTGCATTGGGTGTTCATCAGA